>NC_142063.1:22538863-22848595 GCF_059756535.1 Pantherophis guttatus | reverse complement strand
GGAGGCGGCTATCAAATGTGGAGGCTGAGTGGGTGGGGCGTGAAGAGTGGGGGGAGGGGTGCTTTCCTTGTTGGGTGGAAGAGTCTGGTTTATTTTCTGTACCGACTGAAGGACAGCATTCACCATAGAAGTTGGATGCAGCCTCAAGCCTCTGGAGAGTCAAATAGCTCCCAGCTGCCCCACAGAAAAGAGAATAAGAATAGAGTAGAGTAGAGTAGAGTAGAATTTCTTTATTAGCCAAGTGTGATTGGACATACAAGGAATTTGTCTTGGTGCATACGCTCTCGGTATACATAAAGGAAAAGATACATTCATCAAGAATCATAACACTTAATGTTAGTCATAGGGAAACAGTCAATATAAATCTTAAGCATACCAGCAACAAGGTTACAATCATACAGTCATAAGTGGAAGGAGATGGGTGGTGGGAACGATGAGAAGATTAATAGTAGTGCAGACTTAGTAAATAGTTTGACAGTGTTGAGGGAATTATTTGTTTAGCAGAATGATGGCGTTTGGGAAAAAACTGTTCTTGTGCCTAGTTTTTCTGGTGTGAGTGCTCTATAGCGTCATTTTGAGGATAGAAAGTGGTAGAAGGTAGAAAATGCCTTTTGTTTGAAAGCTAGTCCCTAGCTTGGACAAGAATAAGCAGTTCCTTCCCTGGGTGGTAGCAAACAATTCAGAGCAGCCTTTTCCCCAATTCTGGCTTGAGAAGTCCTTAATGTTTGTCAAAGGGAGCCATCTCCTTCTCTGCCCATTCATTCTATTATTATTATTATTATTATTATTATTATTATTATTATTATTATTATTTATACAGCTCCCCACCTGACAAATGCAACTCTGGACAGCTACCAAACTTTAAAAACATTGCAAGCTGGATGCTAAACATTAACAAATAAAGCCCAGTAAACAAACAGTAACCAACATCTTTTGGTTTTAGTTCACAGGGAACGGGCCATGTGATGCCAACAGTATCCCCAAAATGGATCATGAGAAACATCTAGAAAACAGTAAGAAACGGTCCAGGTCCCTGTTGCTCCGTCCTGGACCCAGCCCAGCCAAGGTATCTGAACTGAGTGCAAAGCTAGGGGAAAGAGCGAGAGTGATTTTGAAAGCTCTGAAATATAGGTGGTCAGTCTAGCTGAAACTGTCTGGCTGATTGGTTCTGCCCTTGAGAAGTAAAGGAGGCATTTTCATCAAAAAATGGCTGAACTCATGACATATTCCTCATATTTAGCTATGCTGCAGGGGTGAAATGCTACCGGTTCGAGCGAACCTGTAGTAAAAAATGCTACCAGTTTGGCCGAACAGGTATTTCCAACGATCAGCTGGGCGACAATCCGCTGTGACGTGCAATTTATATTAGCTAGAATCGTCGGATTTCCTGCTTTCTAGCTAATCTATATCATGTGGCACAGCGGATTCCCCTCACCCCCTCTGTAGCACTAATAAAGGAGCATGTTTACTTACACTACCACTGATGATGTTATCTAGTTTGGGTAATGAAACGTCTTCAAGGAAAGAGCCAAGCTCATAGAGCACCAAGGACCTCCTAAAACTGTAGCATTGTTTAAAGATGGACAGGTTCTTTGATGCAAAAACGTTCCTGACAGATTTAGTTTGAAAGAGGAAGAGGAGGGGAAGAGATCCTCTAGTCCCTCAAACTTTTCACCCCAATAAAACTGTTCTACTTTAGGCTTTTTCCATAAATGGTACTATCCCAGTTATAATATCTTTTATTACCAGCAGTAGGCACAACTAGCATAACATTTCACAAAAAAAAAAAGTTTGGTGCTGTGCAAATTGTACTTTTCAACTACATTTCTGAGATTTACAGAAAAATAATGTTATATTAGGAAAGACAATTATGAACTGGAAAACATTTGTCTAAATCAGTGTTTGTCGACCTCAGTATTTTTAACATGTCTGGACTTAAATCACCAGCTTGCTGGATGGGGAATTCTGGGGGCTGGAAGTCCACACGTCTTAACATTGCAGAGGTTGTTGACAAACAAAAATCCATTTTTACCAATTCTATTTTTATGTAGGTATGACCGGAAGGAGTAGCAGAATCCTATGAAGGACCGTGTTGTCCTTTTGCTTTTTAGGGGGATAACAAATGTTAATATAAGTTACTGAGTATTTTGTTTGGGATCGTAATGTCATGAAAAGTCACACAGGTAAGAGCTGCTTCTAAGCGCTAAGCTTCTAAGCCGTTTTTACTTCCCAAATGCTCCCAACAGAAAAAGATGAAACTGCGTGGGACCAAGGATCTCTCCGTTGCCACCGTGGGCAAATATGGCACCCTGCAGGAGTTTTCTTTCTTTGACAAGGTCTGTTATTTCCGATAGAAACAGAGTTTCTGAACAAAGTCCATGAACAAAGACTTACCCTTGCAATAACAAAAGAGCTCTGGGTTGCTGGTGGTGGGAAAGGCCTCTAAAGCTCCTAAGCAAACTACACTAATTTTGGTTAAAGAAGTTCTTCAGGTTGTATTGCCAAATTATTGTCTGCCTGAGTTAGGCAGCTCAGCTCCTGCAAGAGCTGAAATGGGAGTTTCACAGGGTCTGGGTATCTGTTGGTACCTGACAAACAGAAGGTGCCACTTTCCTCTCTGGCTATTTTGATAGGTACGTCGAGTCCTCAAGAGCCAAGAAGTTTATGAGAACTTCCTCCGATGCATTGCTCTCTTCAACCAAGAGCTGGTCTCTGGCTCCGAGCTGCTTCAGCTGATCACACCCTTTTTGGGGTAAGAGAGACAACGTTAAGTTTTGAACTTTGAGCCCAGAGCTCCTTTAGGCCGGGGGAGGACAAGTATGATAACTTTTATGATCTGTGGACTTCAGGTCCCAGAATTCAACTCCCAGGCTGGCTCAGGAATTCTGGGAGTTGAAGTCCACAGGTCATAAAGTTGCATAAGTGGCCCAACCCTGCTTTAGGCTACAGAGAGTCTAGTCTTCCAAATAATCTCTTCCTGAAAGCATGGAGGAATGTTTTTATCAAATTACAATGGGACGATGGTCTCATATTGAGAATTGTTGCAATTAATTCACTGGAATAAATAGTTATGGGGCTCAATGGACCCCATGTTTTTTTAAAAAATTAATGAGGCAGTATATTCTACCTGTATAATCGCAATCGTTAAGTAACTTTGAGAATGCAATAATCATTTTACAGATTTTGAAGCCAAAGGCTACTCAACAAACTGCACACAGTTGGGCCACAGTTGTGCAATGTTTACATGAAATATTTCATGGCTGCAACTTTTTGTTGTTTCAACAGTTCTTGAAGGGATGGGCAGTCTTAAAACCAATGAATCCCTCTGCTCCACATTTCCATTTCTCCTAGAAAATCCCAAGGGTGCACTGTTGAAATTTCAGTTTTGTTTTTTTGTATTTGATTAAGGATGAAATAAAATAATTTAAGGATAGACATTTCAACCATGGCCTCTCCAGTGATATTGCAAGCCATTCAAAGAAAAATTGATGATGGTGGTGGTGATGATGATGATGTTGTAGATGTAGATGTACCTCCTGGAAAAGATGATTGTCTGCTGTCACCCTAGAGCAGGGGTCTCCACCCTTGGCCACTTTAAGACTTGTGGACTTCAACTCCCAGAGTTCCTCAGCCAGCAAAGCTGAGCAAAGCTGGCTGAGGAGCTCTGGGAGTTGAAGTCCACAAGTCTTAAAGTAGCCAAGATTGGAGACACCTGCCCTAGAGAAATGACATCTGCTCTTTGTCTTCTAATGGTGATTAGTGGTGAAAGGCAGGCTGCTCTTTCTCAAAAAGAGCTCTTTTACCTCTTTAAACCTGTTGGTTTCTAACATATGTTTTTGTGCTTTTTTTTTTTTGGTTTGAAGGAAATTCCCCGAACTCTTTGCTCAGTTCAAGTCATTCCTGGGAGTGAAGGAGCTCTCTTTTGCCTCCCCAATGAGCGATCGCTCTGGGGATGGGATGTGCCGGGAAATTGACTATGCTTCCTGCAAGCGTATCGGCTCCAGCTACAGGGCCCTCCCCAAGACTTACCAGCAGCCCAAGTGCAGCGGCAGGACAGCTATTTGCAAAGAGGTAGGTGGCGCTTGCCATTCCTTGTAGAGAAGAGAGGAGAAGGCAAGGTGGGTTCATCAGACATTGGAGAACAGGACCATGAAGAAAGATGCTCAGAAAAAGAACTGGCTGATTTAGTGTGTGTTTTAAATTCTACAGGTGCTAAATGATACCTGGGTTTCCTTCCCATCTTGGTCTGAAGACTCGACCTTCGTCAGCTCGAAGAAAACTCCTTATGAGGAGCAGCTACATCGGTGTGAAGATGAGCGCTTTGAGGTGCGTCATCTTCATCTGACAGTTGTTAACTCGTCAAGTGTGTCCTTTTGGTCAGCAACTAAGTACCAAGTGGTTTTTTCCGGTGAGACTGGTCTATCAGGGCAGTCCGGTCTACCCAACTATGGGACGGAACATACTGCTTCCGCTTTCACCTTTCAGCCTCAATTCAGGATCCTTCGCAGGCAGCCACTTTCACGACAAACTGTTTTTGTGTTGAATTTATATTTTACCGATAAAGAAAGAAAGGAAGACTAGTATAGATCTATTTCAGGCTATTTAGCTCTCATCAGCTAGCCATGCACTTTCTGGCTTAGAGGTTAATTCATCTATCTAATTATGCAAGTAGCCGGGGTTCAAACCAGGGGTGAAATCCAGCAGGTTCTGGAGAACCGGTAGCGGAAATTTTGAGCAGTTCAGAGAACCGGCAAATACCACCTCTGGCTGGCCCCAGAGTGGGGTGGGAATGGAGATTTTGCAGTATCCTTCCCCTGCCATGCCCATCAAGCCACACCACGCCTACCAAGTCACACCCACAGAACTGGTAGTAAAAAAAAATTGCATTCCACCATACCCCAGAAAGGGTATGGCTAACTGACGAGAGCTAAATAGTTTGAAATAAATCTATACTAGTCTCCCTTTATTTCTTTGTCAGTAAAATATAAATTCAACTAAGCAACAAGTTTCTAATCAGGAAGTCCAGCTGCCCCCCATTGATTTTGCTTGTCGGACGTGCAATTGTCAGAAATAGATGCCCGTTGCCAAGTGCCTGAATTTTGATCACATCACCATAGGGACACTGCAATGGTTGTAAATGTGAAAATTTGTCATAGGTCACTTTCTTCAATGCTGTTGTAACTTTGAACAGTCACTAAATGGTTGTGAGGTCTACCTGTATACTGTTTTCAATTAAAACCGGTTGCATAATAAACGATATGTAGTCTGTTCGGAGCATAACATATCTTGGATTACAAGTGTATCAAAATAGTTTACTAGCAAGAGCAGTCATGAACAGAGATCCAATCATGATCAAGTTCTACAGTGGTCTGAGATGCCAGTTCGGGTCCCAGATCCATTCTGGCAATGAATAATATCAGCATAACAGATTTAATCTACAGTGCTGAGAATTATCTACTCATTTTCCAGTGTGAAATATGCTATTCGCATTTCAGGAACATTTTACCCTCTGGTGTAGCATTATAGACCTTGGCATGGACGTAGTCAAACAATGGAACTTAACAGATCTTGTTCTGTCACTCACAACTTGAATAAGAACAAGGATTTTTTTTGAAAATCATTCTATGATTATTATTTGACTCATTAGTAAAAAATTTCTGCATTATCACCCAATACTTTTTTTGATAACAGCCATTAACAATTTCATTTCCATCTTGAGTTCACTGTTCATAATTTCTTCTTCTCTCTCAAAGGTATAGATAAATATGTTATTAATTTGAGACAATGTTTCATGCATTAAATGAACTAGACTGCAATCTGGAAAAAGTTTATATGCCACTGTGTTAGATTTTAGCACTGGAGCCCACCATATGGGTGCCCAGATGTTGTTAAAAGTACATCAGTTCATGCCATATTTGGTTGGGGCTGTCAGGAATTGTGGTACAACGACTCCTTTGCAGTGGAGCAGCTACAACAAGACTGATAAATAATTGTAATAGTAACTGGCAGGCTGTGTTGGTGGAGAGAATGGTTTCATTGTCTGCTGTGACTGTCTGACGAGTGTGTGGGCTGGATAGTCTAATATCCTGCAAATAATTGTTCATGGTAAAGGAGATCCATCCTTTTGCTTCTTTACTGTTTCATGGCTTACTTTTTGCAGCTGGACGTTGTCTTAGAGACCAACTTGGCAACCATCCGTGTCTTAGAAAGTGTACAGAAAAAACTGACCCGTATGTCGCAGGAGGATCAAGAAAAATTCCGGTTGGACGACTGCCTTGGTGGCACTTCAGAAGTGATCCAGCGCAGGGCCATCTACCGTATCTATGGTGATAAAGCACCTGAGATAATCGAGAGCCTCAAGAAGAACCCTATTACTGCTCTTCCTGTTATCCTGAAGAGGTGAGCCCTGCACAGTACCTTTAAAAAAACTGTTCAATTTCCTCCCAACCAGACTGCAACACCCAGAATTCCTAACCAGCATATTTTGTGGCCATGGCTGGCTGATTATGCTGTAAATTGTGATTCCAACACATCTAAAAGATTCTAGCCTAGGGGGAAAACTTATTGAAATCGCTCCCATCCTTTTGCTCTCCATGGAGATTATATTATATTATAGATATTATCTATTATAGGTATAATAATAATAATAATAACTTTATTGTCATTGTACGTATACACAGTATACCCATACAACGAAATTCACTTAACACTCAAAGACCAGTTCCAACACACATAACAATCCCCAAACACATTCCCCATCCCTAAACCATCCAAACATCAACACAACAGACCAAGTAATGCTGTCCAACAGTTCACTGATGGTGGCCCTTTAGTTCATTGTATCTTTATATAATATCTATCAAACTATCAATAGATAGATAGATAGATAGATAGATAGATAGATAGATAGATAGATAGATAGATAGATATTATAGATTATATATATATATTTGGCGGCAGCCAAAAAAGTCAATGCAGTCCTAAACTGCATTAACAGTGGGATACAATCAAGATCAAGTGAGGTACTAATACCACTCTCTAAAGCCTTAGTAAGACCATACCTAGAGTACTGCATCCAGTTTTGGTCACCACACTATAAAAAAGATGTTGAGACTCTTGAAAAAGTGCAGAGAAGAGCAACCAGAATGATTCGGGGACTGGAGGCTAAAACATACGATGAACGGTTACAGGAACTGGGATGGCTAGTCTAGTGAAGAGAAAGACCAGGGGAGACATGATAGCAGTGTTCCAATATTTGAGGAGCTGTCACAGAGAGGAAGGGGTCAAGCTATTTTCCACGGCACCTGAAGGCCACACAAGGAATAACGGATGGAAACTGATCAAGGAGAGATTCAACCTAGAAATAAGAAGAAATTTCCTGACAGTTAGAACAATTAATCAGTGGAACAGCTTGCCTCCAGAAGTTGTGGAAGCTTCATCACTGGAGGCTTTCAAGAAGAGATTGGACTGCCATTTGTCAGAAATGGTGTAGGGAGTCCTGCTTTGGGAGAGGTTGGACTAGATGACCTACAAAGTCCTTTCCAACTCTGTTAATCTGTTAATATTTGAAATACTTGCCATAATATATCAGTGTACATTACACTTCCTATATAAAATGCTCTTCTCTGGTTGCTGGGCCTGGAAACAGCATTTCTTCAGAGTTGTTTATTTAACCTTGGTTTCCAAGCTCAGCGACATCTATTCTGTTTCAGGCTGAAGGCCAAGGAAGAAGAGTGGCGAGAAGCTCAGCAGGGCTTCAACAAGATCTGGAGAGAGCAGTATGAGAAGGCCTACCTGAAGTCTCTTGACCATCAGGCTGCCAACTTCAAGCAGAACGACACGAAAGCCTTGCGCTCCAAGAGCCTGCTGAATGAGATTGAGAGCGTCTATGATGAGGTAAGCATCAGGGCTCCTCTTGAGTATGGAATAGGGAGCCCTGGTTCTCTCACCAATCTCTACTTTCTGTATTTCCAGCACCAGGAGCAACACTCTGAGGGAAGAGGTGCCACTAATGAGCCACATCTCATCTTCATCTACGAAGACAAGCAGATTCTGGATGATGCGGCTGCCTTAATTAGCTACTATGTGAAACGGCAACCCACTATCCAAAAGGAGGACCAGGCTACTATTCGACAGATTGTCCAGCACTTCATCCCGGATCTATTTTTCTCCCAGATGCCTGAGCACCCAGTTCCTGAAGAGTTACCCAGCGAGGAGAAGGGGAGCCCCAAGGCTCACCCGGTGGAGACACGTGATCTGCGGAAAAGGCATCCACCTGGCTCACAAGTGATCCCTGTGGAGGATAAGGGATCGACCCTGGTGGAAGCCCATGAGCTAAGAAAGAGGAATCCCCCTGGCCCACCTGCGAGCCCTATGGAGGAGAAGCCATCCGCCTTGGAGGGCCATGAACTGCGCAAAAGAAACCCTCCAGTCCCTCCGGCCAGCCCTGCAAAGGACAAAGGGAGTTTGGAAAGCATCGTGCCTTCCGCCCGGTCCCACCGTACCCTGGACAATGTCTATACTCTCTTCTTCGCCAATAATAACTGGTACTTCTTCCTTCGCCTTCATCAGACTCTTTGCTCACGGCTCCTCAAGATTTACCGTCAGGCGCAGAAGCAACTGCTGGAATATCGGACAGAAAAAGAGAGAGAAAAGCTATTGTGCGAAGGCCGGAAGGAGCGGGCCAATGATCCCGCCATGGAGCTGAGGCTAAAGCAACCGAGTAAGTTGACTTTGGTAGCATCTTGAAAGAGTTTGGGTGGAGGGAAGAGGGGAGAACTGCGTACATTGGTTGCTGCTGGACACAAACAATCAGAGCCACTCACAAATAGTTAAAGGAAGCAGCTTCGTTGTTTCTTTATCTAAGTTACAAAAATCTCCCCAGACTCCTCGCCTTCCCCTGGAACAACCAGATATGGTTTCACAAATCTTGGAGGAGCTCAAGGTTATGCCTCTGGCAGCTGCACAAGGACTCTAAGCTAGGTCCTCACTTGATCCCTCCTTCCAGCCTAGCTGGCAGTTTCTCAACAGTTACACAAACTTCCAAAGGATGTATGTGTGAATTAGGTGGTTGGTTTTTTTTAAATTAAAAAAGTAGAATGATGAGGGGTCGGGAAGGCTGGTAATTTTCTCAGAACCCTGTTGGATGCAAATTGCATCTGAGAAACTTAACTGACTCTTCATTTTGTAGGGGGCCTTTTATTTTTTATCAGTGGAGGAGCACCTCCTACATGGATTTTTCTTTCTGTTTGCTGCATAGGCAGTTTCATACAAAACGGATTAAATCAAAAACTGAAGATGTTGCCTAGCTTGGGTAATGAAACCTCTGCAAAAAATACAACCAACTCAGAGAGCACCAAGGAGCCCACACAACAATCCTGAGCTACAGATATTCTTTTCTATGGAAATTAAGCCAGTGATAGCAAACATTTTTGAGCTCAACACGTCAAAAATTCAGAAAATGCCTAAGTTGAGCCTGCTTGTGTTTCACACACATTTATAAAAGGAACTTCAGCCCAAGCAAACTCTGCTACCCCTCAAACAGGCTGTCTTACGCCATCCCCCAAAATGCACAAGCCTTGGGGATCGATGCAATTGCCTCTGTGGGCCAGCACTGGATCACCACAGAGTGCTTATTTTGAGGCGGCGTTTCTCCTTCTTTTGAAAGGCCCCTGCGGCCTCCCGAGGCTGTTCTGGGTCACATGAGGCCTTTGTTCTTGGAGCAGCTTCAGGGAAGGCTCTTCCATGGCTGCAGCCTCTGTGTGAAAGCAGGCTCCATTTTGATGCGGTTTTCTGGGGCTCCAAAGACCCCCACACCCCCTCTTGGGTGACTTCCAGACCAGGGGTCTCCAACCTTGGTAACTTTAAGACTTGTGGACTTCAACTCCCAGAATTCTGGGAGTTGAAGTTCACAAGTAGAGTAGCGTAGAGTAGAGTAGAGTAGAGTAGAGTAGAGTAGAGTAGAGTAGAATAGAATAGAATAGAATAGAATAGAATAGAATAGAATTTGTATTGGCCAAGTGTGATTGGACACACAAGGAATTTGTCTTGGTGCTCTCAGTGTACATAAAATAAAAGATACGTTCGTCAAGAATCATAAGGTACAACACTTAATGATAGTTAAAGTTGCCAAGGTTGGAGACCCCTGTTCCAGACAATCTGGAGGCCGTGCGAGACTGCATCCCATTCTCGCATGGCCGCCACAGCCTTCGAAAATCATGCAAACAATGGAGCAGGCTTTTGAGAATAGTTAATTGGGTGTTGATGGATGCTAGCGGGTCACCCAAAACATTGTGGCCTATCACAGGGATGGGCTTCAAAAATTTTAGCAAGGGGTTCTCTGCCCGATTGCTGGGTGGGCGTGGCCATGGTGGACGTGGCCTAGTCAGCCTCCTGCACCACGGCGGGTGCGGGGGGGGTGTTTTTGCCCTCCATGGGCTCTGGAGGCTTTCCTCGAGCCTCCAGGAGGGCGGAAACAGTCTCCCCAGGCTCCGGAGGCCCTCTGGAGGCCAGAAACAGGCCTGTTTCCAGCCTTCCCAAACTTCCAATAGGCTTGTTTTTCGCCCTCCCCGAGCCTCCGCACGCACTCTGCATTTACCTGCATCCAAAACAGCCTGTGTGGGGAGGGATGGGCTGGGCGAGCCAGGAGTGGGATTTGGGGGTTCTCCAAACTGCACAGAATCTTAGCTAGAGGTTCTCCCGAACCCTTGCGAACCCCCTGCAGCCCACCCCTGGCCTACCACCTTTGACATACATGCCATGGGTTCACCATCACTGGACTCAACTAATCCTCTCCGATGGGCAGAGATTCCTCTGAAAGCTTAGCTCTCCTGCAAATTATTTCTCCAGAACGTCTACACTCCGTTTACCTGGTGCAGTTAGTGAATTGTTGTGGGTTGAATTGCAGATATTCTTTCTGCCTTGGGATGAGGGTGCATCTGAGAAACCTTCAGGCGTTTTCCAGGCATTTCCAGATTTGAAATCTTTTTGAGGCCTTAAAGGCAGCAATTATTTTCATCTCCTCTTTCCCTAATTTACGCACAGCAACTTAATTCCAAACTGCCGATTTTTGAATGCTTTATAAAAGAATCAGTAGAAACTAGACTTTATTGATAAATGAAATGTAGTTCTTTGTATGTAAGTTCTTTGGGTCAGATAAAAAAGATAGGGAGCCTTTTCAGTAACAGAAGCTAGATTGTGCCATTCCTTTCCCTGGAAATTTTCCTTTTTTCACCTGATCTGAATTTGCTTGCGTTCTATCTGGTTTTGCTTTAATAATTTTGACGGATTGGTTGTCTATATTGTATTTATTATAGAGACGTTTTTGTGTTTCATATCCCTGTTTAGCGGACTTCAGATACAATGGGCAAAATTACCATGTGGATAATCACCCTTTAGGATTTCTGTTGTCTCCAAAGTAGCCCGGCACTTAAGAAAGATTTTAAAGAAGTTTAAATAAACTACGTTCACAACAATCCACGTCATTTGCATATTTGGTGGATTAATGGACATCGGAGAGAATAGACCTCCCTTCTGATCTCAGTTGGGGTTTCACTATACTTTATGCTACCTGTACCTTTTTAAACGTTTTGTGACCTTGAAGTCCCCTGTTGGAGAAAAATGCTTCTCATGTTGTTTGAAATCAGAGGAAAAGATTAAGAAGTTGCAGAGTTTGTTTTTGTAAGGCAGGAGTAGGCAATCTGGGGCCCTCCAGTGTACTGGAGATCCGCACTGACGTAGGATATTGCAGTTGTACTGTATTCCAGAATATCTAGAAAACACCAGAATGTCCATTCCTGCTCCAGATATCCCTGCCATTCTTCAATACACCTCTAATACATCTTTTGGCCAGTAGAGGTCACTATGTTGTATAGTGGTTCTCTAATCAAGTTGTCTTCCAGTAGAGAAGAGAGCTTGGCAAGGGCCTTAGAGCTAGTCCTGTCAGTGGTGATTGTTTGTTTGTGTGTGTGTGTAGCAATAGCAATAGCACTTAGACTTATATACCGCTTTACAGTGCTTTTACAGCTCTCTCTAAGTGGTTTACAGAGTCCATATCGTCCCCAATAATCTGGGTCCTCATTTTACCCACCTTGGAAGGATGGAAGCAGTGGTGAAATCTAAAATTTGTTACTACTGGTTCTGTGGGCATGGCTTGGTGGGTGCTGGTGGTAATGTGACTGGGTGGGCGTGGCCTTTTTTTTTTTTTTTTTTTTTTACTTTTAAAACCATTTTTTCTACAACCTCTTCGGCGAAGAGGTTGTAAAAAAATGCTTTCAAAAGGCTCTGACGATCCCAGCTGAGTTGCCTGATCATCAGAGGTTTTTTTTCTTTTAAATGCCTCTGGCGATCAGGCAACTCAGCTGGGATCGTCAGAGGCTTTTAAAAGAAAAAAAGGTTTTTTTTTCTTTTAAATGCCTCTGACGATCCCAGCTGAGTTGCCTGATCAGCAGAGGCTTTTTTTGTTTTAAAAGCCTTTGACAATCCTAGCTGAGCCGCGCGATCATCAGAGGCTTTTTTTTTTTACTTTTAAAAGCATTTTTTCTACAACATCTTGTTGTAGAAAAAATGCTTTTAAAAGTAAAAAAAAAGCCTCTGTTGATTGTGCGGCTCAGCTGGGCATTGGGGGGGGCAGGGATTTTTGCTACCGGTTCTTCGAACCACCCACCGCCATTGCTACCGGATCGGACGATCTGGTTCGAACCAGGAGCATTTCACCCCTGGATGGAAGGCTGAGTCAACCTTGAGCCTGGTGAGATTTGACTTGCCAAATTGCAGGCAGCCGGCAGTCAGCAGAAGTAGCCTGCAATACTGCACTCTAACCACTGTGCCACTATGGCTCATACTGTATGTATATACATATATGTGTGTGTATGTGTATGATGTATGTATATGTATACGTATATGTATATACATAAGTGTGTGTGTGTGTGTGTGTATGTATAGCATATGTCTATGTGCATGTATGTGTAGGGAGATAGATATATATTTGAGAGCGGCATCAGAACTTCATTTTTTAATGTGTGCCGGTGTGTTCACAGAAAAAAGGGACAATAAAGGTTATCTTATCTTATTTAAACACTTGGTGTCCCTTATATAGATTAAGTCACTCAAATCACTGGCGTGCAGATAGGTGTGGAAATTAGTTTGGCATCTACCTGAGCGCTCCACACCTTCCTGCAGAGATGCTTGAGCAGTTACCTTTTCCCACGGAGTGTCTGATTCCTGTTCTTCCCCCAGGTGAAGTGGAGCTGGAGGAATATTACCCAGCCTTCCTAGACTTGGTGAGGAATTTGCTGGATGGCAACATTGACCCCACTCAATATGAGGACACCCTGAGAGAGATGTTCACCATTCATGCCTACATCGGTTTTACCATGGACAAGCTTGTACAAAACATCGTCCGACAGGTAACTGCATCCTTGTCCAGGGTGTGGGGAAGATATCTAAGAGATTGTTTTGATATCTGCTTTGAGCTTGTTATAATTTGGCTCCCGCTGAACCTCTTATGCAGAAATAACATCCCAAGCAGCGCCTTTTTTTGTGGTGAGCTCTGTTACTACTTTGTAAGGCTGGGCCTGCTCTGAGTTATTCAGGATTTCAAGATACGATTCCAGAACTTCGTCCATGAGGGACAAACTAATAGTGCTACCTATGTGCAGTTGAGGCCATTCAGAAATGCAGTTCCGTTTGGCATTATAAGTAGTCCCTGAATTATGACAGCAGTTGGGACCAGGATTGCCATTATTAGGCAGTGCAATGATAAAAGTGCAAGTCATGTGGCCGCATTGCTTAGTGATGGCAATCTAGGCAGTCCCAGTTGTCATTGGAACCCCAAAATCTGTGGGTCATTAAGTGATAGAGAAGAGAGTCCCTGGTATGAAGTGTGGGGTATAGTGGTGAGTCATGGGGGAGATGCTGCACAAGGTCACACAAGATCAGGCAGGGGAAGATTGCAGTGCAGTATGAGTGGCGTGAGCTCAGAAAGACTGGGTGAGGAGGGTGCATGTGGGTGCAGGGAAAGAAGGCCCTGGAGGGTGGGTGAGCACAGGAATGGCCTGGGAAGGATGGCACTAGTGAGTGCGTCTTTACAAGTGAAGGGGGTGGGAAGGAGTTTATGTTCAATGCAAAGGGGGAAGGACGATGCAGTGCATGCGATGAGGGAGGAAGGCGCAATGTATGTGAGCGAAGGACAGTGGGGGAGATTTACCTGAGTGACTTGCTTCCTTCCTATCACCTTACCCATTGATTTTGCTTGTGGGAAGCCAACAGTGAATGTCACAAATGGTGATCATGTGACCACAGGATGCTGCAACCAGTCATAATTGTCAGCTGGTGGCCGAGCATCCAAATTTTGTTTACCTGACCATGGGGGCACTGCAACAGCCGGGACTTTGAGCACCAGTCAAAAGTTCCTTTGTTCAGCGCCACCATAACCCCAGTCGCTAAACAAATGGTCATAACTTTATGTTGAACTGAGTTGAGCAGTACTCTGGGTTTAATGAGTTTTTGGTTAAGCATGAGGTTTCAGGTGCAGGGACATTTTGTGGCCTTTGTGCCCTGCTTGATGTTGGTATTTTCTGCTTCTCTCTCCCTCTCCCTCTCTCCCTTTCCCTCTGTCCCTCTCCCTCTCTCCCTTTCCCTCTCTCCCTCTCCCTCCCTCTCTCCTCCATCTGCTTGTTTTGGGGCAACAGCTGCATCACTTGGTGAGTGATGATGTCTGTCTGAAAGTTGTGGAGCTGTATCTGAGCGAGCGAAAGCACGGTGCAGCTGGTGGCAATCTGTCTTCGCAATGTGTACGAGCCGCAAAGGAGACCAGCTACCAGTGGAAAGCGGAACGTTGCATGGCCGATGAGAACTGCTTCAAGGTACAGCCGCCCCTTTCCCAAAACAAGCTTCCACGCCTTACCTTCCCTCAGCTGAGGATGCTTAGATATGTTGCACTTCAGTTGCTGATTGATATGATCAAAACTGAAATCCAATAAATCTGAAGGCTACCAAGTTGTGGAAGGTTGATTCCAAGATTGGCAGTATCTTCTCTCCTCTGTTGAACTTTTAAAGGTAGCCTATTTCAATCACTCATCCAATTAAGAAACCTGTATGGGAATTAGCACTTTGGAGATGTCTCACCTTTGTGCCTGTGGATGCAGACAGCCTTCTCTTGGGCCTCTGTCCTGCATGCTGCCTCTTTTTCACAGGTGATGTTCCTTCAAAGAAAGGACCAAGTGATCATGACCATTGAACTTTTGGACACAGAAGAGACTCAAACTGAAGACCCCATGGAAGTCCAGGTAATTCTAACCTCGTTCCCCTCCCTCAAAGATGAACTTGACCCCATGTTCCTTAGAAAATGCATGGGACAAAACATTCCCAGGAGGACACAAAGGGATGTTTTGCATCAGACTTCCTGTATGTGAGAAGGGAGTGACTTGCTGTCTTATCTGTCTCCTCCAGCATTTGACTAATTATGTGGAGCAGTATGTGGGAGTGGAAGGGACCCCGAGCAGTCAAAACGAAGGCTTCCTCTTAAAGCCGGTCTTTCTGCAGCGGTGAGTTGTTCTTTTTCCATTGTTTTTCGTCCTCCTTCATTCTGCTGTTAGTTAATCTTGCTAATCAGAAACATGAAAAAATGACCCTTGGTGGAATGATGAAGCGAAGAATGCTACAAGAGAGGGAAAAGGTATTTAAGTGAATGGTTGCTGCAAAAACTTAGGACGAGTGGACTTCAAATCCCAGAATCTCCCAGTCAGCCAGCCAAATTTTAGAAACTGGTTTAGGGAAAGCATTATAAAGTGAATCTGCTTGAAATTTTGATGAATAGGACTTAGATGAAGTTATTGTAGTCTGCCAGCAGCCTGCGGTGCTGGCAGCGGAGTCGGACAGTGAGGAGGCTGGGGAGGAACATGGGCCAGTCCTAGAGTCTTGGGAAGACTTGGATGAGGGCTCTGCGTCGGAAGCAGAGATGGGGCCAGGGCCATCTTGGAGTTATGCGCAGACTCCAGAGCCTCCAGAGTCAGACAGCAGAGAGGCAGAGGAACAGGAGGAGCCTGTTCCTAGTGCGTGCATGCGCAGAGCTGCCAAAAGGAAAGAACAGTTAAAACTAAAGAGAAGACTCAGGCCTGGAGATGATTGGCCCCTCCCATAAGGCTTAAAAGAGGAGCAAAGGCACGTGGGCTCTTTGCAGGAAAGCAACGTTGTTAATTCTGTTCCCAGTCGACATCTCTGTTTGATTCTGGAATCCATGTGGCTTTGCCAAGTAGGTCTTTGGCAGAGTGTCAAGGGAGATAAAGGTTGGTGATTATCCTGAAGGACTTCTCCCGAAGGACTAATTGGGACTCAGCTGTGAATGAACGTAATTCACAGCTGTTGCAATAAAAGAGGTTTTGGGGACTACTTGTGTGTTTGAATGACTCAGGAAGCCTAGGTCACAACAGAAGTTTTGGCTGTCATACTGCTACAGGATTACAGATACCTCTAAAGAATTCACACACTTCGTAGTGGGTAATTTGTACTCTGATGACAGGAGTGAATGTATGTTTAAAAAATTAAAAACATCTTTGTATAAGGGCATGATTCTGCCCACCATGGCTTGTGAAAGTTGAGAATGTCAAAAGGGACAGATTGCAGCGGGAATGGGATCTTGAAAAGGTGTGCCTGGTAAAACAAGGAGAGATAGGGTGATGACTGAGGAGGTAGAGTTTATTATTTTGGCATAAACTAGATTCAGCTGTATTTTTCTGATCTCATGCTTTTAATTTCCTCTGTGTCTTTTCTCATATTTTGCATAACGTTGCTTACTCTGGAAACAAATAGGATGATGAGTCTGTGTGCGCATAGTTTCAGACCATAACAGTGTTTTCTACCTTACTCCTTAAAAGTGTGGCTTGCATTTTGGCTGAAGGTGATCAGAATTCCCCTGTACGGTAATGGAGCCTGCCCATTATAAGTTGTGAGGGCCGTAAAATGAATCATCACGTGAGACTGATACAATTTTACAACCTTTTTTGTGGTGGTCACTAAGCAAACCCATCATTTGCTATAGGGCATTTTTGTCGAACTTTGGAAGTAAACACTGTTTTTTGGCAAAAACATCATGAAACACAGTCACGTAAACACAGGATGCTGCAAACAGCCATAAATCTCAAGCATCCAAAATGTGTTTATGTAACCATGAGACGTGCCAGCCGTTGGAACTTTGGAATCAGGATATTGTGATCTGTTGGCCGCCGTCCCCTCCAGCAGCCGAATCAGATGAGGAGGAGGCATGGAAGTCAGGGTCAGCCTCAAGGCAACCCAAGAGCTCGAAGGGGGAAGAGGGCTGTCAGAGAGAGAGGGGGACAGAGGCGGAGCCTGGGCCGTCCGTCAGCCCTCAGATGGAGAGTCAACAGCCCCAGGTCTGGAGAAAGCTGATGAGGAAGAGAAGGAACAGCTGGGTCCAGTGCCTTGGCGCGCGGATGCGCAGAAGGCAGAGGAGAGGAGAGCAGTAGAAATCCATGGGCCGATCCTTGGAAAGGAAGAGACACCGCTGCTAGCGAATCCCCACCCTAGCTCTCGGGATAAAAGGCAGGGGGCAAAGATGAATAGATGTGGCAGACAACTCTTCATCTCCCTTCTGGATGGACTTGTTAGCCTGCGGTGAGAGAGCAACTTTTTGCCGGGGTTGCTGGCGCTCTTAATAAAGGAATCTTTGCGTTCACTTCAGAGGGTTTGTCGTGTTTGGGGAGCTGGGTCAGAACACAGGGCATAAGTCCCTTTTGGGAGGTCTCTTGTAACTTCAAACGATCCTAAGCAATCAGTCATAAATCAAGGACATAATCTGTTACAGAGAGATTTTAAGAAAAGTGATTGGGGTACCACTTTCCCCCCGCTGCCTCCTTTCCCCAAAGTAACCCGGGTTGAGGCTTCTCCTCTTTTCCCCTTTCAGGAACCTTGACAAATTCCGGCGGTGGCAGTGCCAGCAGATCCAGGCCATGCGCGACAAAGCGAAAAGTTCCTGGAAGCAGCTGATCGGCGTGGAGAGTGCCTGCAACGTGGACTGCAAGTTCAAGTTGAACACACACAAGATGCTCTTCATCATGAACGCTGAAGATTACATGTATCGTCGGGGAGCGCTGTCTCGAGCCAAACAGGTGCACCTTCTCGAATGGCCCCTTTGGGTAGCAACCTGCTACAGCAGGGGTGTCAAACTCGATTTCATTGAGGGCCGCATCAGGGTTGTGTTTAACCTCGGGGGGGGACGTGGCCACGGGGGGGGGATCATGGCCAGCTCAATGTCATTCATGTCAGGGGCACCTGTGGTGGCTTGAATGCTCTGCCAGCAAAAATGGACTCCTGAGCTCCGTTTTTGGCTGCGACGGCTTCCTGCAACCCTCTGCCAGCGAAAACAGAGCTCAGGAGGGCCACGTGTTGCCCTCACAAGTTCCATTTTCGCTGGCAGAGGCACCACAGGCCGGTCTTTTGCTGTTTCCAGGGCCGTGGGCCAGATCTAAGTACTCCATGGGCCAGATCTGGCCCGCGGGCCTTGTGTTTGACACCCCTGTACTAGAGAGACTGAAGCTCCCAGATCACCCGTAATCCTTCCCCTTTCCCCCATCTCTCTTGCAGGCGGCACCTCGCGTCTTGTTGCGGCATCACCAGCGCTTTGAAGAGTGGCACCGGCGCTGGCTTGCAAGGCATGTCAACCGAGAAGCAGCCGAGATGGTCCAGGACTGGCTGATGGGTGATGAGGATGAGGACCTGCTGCCTTGCAAAACTACTTGTGAGACTGTCAGTATACACGGGGTGCCTGTCAGCCGCTATCACGTGCAGTACAGCCGCCAGCCCTCCTCACCCTGACTTCCAGTCGGTCCGCCCTCCCACCTTCCCCGCCCCCCCCTCCCCAAAATCCAGTGGCCCTCATGGACTTTTGGGAAGACGACGTATGTATCACTGGTATTTATCCAACCAGCTTTTATCATTTGGGGTCCCACTCGGGGCTGCGATGATTTTCTTCCCCACCCCCACCTTACCCCATGCAGCATGGGTGTGCTTGTCTGAGAAAGAATGGACCCACAGCAGAATGGAGGCAGCTTGTGTTGCTCTCATTTAAAGTGGGAGCTTTCAGCTTAGGCCAGGAGAGAGAGCTTGAACTGTAGGAGGGAAGAGGTCGGGGGGCTAGAAGAGACAGGCCATTGCTGTTTGAGAAGTTCCAAAATTGTTGCCCCCAAAATTGGGGATGAGGTCTCCAAGAATCTACAACAGTGACCCATTTGAATCATTGAGCAGGAAACAAAATGCCTGGAGACTTAGACTTTCCTCTCTCACTTTCCCCCCTATGTTCTAATTCTATGGGTGGTCTGGCTTGAGTCGCCAATATACCTTCCTTGGAGAAGTGATCCAAGTGGATGCTGCACCATGGACAGCTAGGGCTATTACCCCTTTGAAGATGGGAGAACCCAAGATTTCTTCAAGAACCACGCTCAAGGACTTTTTTTTTTTCCAAAGTCCATGTTTTCCTGCAAAGAATTTAAGAGGTTTGGATTTGTATTCTCTCTCCACCCATCTCCAAAACCCTTTTTTAAAATCTAGTCTAAAACTTGGCCTAGATAAGATTCAAGGTGTCTTCCCTTCCACGCAGGCTCCGGTGTGTTCACTTACCTATGCCATCCTAGATTCTCATTTGTGTGCCTCTTATGGCAACAAGATTTGCACGTCCCATCTCTGGATAGGAAGTGCATGTCCAGAGATGCCGGACTGTTCAGTGGAAAGACACACATACACACATCGACCGATGTAGGGTTTGGGGGGTGGGTGGGTTGTGCTGAAGCTCTGGGTCTCCCAATTAGCGGTTACTGCCCTCCCCTGCTTCCAGAAAGTCCTTGGTGCCTGGGGGTTTCTTCGACTTGCGAAATATGCGGTTGTATCCCCCCTCTCTTCTCTTATTCCCCTTGCAGCCAAGGGAGGGGATGCAATTTTGCCTTGAGCAGTATTCAGAAGTCCCGGCTCTACCACGGCTCTACCACCTTTCTCTCCAGCAGCTTCTTCTCCCAGATTTTTAATTGTGTCTTCTTATGCTCTACCTGAGCAGAGATGACTGCCTGTGCCAAATTCTGTTACGAAACTACTACTAAACAGTAGCTTGTGGCTTAATGTGTGTTTGATTGGGGGCGGGGGGCATCGTGAAGTTTGAGAATTTTATCCCCTCCTAGACCACCCTCCTCCCTCCCCTCTTTCTCCTCAAACTTTTTCAAAGCCATCTTTACACATCCTTTTATAAATCAATTAATTTATAATCTGAGTGGACAAAGCAAGACTCTCTCCTTTGTATCCTTCTCATCGCTCAGTGTGGTGTTAGCAAGGGCTACATGAAACCAACAGAGACCTGTCAATAGTCGGAAGAGAAGACAAGAAAATAATTCTTCGGTTTTTCCGAAGGATCTCTTGCTTTTTTAAAAAAATTGGTTTTGGCTTGTATTTGCTTTGCAATTCTTTAAATGTAGTTTTTAAAAAAATATTTATTTGCACATCAAGTAAAATAAAATATTGATTTTAAAATGCAACGATTCCCTTGTTTCTCGATTCTTGGATGGCTTCAGAGTGCTTGACAAAGCTCTTGGGAGCAGCTCTTCAGAGCATTTGAAAAGCTAGAAAGAAATGTTTGTGGCTGGGATATAACCTGTTTGAATATTCAGCAGCTATTTGTGAAACAGAAGATGATTCTTTACAGACGAGATATAACAAATCTGGGACTTAGATATAAGGTTCTCAATGAGGTTCCAGGTAGTCCTCTACTTATGACCATAATTGAGCCTGGAGCTACGGTTGTAAGTCATGACAATGTGATTTTTATGGCCTTTTTTTGCAGCCTATTGTAAAGCGAGCGCCATGGTTGTTAAGCAAACCTTATTGTTCATTGTGTAATTTTTTTGCTGGAAAACAGAAGTAAATACTGCTTTCCCAGCAAAAATGTCATAAATCACAGTCACGTGACTGTGGAACATTGCAAATGACCATAAATGCAGGCCAGTTATTGAGTGCCCAAACTGTGGTCACATGACTGGGGGGGGGCACAGCCATCAGACCCATCTGAGTCATGTCCCTTTTTCAAAATTTGTCGTAACTTTGAACAATCACTAAGCAACAGTTTGTAAGTCAAGGATTACCTGTACTTAATTCCTTGGTTCAGGGAACACTGAGCTGTGGTGCTCAATTATTAGTCTGAATCAGTTTCCTTATTTATTTCTGAGATTGTGGCCTTAAGTGTCCCAAGAAGTGTAATTATTACTTACAAAAAAATCAAATTCAGGGGAATTCTTTCACATCCATAATTGCTTAAGTGGGGGAGAGAAAACTGCATTTAAAGCCTGACAAAATGGATGTGGTGTTGGTACATGGGAAACAGGACAGGAAGATGGAGGGTCAGTCCATTGTGGACAGAATGTCTGGGAATACTTCATGTTTCTTACTTGTCGTTGGGGGGGGGTGCGCAACACGGTGGCTCAGTTATTAAGATCCTGGGTTTGTTAGCTGGAAAACCGACGGTCCAGGTTTGAGACCTGAGCAACATGCGACAGGGTGAGTTTCCATCCTCACCCCAGCTCCTGCCAACCTAGGAATTCGAAAGCATGCAAATGCAAGTAGATAAATAGGTACCACTTCGATGAGAAGGTAACAGCGCTGGCTCAGTGGCCTTGAAACAGAGATGAGCAACCGCCACCTAAAGTTGGCAATGATTAGCGGAGTAAAATCTGCAGGGATTCCTTTATTTATCATCAGATCTGCAAGTATTGACAATGGCAATAAGTGTCTTTGCACAATTGCATTTAGAGTGCCAACTGTTTCCATTCCTGGGCTAATCAAGTTTCATTATACATGCCTTAATAACCTTTTAAATTATGCCCATGTGTTTTGAGTGGAGTTACTCTTGGAAAATTCCTGGAAATACCTGAACTAAACAGACAATCTGAGTTTTAAAGGCCTGTTTCTCCTGTTCCAAATCAGTATAGTTTTAAGTCTCTGTAGAGGAGACTCATTTGAAGAGAACAATCTATTGTCCCTTGAGACATTATTCGTTCTTCGCAAGCTATGAAATGTGTTCTCTTGAAAGTTGTGTTTACTAAACCAGCTGATTGTTCTCTTTCATCAGGATTTGATTTAAACATTTATTTTACCATTAACTTTAATTTCTATTTTTTTAATTTTTTTATATTCTGTTTTTGCTTTTATTTTATATTAGCTAGCTTAAGCTCTTACTAGAGTAAAGAGGTATAAATCAAGTAACCAAGGATTCTTTTAGAGGTGAAATAGTGTGTTTTCTAAAAGAAATCTGAGCAACTTTAATAAATTAGTTTAATTTATTTAATAAATTAATAAACACCCCAATCAGTTTTTATATTTGGCCACCAATGTAATTTTAAATAAAATTACATTGGTGGCCAAATGTAAAAACTGATTGGGGTGTTTATTGTCTGTTTTTCTGGCCAAGTGGGCAGATTTCTAAGAAAGTATTAAATTGTAATCATGCCCTATTTTTCGTTTGCTGAGACCTCGTGTAACCTGAGCAACTCACAGAGGCAAAGTTGTTTCTAAATTTTGGCATTTTGCTCTACAATATATAACTTTCTTATATATTTATGTGCGTTAGTAAGACAGATTTGCAATTATGATTCTGGGATTGACAAAAAAAAAAAACACAGTACCAATGGGACTCAGGAAGACCTTTCTCTATCACAGTGACTGCCTTCTGCAACAGCTTCCTCACTTCCTTCAAGTGTTCCTTAAAGTCTGGCTTTTACCAAGGTCTTGGGCTATGGGGCGGATGGCAGGCCTCTTATGGGAATATGTGTGTTTCTGTTACGATATTTTCAGGATCAGACTCAATAAATAAGTTGAGAATTAGAAGTTCAAATAAAGCACTGTTTATTTACATAAGGCATTCTATATTCACTGAATAATCACAGATAGAAGCACAGAAGGAATGCATACAGCTCCTTATATATACAATGGGTGGAGCTAGATATGGGAGTGGTGAAATATGAATACATTAAGTAGTGAAGAATAAGTTAACCCCTGATACCCTGGTCATGTATTATTTACATAATGAAGAATAAGGCATTTACTTGTGACAAATCCCCCTCTAAATGCCGATTCGATATATTACAACAATTATATTCAGATTCAGAACAATATAAAACTTGTAACTTAGAAGTTAAGTATTTATGCTGCTTAGAAGGCAAAGGCTTTGTTAATATGTCAGCTATTTGCTCTGATGTCTCGCAATGAACTGCTTTAATAAATCCATCCTGAGATAACTGTCTCACATGTTTGAATTTTATATCTATATGTCTGGACCTTTGTCCAATAGCATCAGATCTAGATATTTCAATAGCAGCCTTGTTATCTTCATGCATGATAAATGGTAAAGTGGGTTTCTTCCAGGTGTCTGATAGTAAGTCATTAAACCATATAAGGTTATTTGAGGCCTTAGATAGACAAACATATTCTGCCTCAGTCGTTGAGGTGGCAACTAAATCTTGTTTACCAGTATACCAGTAAACTGGACAATCATTAAGGAAAAATATATAACCAGATGTGCTTTTTCTACATGTGGTATCCCCAGCCCAATCCGCATCGGCATAACATGTGAGGATGGGCTCTTTGACATTATTAGGTTCCAATAACAAACAGAAGTCTAAACTATTCTTTAAATATCTTAATATTCTTTTGACAGCTTCCCAATGATATAGTAACAGTTTGCTGACGTGTCTAGACAGTAAGTTGAGAGGCAAAGCAATATCAGGTCTAGTCCAATTGGAAATATATAGAAGGGAACCTATGACTGATCTGTAGAGCGTATTATCTTTAAACTCAGGGGATGACTCGTCTGTGTTCTTCAAAAAATCAGTTTGCATGGGAGTGTCACAGGGCTTAGCATTATTTAAATTACATTTATTCAGAAGTTCTATGATTTTGTCTTTTTGAGAAAGCTTGAATCCCCTTTTTGTTTTACTGATTTGAACTCCAAGATACTTATTTACCTTACCTAATGATTTCAATGAGAAATGTTCATTTAGTTTTGTTACAAATGTCTCTCTCCTCCCTTTATGTTTACCTATATACAAAATACCATCCACATAAATCAATACAAATTCTAGAGAATCATCCTCTTTTTTGACAAAGAAACAGTTATCAGCAGTAGTAGCATTGAAATTCATGGTTTTGAGTACTTTTACTAAACATTCATACCATGGTTTACCAGATTGTTTCAACCCGTATAAACTTTTGTTTAGCAACCAAGTTTCATTTTTGTTTGTGTATTGACTATGAGGTGCTCTTACATATATTTCTTTATCTAATTTTGCGTGTAGATATGCAGTCTGTATGTCGTATTGGAATACATCAAGGTTGAGTGCTGATGCTATAACCAGAGCTGTCTTAACACTCTCTGTCCTTACTGTGGGAGAGTATGTGTCTGTATAATCCTCGGGATATTTTTGTGCATAACCTTGTGCAACTAGTCTGGCTTTGTATAAGGTGTTGCCTCCCTCTAAGTTTTTAATTTTATATATCCACCTAGTACCAATAATAGTTTTGTCCTTTGGTGCGGGTGTGAATACATTTAGCTCTCGTAAACTATCCATCTCTTTAGTCATGGCTGATTCCCACTTTTTCTTTTCTTCAGGGGGAAGTTTTAACATTTCCTCATATGTGTTAGGTGTTGATGTTTCACCATCCATATACATTACATAATCTTTGTATTTGTTTGGCACTTGATTTCTGTTACTTCTGATCGTTCTTTCTGGTTTACTATCATTGTCATGTAAATATCTTGCTTCCTTTTTAGTTAATGAATCTGTCTTTATTTTGTGTTGACTGTTTGTCCATGTTTTGATTTTATTTTTATGTGTGTTGTGATTGTATTCTTCTCTAGTCTTTTTTTCTTGAGGTTTAGTGTTTGGATTGGTGTTTGGGAATATTTCATTAAGATGTATTTTAGACCAGTTGGCTTGCTCATGGAACACAGCCGTTCTGGAAACTATAAATTTGTTATTATTATCGATAAATCTGTATCCTTTTGTGCCTGTTTCGTATCCCATGAACCTAAGTCTTCTGGATACGTTCTCACCTTTGCGTCTCAATTGTTTAGGTATGTGTACGTCTGCAGTGACTCCAAATATGTGCATGTGTGCTATTTTTGGTTTCCTATTATACATTACTTCATATGGTGTCTTGTTTACAATGCTGGACCAAGTTCTATTTTGTGTGTAATTGGAATATTGTAAAGCTTCTGACCAGAATTGTTTACCTAAGCCAGCATCTTCTAATGTGCATCTAATCATGGTTTGTAATATTGAGTTCTTTCTCTCTACCACTCCATTCTGGAATGCAGAGAAAGGGCTAGATGTGTAATGTAACATTCCTTTGTCTTTTAGCCATTGGGAGAATTCCTTTGACATGAATTCACATCCCCTATCTGTCATGATTTGTTTTATTTTAATATTATGTTGTGTTTCTACACGTTTGTAAAACTCCTTAAATTTCTGAAAAGTTTCATCTTTGTGTTTTAATGTATAAACAAACCCATAACGACTATAGTCATCCACAATGGTTAGAAAATAACGTTTTTTATATGTGATTGATGGCGTTAATGGACCAACTAGATCCATGTGTACCAAATCAAAAATTTTGTTGGTTGATCTTGTTGACTTTCTGGGTTTGGGACTAGTTTTGAGTTTTGTAGATTTACATACTGAGCATTCCAAATAGTTTTCACAATTTTTTATTTTAACACCTTCAGCATGTTCAGTCATCTTTTGTACTACAGGAAAACTGGCATGTCCTAATTTCCTATGTAAGACATGAGCACACTCATCATGAATTGGTTTACCTATTTTAGGTTTTTTTTCATTGGGTGTGTCTTTGTGATTATGAATTACCTCATGTTCCTCATTGTCACTATTGCTATTGTCTCCATTATCTATGTCATTGTTATTTTCCATATTGGAATCAATGTTGTGTAACCATCTCTCCTTTGTCATTAAATAAGGTAGACCTCCTTTGATAATCACAGTACCTATACTTATTCTGTTTTTCTCTAATGTTGCTCTTCCTTTTGAGAACACAATATTAATGTCAGAATCTCTGCTTAGTTTTATTGCACTAAGTATGTTATGAGGTATTTCAGGTATTAACAATACCCCCTCTATTTTTCCTAGGCCAGGTAAGGTTATATTCCCTCTACCTATGACTTGAACCTTTTCTTGATTAGCTACTTTAATTACAAATTTGTCTTCTACAAATGAAGATAATATATTTTTATTATTTGTTGTGTGATTAGTTGCTCCAGAATCAATAAGCCAATCGTTGTTCTCTGGTTGTTGTATGTTAGTGTTGTCATGTTTGTTTAACTCATTCAGTGAGCCAGCCCTTCTATCCTTTGAATTATCTCTGCCCCCTCTATGTTCCCTATAGTTGGGTGGACTTCTATATCTATGTCTATCAATGGATGACTGTCTGTTGTGGTATCTATTTCTATATTCTGATCTTTGTTTTTCTCTTAGGAGTTTAGGACAATCCCTCCTATTATGTTCCTTGGATCCACAATTGTGGCATCCAATTGGTTCATGATATCTTTCTTGAAATGTTACCTTCTTATATTGTTTATGCTCCATGTGATAGTTATAATGACTCCTTGAATTGTCTTCAGCTATTAGCTTATTAGATAGATTTTCTATGGATAAATATCCTAAATTGATTGTGTCTAAATGTGATATATAATTATCCCACGATGGGTCTAGTGAGTTAATGATAACACTCTTCATTGTTTGATCTGAAATTATCTCTCCCCTTAAATGCAGTTCTGCTCTAATTTTGTTTAAGGATATTAAATGTTCACTTATGGTAACCCCTGGCTTTATCCTAGATGAGAAGAAATCTTTAGACATTCTTGTAGTAGTGGCTACACTTTCACTGTGAAACAATTTAAACATGCATTGAATAATTTCTGAGACAGTCAGATTTTGCTTAATACTGTGATACATGGCAGGAGATATACTGGAAATTAATAAGAAAAATGCTCTATGGTGTAGGCAATCTAATTTTAGAGTCCAAGGTCTTTTTGGGGGGTTAGTAATAAAGAACAGTAGGTTTTCTTTTAGAAAGACAACCTGGAGCTGCTGATACCATTCTTGCAAATTAATACCATCTATTCTCAGTTTTGGGAAGTCATTGGGCAAATTCCCAACATTGTTGGATCCATTACTTACAACCGGGGGTAGTCCGTGATCTTGTAAATGTCGAAAGTTGCAAAATGGCGTGGGGATGCTCGCAACGAGTCTGAATGGTTCTCTCCGTTCCTCATGTCCTCCGAAGTTGTCTGCGTAGTCTTGCACATGCGCGTTGTTCATTTCGTTCCTGAAGCCATCGTGAGAGGTTCTCGCCGCTGCAGCTCCCTCGCATTGCTCTTCTTCCGAGGAATCGGTCTCCGGCTCGATCTTGGGAGTCCTGGTGATAGCGGGCGTTCGTTTTCTTTCATTGAGGACGCTGGTCCTTGGGTTCGTCTGTGGCGTGGGGTGGTATCTGCAGGGCTCTCTGGGTTCAGGCGTCAGTGCTCTCGCCGTTTGGATAGATGCGGGTAGATTTTGAGGTGTTTTCTCGCTTGCTTGTCTTCTCGTTGATTCTTTAGTGATTTTCAATTTTGGTCCAAATGCTGCAAAGAGCGTTTTCATTGCTGACTTTACTCGCATATCTATTGAAGCTTCTTCGATCTCTGTGTCTGATTCTTCTGATGTGTAAATTTTCTCTCTTTCATTTCTTGCATCGAGTAAGGCTTTTCACGCCAGATATTTTGAATCCCGCTTTCTGATTGGCTCTGCTTCGCTCATCTTAGGGGTCTGTTGAAACCAAGATGGCTGCCATTCGAAATTTTGCGCGGGACTGTTAGTTTTCTTCTTTGCTGTAATTTTATCTGCAAGCAGATTGCTCACCGTTTTTGAGTCTTTAGATTTGTCAGTAACGATGCGCTTCTCTCTCGCTGCTCCGTTGTTTTTTAATATATCTTGGAGGTTCGCGACGAGGTTTTCATCGTTCTTTTGGCTTTTTAAGAGTTTTAGTATCTCTGACCTGAGTTCGTTGTTTTCTATTTCGTTTTCTTCTTGGTCATCAGTTTCATCTATTATTTCTTCGTCGTCTGTAGTGCATTCTTCAGATTCTCTCGATATTGCATTCGTGGACTCATCGATTATTTCTTGATCTGCTTCCATTTCTTTGCTGTATGCCCTGGTGTTGGGCCTATCTCTTTTGTTTCTGGAGTTTTCTCTCTCAGACATGTTTAAGATTTTATTGAGTCAATTTAACCATCCTCTGCTACCAAATTGTTACGATATTTTCAGGATCAGACTCAATAAATAAGTTGAGAATTAGAAGTTCAAATAAAGCACTGTTTATTTACATAAGGCATTCTATATTCACTGAATAATCACAGATAGAAGCACAGAAGGAATGCATACAGCTCCTTATATATACAATGGGTGGAGCTAGATATGGGAGTGGTGAAATATGAATACATTAAGTAGTGAAGAATAAGTTAACCCCTGATACCCTGGTCATGTATTATTTACATAATGAAGAATAAGGCATTTACTTGTGACAGTTTCATTGCTCGGCCCAAATGTCATTGTTCTGTCTTTTTTATATTCTTTCCATAGATTCTAGGGTTTTGCCATCTAGAGTCACCACAGAATCTGGTAGCCTTATAAATGAAATGCCGTATTTTTCAGACTATAAGACTCACAAGATTTCGAAGAGGAAAACAAGAAAAAAAAATAGTTTTTGGTCTCCGTGCGTCTGGTTTTTGCCCTCCCCAACCCCCAGGTTTTTCACAAAAATGAGATGCACAGAGGGTTTGGGAGGCCTACAGAGTGCTGGGGAGGGCAAAAACGCAATGTGGGGAGGGGGGTTTGTGAGGCCAAAAATGGACCTGTTTTTCGCTAAAACGGGCCTGTTTTTCACAAAAATGGAATGGGCAGAGAGTTTGGGAGGCCTGCAGAGTGCTCCTGGGGGCCCGTTTTTGGCCTCCCAACCCCCCCGCCTCGCGTTTTTGCCCTCCCCAGCGCACAGGAGCACTCTGCAGACCTCCCAAATTCTCTGCACATTCGTTTTTTTTTTTAATTTGATTTATATGCCGCCCTTCTCCGAAGACTCAGGGCGGTTTACAATGTGCTAAGCAATAGCCTTCATCCTTTTGTATATTTTATACAAAGTCAGCTTATTGCCCCCACAACTGGGTCCTCAATTTACCTATCTTAGAGAGGATGGAAGGCTGAGTCAACCTTGAGCCTGGCGAGATTCGAACCTGCAGTAATTTCAGGCAGCTGGTCTTAATAACAGGGTGCTTTAAACCACTGTACTACCAAGGCTCCTGTTTTTGCGAAAAACAGGCCTGTTTTCGTGAAAACAGGATGCATGGAGCGAGGTTTCAAGAGGCCAAAAATGGCTGTATTCGGTGTATAAGACACACCAACATTTCCACCCTCTTTTAGGGGGGAAAAAGTGTGTCTTATACTCCGAAAAGTATGGTAAGTAAAACTAATCACATTTCTTGATTGCAGCCATGTTTAAATTACATTTTGGATACATGTCACTAGATGAAGAGCCAACTTCCTTGAGAGGTCTATAATGCTGGAAAAATCGGAAGGAAAGAGAAAAAGATGGATGGGCCCAGTTACACCAGCATTACACCATTGGAAGGCTTGCATAGTCGGTTTCAGGATAGATTATTCTAGAGAAAAATATGTGTGGTTGCTAAAGATTGACAACACAATCAATCAAGTCACATATTTAAAAAACAATCCTGATCTCATTTGCTTTAACTTCTCTTCGTGTCTCACTTTCACATAAGAAATATTCATCTCCTTTTGATTCATTGTATCAGTCAACTAAAGGTATTTCAAAATATTTAGTTATGGGGAAAGGATACGAAAAGGATTTTCCTGATTTATTTCATTCCACAATGGAACTTAAATTCAAGATGATAGGTGAGAATAATTTTATTAGGGGACAAGTTGCAAGGTTTGCTGCTGCAACCAAGAAATTGAATGCTTAGTTAGTTTTGCAGTTGATTGTAAAGATGTTTAGGGTTGTCGGGTCTGCTTCCAAAAAATAGCGGACAAGCGGGGGGGGTGGTTTAAGTAGTAAAAAAATAAATAAAATTTTTACAATTAAATTATATATTTTCTTACAAACATTTTAACACGTATTAAAATAATCACTTCAAAACTTTACTTAAAATTCAAAACATCAAACATATAATAATATGTAAAATATTAAATTACATTTTACTTTGCTGTCATGTGTATTTTTTATTTGACTGCACAGCTTTGATCAATTCTTTGTGTTTAGGGAATAATTCTTTAATTTCAGTACAACGTTTAGAAATATTAAAAAATATACAAAGTTCACTTCGAACTGATACAAGCAGTCGGTTACGTTCGTCAGTCCACAAATTTCCCATGACGTTGAAAATTTGTTCAACATTTGCATTTGATACCGGAATTGATGCACAATACTGGAACAGTTTCAGTAAACTCGGAGCTGGCTCTTTCTTGAAAAAGTACGTCCACTTATCAAGGGATGAATCGCCCTGCAGATGAACATAAACTTCTTCTAAGGCAGAAATTTAATCGAAGAGAGTGTTGGAGACCACCAAGGACTCCACAGTTCAATCCTGAGCTACATATATTTTCTTTTATTGGAATAGTCAAAGCAGAAGAACTGAAGGAACAAAGGTTTAAAACGTGTAGCGTAACAAGAAATGCAGATGTGAAAATGTACTGAAGATAGACATATCGGTAGTGGGTTTGACAGAGAATAATTGCAAGCTATTTATAAATGGGAAAGAAAACAAGTGGGTATATGCATAATTTTGTATTTATTTATTTTGTCATGTTTATGTAGTGTATATTGGAGGGAGTGACCCTTTGAGAGCTGTATGCAACAAAATTTCATTTGAATGTATGCCGATTAGTGTTCATTCAAAGTGACAATAAAGTTAGTCTAAGTGTGTGAATTTTTGTGTATCTTGGTAGGGTGTTTACAAAAGATGAGGAAATGGGTGGGGAATAGTTTCCTATGTACAAAATCTGGTGGAAAAGTGGTTAATGTGCTGAAAGGAATAAATATTGAAAGAAGCAAAACCGGTTATGTATGCAAGTGTATCGCTCCCCATCTCAATGCAAGTTGAAGTTGGATATATCAGGAGAAACATTAAATTCCATTAAAAAATAACAAAGAAAAAGTGAAGAGGCTAAAGAGAAGATTGAGAAAATTGTGGCCTGGATACTGTTGATGAGCTCCTCAGAAATGAAGAGTTAAGAAATTTAAAGAGCAAAAGACAATGAATGAAGCAGTGCTATCAATGCGATGAAAAAAGGATGGTTGGCAAGGAGAAAAAGAAAAGGAGAAAAATGCTGAATAGTGTTGATGTAGGCTAGTTTCATATCCTTTTATTTTTCTCTCTCTCTCTCAGACCTTTAATTTCATTGGCATGGCATTTAGTACTACTTATACTACTTAACTCTGCTTAAAGGGAGTACCACAATTGGTATGTATCTATATAGTTATCTGTAGCTTCTAGGGACTAGGATGCCGCAAAGCCAATGTCGTTGACTATCAAAATTAAATTGCAAAAATCTCAGGAGTCAAATCTTAAGATCTCAGTGAAGTCTCATAAGATGTTGGCCATTTTTAATGCAGCTGTACCCTTGTTATTTCTCTCTCTTTGGGGCATCTATCACATCTGCAATGGTGCCTGTCCAATGGCAATATGTTAGACCTTGGCAGCTGCCAAAAAGGCTAATGTGATCCTAGGTTGCATCAACAAAGGGATAGTTTTAAGATCAGATATAGTGGTCATGCTGCACCGGTAAGGCCATATTTGGAATACTGCATCCAATTCTGGTCACTGCAATATAAAAAAAAGATATTGGCACCCTAGAAGAGTGCAGAGAACAACAAAGATGATAAGAGGCCTGGAAGGCAAATCATGATTGAGGGAAGTATCGTGTTTCCCTGAAAATAAGACCCTGTCTTATATTTTTTGAACCCCAAAATAAGCGCTTGGCTTTATTTTCCGGGAGGTCTTATTATTTTGGGGCGCGTGAAGCAAAATGGGGCTCCTCTTGCCATCTTACCTGATTTCCAGCTCTGCGTTTAAATATTTTCAGGGAGGGCTTATTTTCAGGGGGAGGCTTATTTTAGCACATGCGCTCACAAGCCCGATTGGGCTTATTATCAGGGGATGTCTTATTTTAGGGGAAACAGGGTAGCTATGTCTAGTCTAATGAAGAGAAGAACTAGGGATTATATATTAGAAGTCTTCCAGTACTTTAGGGCAGGGGTGTCAAACCGGTGGCCCACGGGCCAGATGCGTCACACGTATGCCACACCCACCCAGCTCCATGAAGGCAAAACACACCGCAATATGTCATGTGACATCAATGTGACACAGCGAGTTTGACACCCGTGCTTTAGGGGCTGTCACAAAGAGGGAGTCAACTAATTCTCCAAAGCACATGAGGGCAGATACTTTGAAGAATAACTTGATTCCCTCTTTGTGAAGCTCTGAGGGCAGGACAAGAAGTAATGGGTGGAAGATAATTAAAGAGAGATCCAACTTAGAACTAATGAGAAATTTCGGCTTGCCTCCAGAAATTGTGCGGGCTCCAACACTGGAGGTTTTCAAGAAGACACTGGACAGCCATCTGGAATGCTATGGAGTCTCCTGCTTTAACGGAGAGTTGGATTAGAAGACCTTGAAGATCCCTTCTAACTCTGTTATTCTATGTTCTAATTCCACAAGCAGGAAGTTCCATGCTCTCATCATGCTTCTCTTCTCCCCCTCGGCCATGTTTTTGTAGCTGTGCTATTTGCAGATGGATGGAGCTGAGGCAGGCCCTATCTGCACAAGGATATCCTGTGTTTCCCTCTTCCTTCTCCTTCGCCCCCACCATGACGTTATTTCCTGACAGTTATCAGGAGAAGCAGAGGAAATTTCAGTGGCCATCAGAATGTTTGTATACGTCAAAGACATCTTAAGTGACTTTGAGTAAACAGTGGGAAGGTTGTGGAAGGCAAAAGGTCAGGTTGGTGGGAAGCCTAATTTCAAAGATTAAGAAGCCCACTCCTTTTTCAGCAAAGACTCGGTTTTGGTTTGGACAACTCGAAGTCATACCTGGTCCTCTACATTTATTTTGAGGTTCCACAGACCTGAAGCCTTGATAAGAAAGATGGCAGCGTGAAGGTCTCTACAGATGACAGAGAAGAATCTCTGGGAAAATAAATGGTTTTCCTGGGCTGCTAGCCAGGTCAGATGGTCACTTTATGCTTTTATGACTAAACGAGTTAGATGCAGTTGGTCCCTTTTGTTATGGGGCAGTCCCTTGAGGCGTACCAGACCAATCCTGGTTTGGGACTTCCCTCCTCTCTTTTAAGTTCTGTCAAGGACAGGATTATGTCACTGAGACATGTACTTCCTCCCTGACATGTCTTGCTGTAAAAAAAAAAGCTCCCCCTCCAACCACTCCCAGAAGAGGCGGGTAGGAGGAATATGATGTTTTCTGAAGTTAAGAGCCTGTCAAGGCAGGAAATGGGATGTTGCCGACTCCTCACAGCACAGTGAACCACTCTTGCTGACAACGCACAGGATGTCACTGGGCGATACTGGGACGAGGGGATCCTTCTTGCCACTGCTCTTTGTGTGCTGCTGGAAGGTGTCGGCTGCAGGAGTTGCTGATTATGATGGTAAGGAGTCAAACCTCCCCAACCCTTTTTAGTTTGCAAGTGCAGGACCAACTGGCCTGAGGAACCAAGCGGTTGGGATGGTGGTTGTGGGGATTTGACTCTTTTTCAGGGTTTTTAAATTTTCATTAAGGACCCTTCCAGAGTTCTGTTAAAGATAACATCTAGTTGTGCCACAGCTCTCCCTAGGATGCCTCAAGTGAAAAATAGATGGCTGGGCATTTTTTTTTCCTCCTTAAAGAATTGCATTGTTTATAGGAGGAATTTTCAAAGTCCAGAATCCCAGAATTCTGCGAGATCTCTATAGGGCTCCATGAAATGCTAAGAACAAAAGTTTTTCCTGCTCAAACAAAGCATATTTTCTATCACTAGAGCTTTTACTCCTAAGAGGAGAGCCTACGGTCTTGTAGATCTTGCAGCAGTGTAGCTACTTGCGGCTGAGAAATATCAAATGTGGCAGAGATTTCCTGCCCCTTTGACAGGGGGCAGACAGTTCTAGATTTGCAGCCACCAAAGCCTTCCAGGATCTTGACACTATTTTTTTTTAAGTATCACCCGGGTGGGGGGGGGGAATGGCATGCTAAGATGCCGTAACTCTCTAAAATGTGAAAGCAAGCCAATATTTTGCATGCTATGTTGATATCATCACATTATTAGCTATTCGTCCTAATTCCTTTGGAGGCTGGAGAAAAAGTAAAAAACATCCCTTAGCAAAGAAATTGTCAGAATGATTGCAGTCAAGAGCCACCAGAATTCAAAGGAAAGTTTAGAAGAGGAAAATTCTTGCTTCGGTTATTTGCAAGCTTATTTTGATGGCCTGAGCTTCTTCCCTAGCTCTGATATACAAAACACAGTTGGTTAATGAAATATACACAGCTGGTTGAACCATTTCCTGTTGCTTTCATAAATCCAATGGGGGAGATCTTGCGTAGAGACTATCAAGACACTGTTGTTAGTTCTACAGTGTTCATATTATAAATTACTTCTGCAAATTTAATGAAGCTAAGATGGGGAGCCAAATGCTGTAGAAAAACAAAGGGTAGATAATTTGCAGTGAAAATCAGCAGGATGAAAACAAACATAAATAGGAAGTCTTCAGAACAAGAAAGAATGCAGATAAGATGGAGAAATAAGTCCTAGTTTTGTATGAAAAAAATTAAGACCCCTTAAATTGATCAAAAACTGAGTATGAGCCAGCAATGTGACATGATTGTTTTAAAAATGCACTTGGAATAATGCCACATTTTAAAAGACTATCTAGACTATGACTGGCACCATAGCCAGAAAGGGAAGGAATTCTTATGAAAAAAAAGTGTTTTTAAAAGCTTAGGTCGGAAAAACAAATTAAAGCAATATGATAACAATCTTCAAACATTTGAAGGTCTGCCAAACAAGCAGATGTCAGCTGAATAATATGAGAAATATCCTTAGTGGTATAAACAAGTGGACAGTAGCACTCTGAACATTTCATCCTTCATACAGTAGGTCAAGTAGAGTCTAGATTGGTCTCAGGGAAGCTGTACAGTGAATGCAAGAGAGAGTCTGGCGTAGTGGTTAAGGCACAAGATTAGAAACCAGGGACTGCTAACTCAGTGACCTTCTCGCTCAGCCCTAGGAAACAGGCATGGGCAAACCAATTCTGAAACTCCTGCCAAGAAAACTGGAGTCCAGGCAGTCTCAGGAATCAAAAACTGAAACAAAGGCTCACACAGTCCCCAAACAGAGGGGGAAGAAGGGAGGTACACCTATAAGGGACTTGCTTTTTAAAACTAGATGGCGTGGAGGCTGGAGGTGGAGTGGGGACTCAGAATCACTGACTGAATTCCTTCTGTTGTTAGATTATAGTTCCAATGGAACCGATGAGAATCAAACAGAGCCATGGAGTGGTCTGTGCCCTCGCACAATCCCAGGGGAGACAGTCACTGAGAACAACACTACTTTCCTGAGTATCTCGAAAGATTCCCATGGTTCACTCAATGGCACGCTCATCGTCGTTGTCCTTCCATCTTTTTACACCCTTATCTTCCTCATTGGACTCCCTGCCAATGCTCTGGCACTCTGGGTGCTCACCACAAGGGTGGAGAAACTGCCCTCCACCATTTTCCTGATCAATTTAGCAACTGCTGATCTCTTCTTATGCCTGGTGCTTCCTCTGAAGATCTCTTACTACTTCTTGGGCAACCACTGGCCCTTTGGGGAGGCCATGTGCCGCTTTACCACTATGGCCTTCTACGGCAACATGTACTGCTCCATTATTTTGCTTGCCTGCATCAGCATGGACCGCTACCTTGCTGTAGCCCACCCGTTCTTCGCCCGTTCCTTCCGCAGCTCTGCCTTTGCCATGGGCACCTGTGCTGTAGCTTGGGTGGTGGCTGTCCTCTTTACCCTGCCTCTGATTCTCTTCCGCCAGTCCTTCCCACTCTATGGAACGAAGCAGACTCTATGCCACGATGTCCTGCCATGGCAATGGGAAGAGCAGCATTACTACTATTACTTCATCACCCTCATTGCCTGTGGCTTCCTGACTCCTCTCCTCATCATGGTGTTCAGCTGCGGGGTTACACTCTGGGTCTTGTTGGGCAGCGGTGAAAAGTATGCTTTGGCTGCCAAGCTGACAGCCCTCATGCTTATCTCAGTCATGGCCTTTTATAGCCCAAGCCATATCCTGTTACTCCTCGACTACTCCCGCTCCTGCCTCAGGAAGGATGGGACGTTCTACGGGGCCTACATGGCCAGCCTGGCCTTGAGCACCTGCAATAGCTGCATCGACCCCTTCATTTACTATTATGTCTCAGAAGAATTCAGGTTAAATGTGAAGAGGAGACTCTTTGGTCACCGGAAGGATTCTGCTATGTCCATGAAGACCTCAAAAGAAACGCTGCCCTCAAAAACCTTCCATCACTCCCAGTGACCTGGGTGAAGGAGAGACTGTCTTCAAGGTACTGGGAAGGAAATAAAGCAAAAAAGGGGCTGGCTGGGGCTTTTCATGGTCTTTCTTACCAATTTTTTTTTTTTTTTTTTTTTTTTTGAGGAAGCAGCTAATGGTCAATTTGTTCTTGGAGTTCTTAAAACAATATAGCTGGGTAAAACCTTCCCAATCTCAGTTCCATTCCAATTTCCAAGAAGCCTAATTATGTTCCTCATTAATTCTGAAGTCTTGTATAGCAGATAGTTCTTCCCTTTATTTCGTGGCTTAACTGTATGGATTTGGGAAAGTCCAAGTACATCTCTAATAAATGGATTCAAAGAAAACTTCCAAAAATAAGTTTGTTGCTGATTGAGTCTTCATTAATCTCATCCTTTCTGTTCCTGGATCTCCCTCAGACCTCCACTCACAAATTATTACCTCAGGAAGAAACCAAAAGGAGTCACAACTGTTTTAAAAATCGATTTTTAATAAAATATTTTATCAATATCTAAATCAAACTTCTTCTCCCATCCCACCCAACCCAACCACTGGATGTTCCAATTCACTAAAGAATTGTGCTGAACCATAAAAGCAAACTGTACCCCTGCAATGCCTAAGCAAGTGGGGAACAGGCTGTTCTACTGAGCACTTGGAATGAACAAACAGGTATCTGCCTAGATGTACAGTGGGCAAGAACAGGTAAGCCCAATGAGCAGAGATAGAAATATGTCAAGCTTGGGGTCACCACATCAACCTGGTTCCATTTGACAATAATTTGGGGTAAATAAAAATGTTTGTTTTACAATAAATATTGGGTACAGCCTATATTTTTGCATATGGTTCATCAAGGCTGGCATATCTGCATTGCGGAAGAACCGGGGCTGGCAGTAGTAGTTCTCGAACTTCAATTCCCTTAGAAAATATTCTCTGACCTCCTTCAAATTTATAAATAGCTTATTTTGCCATCAGTCACGGATGACGTAAAACAGGAGGGGAAGCTGTAGCTGCGGATGTTTGCAAACTACAAATCCTGGAATTCATCAGCTCTAGCCAAGTTGGCTTGGGAGTGTAGAGTTTGCAATTAGCAACATCTGGAAAGCTACGTGTTTACCATCCATGGTTGAGAGGTTTAGAGGGGGAAGAAGGTAGAAGTGGACCAGCTCCAGTGCTTTGGAAAATATGAGGTGGACACATGCTTTTCTTTCCATACAATGAAGGATAACTGGGAAGGGAAGATAAGGTGAGACTGGAAAGCCAATTCCTATCCCACCAACACCATCCTTTGAACAGAGGAAACCTGTTCTGTCCAAGCTCTTCTTCCAACCTCCAGGCTAAGCGGGGTGTGTGTGTGTGTGTGTGTGTGTGTGTGTGTGTGTGTGTGTGTGACAGAGGGGTGCAGTAATATGATGCACAAAACAAATGATCTGGAGCTCTTGTGCTTTGGTTGCTATGGGGTTGCCTGGGTCATAGAGATCAACGGTGCCATCCTTTCTCCACTCACAACTAGGGCAGAGTTGGTTGGAAGACAAGAGTCAATTTGAATGATGGTCCTCTGGGGATGAGCAACTCCAAAAGAGAGTCTGGATTCCAGCTTGCCCTACGTAGCTTGTGCAACACAAGTGGGAAAGCGGCAAGGAGGCTACCGTGAGAGCCATGGGTAGGGCAAGACAGAGTTCCATCTTCCTTTGTCAGCAAGACACAGAACAATCGAACGGCCTGGATCCCTTGTGGAGTTTGGCTCTGTTAGACTGAAAGGAAGGAGCTTTCTACAGAAAAAAACAGAAAACATGAAAGGAGGAAAAAGAGAAAACTGTGAGGAGGAAAGGGAGCAAAGAACTACCAGGCCTCCCACCCCCAAGGCCACATTGAACCTCTCACCATTCACTTCCCAGTGATCACAGCAGCTCCCGGGTATCTGCCGTTATCTTGCGCCTCTGTGCCGCTTGCTGTTGTCAGTTCAAAAGCGTCTCCTTCAGAAGTGTAAGGGTCTGCCTCGTATTCATAGGAGTAGTAGGAGAAGTCCAACTGAAGGGTGGGACTTTCATCTGTGAGGTACATTAAAAGGAGGTTCAAGAAAATGGAGAAAAAGTAGATTAAGTTCAGGAGGGACAACAGTTTCTAATTCCAGTCAGTCCTCGATTTCTTTACATCATTAAGAAACATCCCTAAAGTTAACCACAGTAATCTAAAGATGGAGGGAGTTTTCTCGCTTGCTTATTACTCACAACACCACAAACATTTCTTGATCACAGAGGTTGACTTCCTCCTTGGCTCCTGAGGTTGACTTCATCTTGCTGAAGCCCAAGAATAAGGTAAGCTCAGCATCTGTACCCAAACTGGTGTCAAAGTAAGGCCTCCCACCTTGTTCCAATGCCATGTACAGGTAGTCCTCGACTTACAGATCGTAATTGAGCTCAAAATTTCTGTTGCTAAGCAAGACATTTGTTAAGTGAGTTTTGTTTCGTTTTACGACCTTTCTTGACACAGTTGTTAACTGAGTCCCAGCAGCTGTTTAAGGAGTCACATGGTCGTTAAGTGAATCTGGCTTCCCCATTGACTTTGCTGGACAGAAGGTCGCACAAAGTGACCACATGGCCCCAGGATCCCGCAACCGTCATAAATATGAACCAGTTGCCAAATGTCTAAATTTTAATCCCATGACCGTAGGGATGCTGCAACGGTCATAAATGTGAAAAATGGTCATGTCCAGGGGTGGTTCTAATTTTTTTACTACTGGTTCTGTGGGCGTGGCTTATTTTGTGGGTGTGGCTTGGAGGTCATGTGACTAGGTGGGTGTGGCTAGCTGGTCAGAGTCATTTCTGGAAAGTCCTCGCACTTACGACCCAACTCATTTGTTCGCTTTTAACACTGATCAGCTGTAGGATGGCCCTTTGAAGCCCCGCGGCAAGAGTTTAAACAGTTTTTTTCCCTCTAGTCATCAGCTGGGACGCAGGAGGCAGCAATAGATAGGGGGTGAAGCCAAATAAAAGGTAAGAATAACGCGGGGGTGGGTGGGGTGCGGGAGGGCAGAACCGGTTCGGTGATGTCATATCGTCACCGCTACCGGCTCGGGAGAACCGGGCTGAACCGGGAGGAACCCACCACTGACCCAACATATCATTGGGGGACGTTTTGCAGATGGCTTGAGCCATCTGTTTATGCATCTATCAAAACTTGATATTTCCTCCAAACCTACAAGACATCTAACATGGAGATGGGGTCTGCAAAAAACAGGAGAAATTCTTCTACTACTGGATAACAACGCCATCCTATCAAACAGCTGTCTGGCAGATGTTTCAGGGAGGTTGGGAGCTGCCAATAAAGGAGGAGGACCTAAATCAGGGATAATATAACAGAACCAAGAGGTTGCCAGAGTGTCTTTCTCCTATATTGGTGTAACTAGAGGTATCCAATTCCTGCAATAGTGCCATAATCAAATATTTTTCCCCCACCAACTTGTAATGTTCTGAAGGGAGAAGGTAAAAAAGGTAAGAGGCTCAGCCAATTATTTTGCTTATCATATGCTCTAAATTTATCAACAATATAACATCATTCTGCTTAGGCTTGGAACTTGTGCAATAGAGTCAGGAGAGGGAACAACTAAATATATTCATGCCACTACAGTTTCCTGCAGATTCAAGGATGGGCAGACAGAATTTTAATTCACTTTTGAAGTAAGGCCCAGAGAAAGGCTACTCTGGAGCAATCCCTCCCTCTTGTGAAGTGCTTGCTAACCACATAAAATCGGGAAAGGATGGGGCAATTGTGGAAAAAAGTCAGGGCCAGAGCCCCATTGCATAAAGAGTAATACTTGGAGCTTATCTTCCTACCTGTGGGTGTCTGTGGTTTCCTATTAGGAAATGTGAGGCTGTGAAAGTGCTTTTCTTTCTCTTCTGGAGGGTTCTTAGCTGCAGAAAAGAAGCAAAAGGGTGACTGCGGCAAAGCCTCTCGGGGAACTCCCGCACAACCACTGTTTCTTCCATGTTCTTGGCCAGTTTTGGTGGTAGCCATGCAAAACTTACCCACCACACATTGTGCCATGAGGACCTGCTCGATCTGGGTGCTGTTTCTGCAGGCAGCCACCTCCATTTGACAGTGGTTCTGATAGATAAGGCCATCTGAGCCACACACCAGCTCCCCGTCGTAGCCACAGTCACGGGAACACATGCACTGCTCAAAATAGCCATCCTCTAAGCAACCAAAGATGCTGTTGCAAGGACCGGTGTGTACAAAACCTGCAGAAATAGCCAAGAGGGGTTAGAAGTGCACTGGGGGGATTGCAAAACTCTCAGCGGCTTGTACTGTTAAAGGCAGAGTAAGGATCATGAGCTCCCGCAGCTAATTACAGGTAGTCCTCAACTTACAACAGTTCATTTATTGACCATTTGAATTTACAACCCCACTGAAAAAAGTGACTTATGACCATTTTTCACGCTTGTGACTGTTGCAGCATCCCCATGGTCACATGATTTGCATTCGGATGCTTGACAAGTGACTCCCATTTGTGATGGTTGCAGTGTCCTGGAATTATGGGATCCCCATTTGCGACCTTCTGACAAGCAAAGTCAATGGGGAAACCAGATTCACTTAACAACCGTGTTTCTAATTTAATGATTCGCTGTGATTCACTTAACAAATGTGGCCAGGAAATCCTGTTACCCTTTCTATCTCTTCTTTTTGGCTTTTAGTCATATTTTTAGCTATCTTTGTTTTAGCTGTATTTATTTTAAAACCAGATACTTGTCCATATAAGTTAATTATATCCATCAAGGCTGTAATCGATTGTACTGGTCGGGCTAAGGTAACAAATTAATTAATAATAACTTTATTGTAATAATAACTTTATTGTCATTGTATGTGTATACACAGTATACCCATACAACGAAATTCACTTAACACCCAAAGACCAGGCCCAACACACATAACAATCCACAAACACACCCCCACCCACCACAATTCTCCACCCCTAAATCACCCAAACATCCACACAACAGACCAAGTAATGCTGTCTAACAGCTCACTGATGGTGGCCCTTTAGTTCATTGTTGAGTGCAATTATAGCTCTGGGATAAAAACTATTAAGAAAACGTGTGGTCCGAGTTTTAATTGTTCTATATCATTTCTCACTCAGCAACATAAATTTTGGGCTCAATTGTGGCCGTATGTTTGAGGACTACCTGTACGTGCTGCCTGAAAACTGTTTCACACTCCTGGGGAAAGATTCCCAGACTGGTGTGGGACGAAGCCACCCAAACTCATCTTGTGTTGCGGGAAGGAACGAAAAGAAAGAAGGATGGCATGGAGAAAGAAAACGAATGATGTGTAGCCATCCTCTTTCTCATTAGCCGCAGGACTCACCAAACCAGTGGCTGGCCATACTCTCTACCTCGTTGCACATGGGACCATCGCAGAGCTCACGGGACAGAGGACTGGATTCGCTGACATTGTAGAAACGGGTGGCTTCAAAAGCTGCAGAGCAGGAGGGAGGAAAGGCAGGTTGTCAGGGTTGGCTTGGCTGCCCAGGCTCAAGGCATGGCTATGGAGACACATACCTACCTGGCTCATAGTAGTCATACACCTTGATGGGCAAAGGAGCTGTCTTCCCCACAATGTATTCCCGGAAGGCCATAAACTTGACACAGGTCATACACTGGCTTGGAATCTGCAGATGCGATTTAACCAGTGGTGAAATGTAAAATTTGTTACTACCGGTTCTGTGGGTATGGCTTGGTGGTGGTGAGGTAATATGACTGAGTGGGCGTGGCCAACTATTTTTTTTTAAAAAAACTTTTAAAACCATTTTTTCTACAATCGGCTGAAGAGGTTATAAAAAAATGCTTTTAAAGCCTCTGATGACCCCTGCTGACTTGCCTGATCAGCAGAGGCTTTTCTTCCTTTTAAGAACATTTTTTCTACAATCTCTTCAGCCGAAGCGGTTGTAGAAAAAATGCTTTTAAAAGCCTCTGGTGATCCCAGCTGAGCCACGCGATCATCAGAGGCTTTTTTTTTTTACTTTTAAAAGCATTTTTTCTGCCAAAGAGGTTGTAGAAAAAATGCTTTTAAAAATTAAAAAAAAGCCTCTGATGATTGCGCGGCTCAGCTGGGCAATGGGGAGGGGCAGAGATTTTTGCTACCTGTTCTCTGAACCACCCGCCTCCATCACTACAGGATCGGGCGATCCGGTCCAAACCGGGAGCATTTCACCCCTGGATTTAACTCTGTGAGGTCTTGAGTCAAGAGGGTTGGGGAGCGCGCCCCCTCCAACAGCAGCACCATTTAAGGGAAAGCATTAGAAGAAAGTATTGATCCCCAGAACATTTCTAATTCAGAAAGGGGACTGAAGAAAAAGGATGAATTGCAGAGAGGTATTTTAGATTTTGTTAGCAAATGGATTCCTGTATTTGGAGCCAGGGATAAGCCATTGTTCCAGTTTTTATCATGAGGTGGGTAAGGGGTTCTTGAAGTTATCAATACGCAAAGGGACTAAAACTGGTATATCCTGAAAAATCCAGTTCTCTAATTCTAAGACTCCTTGGGTCTTCGTACACTAAGATGAACCCAAGGGAAGGGACAGCAAAAGAATGTATCAAGAATCATGAACATCTCAGCTCTTAACAAAAAGAACCATCATCCTTTTCTTTTTTCCCATTTATGGGTAAAGGAGAGATCTGTAGTTTAATGCTTGCTTCGGATGAGCAGGAGAGGATCAACCAGATCACGTTTTGTGAGGACGGTGATAAATTGAGTCTTACCTCATCAAAATAGAAAAGGACCTTCCTGCCATCCACCTCGTATCTCTTCAGACCAATTTGTTTGTTTGTGAGTAGCTGGAAAGAAAGCACAGGGCTTGGCTTAACGTTTTCATCCCTGATGTTCATTTTGAATCTCTCTCATTTCTCTAAAGGACATGAAATGTCCGAGTGTCCGCAGGCAGGTCAGGAAAATCAAAATGGTGGCTACAAGCCTGGTATCGAAGCACTGCCTTGCATTTAAAAAGCCTTTGAATACATGATAGTTGCTGCTGTTTTAAAGTTTTCTTTTTACCCCTTCCCTGTGGACATCCGTTACACACACTCATTTCTGAACAGACTTCACACCTTTCTGCCTTCACGAGGGGTCACATTTCCTCAGGAAAAGCAATAGCAATAGCATTTAAGACTTACTCTGTTTCCCCCAAAATAAGACATCCCCTGATAATAAGCCCAATCAGGCTTTTGAGTGCATGGCAATAAGGCCAAGCGCTTATTTCAGGGTTCAAAAATATATAAGATAGGGTCTTATTTTCGGGGAAACATGGTACATACCGCTTCATAGTGCTTTACAGCCCTCTCTAAGTGGTTTACAGAGTAAGCCTATTGCCCCCAACAATCTGGGTCCTCATTTTACCAACCTGAGTCAACCTTGAGCCTGGTGAGATTCGATCTGCCAAACTGCTGGCAGCTGGTGATCAGCAAAGTAGCCTGCAGTAATGCACTCTAACCACTGCATCACCATGGCTCATTTATTGGAATAATTTATTGGATGCCACAAGGAAGAAAGCAGGAAGAGGGGGGCCAGAAAAATGTAGATAACTTCACCCCTCTGTGTTTGAAATATCCAATTTTGCTCTTTTACCCTCTTATCTCTCTATCTGTCCCCAAGTTGCCTGTCCAGAAGGGAGAGAGAGAGTTTTCAACAAAGGTATGAAATAGTCAGTTAGATGAAAGTTTGAAATCTGGCTCAAGGCTGCATAAAATTCATCTAAAGATTATATCCCAAGAATTACAGGTATTTTGCCCTGGCTATACTGTATTATCTTCCTTATTTGACTAAAGTAAACTGTGCAGTAGGATATTGCTTTGAAGAATTTAAAATCAAAACAATTTGAACAGTAGCTCTAGAAAGTTCAATGTAACAGATGAATAAATGATTTAATCTAAAAGAATGTGGATTCCCTTTGCCAAGTATGTTAATTGGGCCCAAGACAATTTCTACCGAATAGTCATATTTCTGAAAGATAAAAACATTGGTTGCATCATCCCTATCCACCAGACTGAAAGTAGTCATAGCAAGCAAACTGGCAAACTAAGAACTGCACATTTTTGAAATTGTTATATATATCTTCAATGAAGTGAAATAAGAACATTTTTAAAAAAAGGAATGAAAAAAAAAACATGTGGCAAGAAATGAGATAAGAGCCAACAAGGTTAGAGCAAGTGCTTGCATGCACAGGAAGAGCAGATTTCAGCCATCGAGCCCCTAAAGTGGTCGATGGACATCCAGAACTTTTTATTTTAATTATTTTATTGGATAAATGGGAAGGGAGCAAATCACACAATGAATTTATCTGAGGCTCCTATTTAGAGATGTTCAACTTTTTCTGGAGTGTGGATCACATTAGCCTACTATGACATATTGGAGGCTGTACCCCAGAAGGTAGTGGGTGTGGCTAGGACAAGAACAAAGTCTAATTTCAACTCATTTATATTTAATTAAAATGCACTCTAACTAGTATAAAACCATAATCTTCCAATTATGTTTTTCTTTTCTGTCCCATTAAAAATTAACACTTTAGGAAGCTTTCCAGTACTACAGCCCACACATCAGTGGAATCTCAGATTGGGCTCTTCTTATATAATTCCACCGAAGGGAAAAGAGCCTTCTATCTGACTTCATCTGCCTCCCTATTTTGTGTTTATCAATATCCTTTCCAGCTTTGCTTCTGTTAAAGTGGAACCCAAATTCTTCATACAGAAGGAACTCAAGCCTAATCAAATCTATTCTTTAACATCGTACAGAACTCTAAAAGGGCATGACGGTGTGGAACATCCATAGGCTTGAAAAGACAAAAATGGAAGATTGGTGGAAAGACTCACCTTTTCTAGGTTTTCGATGTCAGCTCGGAAACCTGAGAACAAAGGTACCTCCAGGACTGCCATGTTGGAGGAGCCAGAGTGAAGCCACCTTCTCAGGACAACAAACCCGAAGGAAAGGGAAAAGAGAAATAATTAACAAATTACTGAATTAAGTCCTTCCAACTATTTGGATGACAGTGTGTGTGTGTATGTGTGTGTCATGTACAGTGTATCTCTGGGGAGATGCTAATCCAGAGCAGGGGTCACCAACCTTTTGGACCTCAGGGACCACTAAGTTCACAATTTTAAATCCCGTGAACCACTAATATGATCTGCCTAATGACTGGCTGGGTGGGCGTGGCTAGGTGAGCATGTGACTGGGTGAGCATGGCCAACTCCTCGCCTCCCCGCCCGGGCTCCTTAGGGCCCCAACAGGAAGCAGTTGTTGGAGCTAAGCAGCCATCACCAGAAAGAGTTGACAAAACAGATAAGTTCAAATTGGATCTGACCGAGAAGAAGGCTCAGCAGAAGCACCTCACTGAGGACTACGAGCATAGGCTTTCCAAGTAGAGGGAAGACTTGTGGGAATGCAAGGCCTGGAGGCTCAGCAGGCTGAAATGGTCAGCCAGTTCCAGGCCACGATGCAGTCCCACTGGAGCAAGCCCCTTCGGCTCTTCACCAGCAGCAGCACTTCCCTCCAGTCTTCACCCAAAGCCCCGCACCAGGAGGCCGAAGCAGACCCCAAATTGGAATTTCTGCCCGCCTCTGATCCACACAAAAAAACCCCGAAGGGAGAGACTCTCTGCAGCAACACAAACATTTATTGCACGTATCCATCCCAGGGGCCGTAGTTTGAGGACCCCTAATTTAGTGCAATATTAAAAACGCAAATTATTTTTCTGCGGACCACCAAAATTTTCTCGTGGGCCACCAGTGGTCCACGGACCACCAGTTGGTGACTGCTGATCCAGAGGACAAGGGCTGCAACAGCAAAATTCTGGCAGATGATATTGTTTAATTGAGGGGACCAGGAAGAAGCTGACTCGGCCAGATCTTACCAGGTTGGTAGCAACCATGGGAGACTGACTATATCTCATTAAGTAGGCCCTATGCCATGCAGGGTTTCAAAGGTGGCCACCTGCACCTTGAATTATACTCAGAAGCCAACTGGTAACCATGCAACTCACAGAGCAGGTATGTTGGCATGGAACAGACTACCCATGCCTGTTCCTGCTTCTGAATGGTTTTCAAGATAGTTCATGCAAGGCACATTGCAAGAATCCTTTCATGAAGTGACCAAGGCATGACTGAATGAAAGAAGGATCTCCCGGTCTAAGAAAGAAACCAACTGGTGCACAAGATGAATCTATATGAAGGCTTCCCTGGACATAGCTGCCATCTGTTATTTTTAAGTAGGAGCTATAAATCCAGAATCCCAGATTGGGCACTAGACCCAAATGGGAGAATGCAACCTCATTCAAGACTAGAGATGAAAGGTTTCCAGCAAGAAGAGGCTCAAATACTCATAGCCAGAACTGAGGGAATAGGGCCAAATGGCTGCTTCCTAAATTTCCTTAAAATTATTAGCAGCATTAATGGAAAAAGAAGATGGATAGTCCAGTTCACAAACATTTATATTCTTCGAAGGACAAAGGAAGCCAGCAAACATGAGGTTGACCTGACTGGAGGTACTGATCACTGAACAGGAATATCCCTACTCTTAGAAGGATGGGAGAGGTAACTTACTTTCCCTACTCCTTCCTTTGCTGAAGCTTTTCTGGAATCCCCCTTCAAAGCCAATCAATTCAGACCATATTGTGAAGCAGGCCAGATCTAGTAACTGTATTCATCCTACATGCTAAGTTCGTTAGTTTAGAGTTGGTTGGTTGAGTTCTGGCCTGATATACTGTCCCAACCCAACCCATCTAATTGGGTTTATGGTTTCATGTGTTGTGCAAACCCAGAAAATGGCTTAATTTACTAGCCAAGAAAAAGATGTTCTATGAACGCAAGTTGTTCTCCTTAAAGACTGTACTAGGAACATATACAAATCAGGACAATAATATTCTATTTTCTGATCAACTCAGGTTTTAACCTTTAAGACATCTTGAACTATAGACACAAATCGATGAGAATGTAAGCAGACGGTGGTGATAAGAAAAGACAACTAGATCTTGTCTTCTCATTTGACTTCTTTGGTCTCAAAAGCAGAATGTAACAACTGTTCTTCTCCCTTGTGAGGCTGAAGCTTGGGGCCACCAGCGGAGGCTACACATAGGACTACTGACTTGGTGAGTCTCACCTCATGCACACCTCCACCATCACTTTGTATTCCTGATGGTCCTGATCGGAGGCAGGATCATCATCATCACCCAGAACCCGGTCCCGACGTGGGGCCCCTGAACGATTTTCCTCTGCAGAGACGAGCTTAGGTAGGCGTGGGGCTCGACGGTGCCTCTTCAATTTGGGCTCTTGTAGGTTCACCAGAAGCTGGAAAGCTGGTTTAGCCACAGGATCAGGGATATTGTAGGAAACATCAATCTGGCCAATATAAGGAGAAAGCACTGCATCTGCATCTTCCCATGAGAAACAGGCAGTCAAGAAGTATAAATACTTTATTATTTTGTTAAATATTTACAATGTTTTTATAATTTATTAAAAAATTAATCCTAAATTATTCTGATTTTAAAGTGTAATTTTACTGATGATATTATACACCACCCTGTGTATAATAGAGAGAAGGGCGGTTAAGAAATATGAAGGAAGGAAGGAAGGAAGGAAGGAAGGAAGGAAGGAAGGAAGGAAGGAAGGAAGGAAGGAAGGAAGGAAGGAAGAAAACAGACTTGATGCTCAGGAATGGGACTAGCACTTAACGTTTCTCACCTGCAGGAGGCAGCAGCCTTCCCCCTTGGCACTCACAAATAACCCTGTGGGAATGGAGGGGATCTGTAGAGAAAATAGGGTTTAATTTGAATGTAAACAAGCATACATAGAGGATTCCGGGAATGAAACAAAAAGGGAGAGGTCCTTTTACCACAGCAGTCTGAAGGCGCTTTTTGTTGGCTTTGTTTAACTCAAAGGTTTCTTGGTAGTCCAGGTTGGTAGAGGCCAGTGAAATGGTGAGGTTGACACCCGCAATGTAAGACAGGATAGCATATTCAGCCAGAGCTTGGAGGGCCACACAAGTATCCTGTCATTCAGAAAAATGGGAGAGGGAAAAAAATAGCTAAAAAACCAATCCCAAATGAATATCACATGCAGCTACTTTGCACTTTACTCTCTTTACCATTCCATCCTCCTGTCTGCTACACAGGAGCAGGTATTTATCTTATCTTTTCAAACTTGGCAAATTTAAGATGCGTGGATTTCAACTCCCAGAATTTCCTAGCCAGCCATCAGAAAACCATTATTTTGTTCAGAAATTAAACAACATTCCTGAGGAGCCTGGCTTTGGCCTTCTTTTTCAAAGGTATCACACACCAAGTTACCCCTCACGAAGACCAAAAGTTTCCTTGTGGCCTAGGTTTATGTCAGTGTAGGCCATATTTTTCAGCTAATAGGAATATTTGGCCATTTGAAAGCAGGCATAGTTGCTCTGAAGACAGATGATTTACTCAGCAAAGAGCTGCCACTGAATACACAACTTATCACAAGTCATTTATCCAAAGACAAACTGGTGGGATTGCTCCATACTGGGCCAAAGTTCTTGACCATCACAGCTTATATTTGGTTTTGTTTATTTCTGGGCAAGTAAAGACACTTTCCAAACGAAGTATTGACTACAGATGTCTAGGATATTTATTTTCTATTTTCTGTCAGACTCATGCTGGGCCCAGAAGTGTTCCTGCAAATAAAAATAATGGCAAAAGCAACACTATATTTTCCATCAAGCCAGTTTTCTACATGTAAAAAAAAATAATTTATGTTGAAATGGAAGTCTGGTATATGCCAAAGATGAAGATTGTGCACACACATGAGATTATTACCATGGCTCTCTAGACCAATATTTGTTAGTCCTTAAGTATCACAATACTCTTCACTGTATGAGCTACAAAAGATATAATACAGTGAAGCTGGCCGCATCTATAGAAGAGATACTATCTTATAGTCCTTCTCAAACAGGAAAAACAGAGCAAGAAGTTGTACATAAACTGCTGCTCATCAGATACAATGTAAAATTTATGCTTGATCCTTCTGCAGATAAAGCACAACAGAATTTCAACTAAAAACCAATAACACAATTGCCTGAGTCTAAACCCGCAACTCAGTGTTGTTCATATAGATCAGTAGTGGAGACTTAGTATTTTGAAAACAGAGGGTTAATGTAATCAGGACTCTTGAGAATTTTAGGATTCAAGCAAAATGTATAAGCATTCTGGGCTGCTAGCAATATCGCTGGAGAGATGATGGAAGGCAGTGCATTTTCTAATCCTTATATATAAAAAAACCCCCACACAAATAACAAAAAAATGCCAAGAAGTCTTCTCCAGTCTCTAAGGAAATGAAAGTCAGGTAGGTAATGAACCCTGGAATGTCTTCATTTCTTCTTGGCTCACTAAAGCATTTTCTGGTTAGAGGCAGAACTACCTGCCCCTGTGAAAACTCACCTGGGTCGATGAGAAACCACCCAGTGCATTCCTCTGCTGAGATAGCCACTTGACCACAGGCAGTGCAGATGCTACATCTCCCAGCACAGTATACGTCAGCAGGGCATAGGCTGTCATTTCAACTTCAGCAGATACGACTGAAAGAGAGAGAGAGAGGGAGAGGTGGCAGCAGGGATGAAATCCAGCAGGTTCTAACAGGTTCTGGAGAACCGGTAGCAGAAATTTTGAGTAGTTCGGAGTACCGGCAAATAGCACCTCTGGCTGGTACCACAGTGGGGTGGGAATGGAGATTTTGCAGTATCCTTCCCCTGCCACACCCACCAAGCCAAGCCCTCAGAACCAGTAGGGAAAAATTTTGAATTTCACCCCTGGGTGGCAGAATGGGGCATTTCACAGCTCAGTAGTAGAAGGTGCTGTTGGCATTCCTTAGTTCTTCCAAATAAAACCGCTCCCCTTTCAGATCCTCTTCTTTTGGCTCAGCCACAGTCTCCTCTCAGGTTTCCCATACGGCTTTTCAATCCAGCAGCACAGGAGTAATTTAGATGGGCTCCCCTCTTCTCAAAGAGTAGGTCAGTCACCGTCTTTGAGATCAGTTATGGTAGGGGGGAAAAACACTTCCAACCAGAGACAGCACCGACCCTCAACTCCACCTCCCCACCAACGGTTCACTTCCCAATGACCCTGACCTGATGTAACCTCCCTATCACAGGGCCCATCAAGACTCTCACTGATGATTCACACCTGACCCATCACAAGACCCTTACTTGACACACCCACACCTAAAGCCCTTAGAAGAACACTGACATCCCCTAGACCAGAGGTGTCAAACTTGCGGCCTGTGGGCTGGGTGCATCACGCACTCACCACACCCAGTTTAGCGAAGGGGGGGGGGAAATTGTGATATGTCACGTGACGATGCCGTGACGATGCGAGTTTGACACCTCTGCCCAAAACTCTGCTGAAGATGTTACCTAGCCTGTTAACAAAATGTTTGGAAACCAACCATAAGCTCCGAGAACGAACCCTCATCCTACACCTGAGCTACAGATATTCGCCACTATTGCAAAAAAAAATCCCATTCCTCAGGATTCCTATAATTCTCTAGATCAGGGGTGTCAAACTCAAGGCCCGGGGGCTGGATCTGGCCCGCGGGGTCACCTGGAAACAGAGAATGACTGGCCCGTGGCGCTTCTGCCAGCGAAAACGGAGCTCACGAGGGCCAGGGGCGGCCCTCCTGAGCTCTGTTTTTGCTGGCAGAGAGTTGCAGGAGGCCGTGGCAGCCAAAAATGGAGCTCGGGAGCCCGTTTTCACTGGCAGAGCACTCGGGCCACCGACATGAGTGACATTGAGCTGGCCATGCCCACCCCGGCCCCCCGAGGTCAAATACCAACCCTAATGCGGCCCTCAATGAAATTGAGTTTGACACCCCTGCTCTAGATGAACTGCTGTTTTCCCCTCTCACTCCTAGCTGCAGTTCCAAAGTTAAGGTTATCCTGCGGCAAGATCGACGGCCAATAAATTTTACAATAAAATAATAATAAATAATAAATTACCTGATTGGGAGAGGCCATCACTGAATCCCATGAATGTATCTTCACCAGTAGCAAGAGTTCCCATTATATTCCAGTGTGTGAAGCCATCTGAAAGAGAAAAGGAGATAGATGGAAGCAGACACCACAGGCAAGCTGTTGTGACTCCGGCTCCCGAGCCTGTCCTCACGGAGGAAGATGACTCTGAAAGTGATGGGGAGGAACTGACAAGGCCTCCCTCTCCAGGACCCTCCTTTCTGGCAACGCCTCAGGTTCCAGCTGAAGGCCAGGAGGAAGGCATGTCGGAGCACCCACTAATAGGGAGTGATGAAGATCAATCTTGGATTGATCCCAGGCAGCGTCGGAGGGAGAGGCGTGCGGAGCAAAGGAAGAGGTGTGGAAGGGCCAGAGATTGCTGAGTCACTGAGCCATGCCCCACAGGGGATAAAAGTGGGTGGGGTTGCTCTGCAGGCTCTGTGACAGGACAAAAACTGCATATCGTGAGCTTCGGATGGGATATCTTTCGGAATTAAGGCTTGGACTTTGTGAATGACTTCTGACTACTCTTTTGTGCCTTGTGAACTCTTGATTGCCCCAGCAATGGACTACAGATACACTGACTCCTGTTTCTAGAGGTGATAAGAAACTTGGCAGGCATTTGGAAAGAAGCTGCCAGAACTTTTATCTGCCAAAGGATTCAGGTCAGCTTATAAAAATAAATTACTGCTAGACGTCTTTTGCTCGTGTGTCTGCCTATGTGAGGTGGGGGGACAGAACACAAGCAGGCTTTCCCTTAAGAAGTCTAGTGGGTATCTAGAAGCAGTGAGATTTTGGGAGAGGGATGGAGACGAAGGAGGAGAGTGGGGAAGAGAGGCAGAGGGAAAGGGGAGGGAGACAAGGAGCAGAAGAGGGAGAGAGGAAGAGAACACAGGATCAGTAAAACATTGTTTTCTAACCATTTTACCAACAGTGGCCATAGGAGGAATTTACATTTTCTTCTATGTAAAGAAGTATTATGTTGAGTCTCACTTTTGTGTATGCATATGTATGTGTCTGCCTGCTCACCTTTCATCTTGCGTGTTTGAACATTTGCACCAGAAAATACAGAGGCGGTATACACTCCACCCAGGTTGCATAACCCAGACAGAACAAGGAGAGAAGCTCAAAATTGGGCAGTCACTAATATTCCAACCCACTACCCAATCGCGTCTCCCTTTAGATGCACCACTTAGAATTTCCCAAGGGTTTTTTAAAAATCTTTCTTAGGCCCTCTTCTCTCTCCACACCAAACTTGGTTCCATTGCATTTTGCTTTTGGACAGTTGACGCACAGACAGGATCCCACTGGTTTTACTTCATGTCTTTCCCCTGAGCTAGGAATTCCCAAGCATCTCATTCCCTTCAGCTCCCTTTAACTCCTAGCAACCAAATAGATCTTTTCCGTGAGTTTCTTTCTGCCTGAGTCACAGTTAAGATGGATAGCAACAGGCCCAACTTCTCAATGATGCCAGTGATAAGGAATCACAGGGCTCTGGGCCAATCTAAATGCATCAACAAAATGCCAAGTGAAAGTACCCTAAGACAGAGGTTATCGCTGCGGCATCTTTACCTTGTGTAATGGCTATGCCATTCATCTTCCGAAGAGCTGCTGATGCTGAAGGGCTGCGCAGGAGTGTGAGAGCATAGGTAGTCAAGACAATGGTGTAAGGGTCTTCTACGGAGTACAGGTTAGATTCTAAGAAGTGCTGTGCTTTGGTAATAGCTCCTTTTTCTTCCTAAGCCAGAAGAAGGAAGGAGGAGTGTCATGGCTGCAGGTTCAACTTGCTACAACAGCCGTATTAATCGAAGCCTTGACTGGTCAGTAGGAAATTTGTATCTTCCTCTCTCAGACACAATAGAATTACTATGTTAACCAGAAAACAGGCAGCCCTATCCCACCCCCCACCAATAACTCAGGGGGAAATTCAAAAGCCTGCATGCAGATATGAAAGAAGGGTATTCCTCACAGAGGAGGACCTAGAAACATCCCAAAGACAACAAAAGATCTTTGTTAATTTTGCCCAGTAAGTTCATCCTCTAAGAACATGGCTTTGATCAATCCTGGAAATGTATTAAGCAAGCTCAGGGTACTTCTGCTCTGCAACAGTTTTCATTCCCTAACCTGATAGATGGTTTAAACTGCCCTGTAACTATTGCCAAACTCATCCCAACAAGAGCGAGCACAGCATCCATCCATGCTCCCTCCACTGAAATGTGAAGAGAGTGCAGAATCAGCATCCATTTCACATCAAATCTACTGCCCAATCCATGTCATTACTTCATATTCGGTCTGTTCTTTGATTTTTTAAATATATATTTTTATTTAAACTTTTTCTTTAATTTATATAAGTATTCAATAAACAGTGTATTGTCTGGGTCTTTTTGCATAAACATGATAATGATAATAGCAACAATAATAATAATAGCAACAATAACAACAATAATAAAACTGGCCATTGAAACTACATGATTATGGATGAAACATGTAACAGTGATACCCATTATCATCGGGGCACTTGGTACCATGTCCAAGAATTTTATAAAATACATCAAGAAATTGCAGCTTCCTGCAATAACACCAGCAGAACTGCAAAAAACTGCACTACTTGGAACATCGTACATCTTAAGAAGGTACTTGGTTGATACCTAGGACGCTGGCAGCAACCAGTATCAACCATTAGGACCAGTCAATGGTATTTGTGATGCATTTTTGAATGTTCAATTGAATGAGTTTCATGTTTAATGAATAAAGTATATAATAATAATAATAACAACAACAACAACAACAACAACAACAACAGCAGCAGCTTACATCCTCCAATGATACCTTAACAGTTCCTAGGTCCTTGGTTAGGACTCAAGCTGCTGAGTTATTAACCAGCCTCAAAGGCTGTGAATCTCACCAACGATTATTATTATTATTATTATTATTATTATTATTAATAATAATAATAATAATAATAATAATAATAATAATAATGGCAAAGGCAAGCAAGGATAGTACCAATAGTAATAGGTGCCTTAGGTGCAGTCCCAAAACAACTGGAGCACCACTTGAACACCATAGACCCGTGATGGTGAACCTATGGCACATGGAGCGATATCTGTGGGCACGCAAGCATTGCCCTAGCTCAGCTCCAGCGCTGATTTTTGGGCCTTCTGGTCCCACTGTCCCATTGGAAGTTGGGAAACAGGCCGTTTCCGGCCTCTGGAGGGCCTCGGGGGGGGCGGGGGGGAGGCCGTTTTCCCCCTCCCCAGGCTCCAAGAAAGCCTCTGGAGGTTCAGGAGGGTGAAAAACGGGCCTACCGGGCCCACTGTGCCATTGTGTGCCAAAAGCGGGGAGAATGGGAGGGGGGTCGCACATGCATGCACGGGGGGGTGGGGCGCATTGAATTATGGGTGTGGGCACACATGCACGCGACCCTCCTACGCTCCCCCCGCTTTTGGCACGCGACAGCAAAAAGATTAGCCATCACTGCCATAGGCAATGACAAATTTGCCATCAGTCAATTGCAGAAGGTGGCTTTACTTGGAACTGCTTCCATCCTGAGACGATATCTGTAACATCATCAAACATCCAGATCCCCCTATCCCAGGTCCTTGGTAAGGACTCGATAGACAAAAAAGGTAGACAAAAATGCCAAACCCAGTCTGAACATCAGGCTGACTGTGCAATGATTAATCATCATCATCATCTTTACTTCTATATAGTAATAGTCTTCCCACTTCTAATTTCTACTTTTATTACATTGTTCTTTAATTTTTAAATAGCTTGAGCGGTTGCTGCAAAAGGGAACTATCAAGCCACACCAATGCTAAATTTAAAAGACAGGCAAAAAATAAGAGTGTGGTGTTTCAGTGGCCTAACCAACTTTGAGGGAGTTCCTTCCAGTCAAATGATAGTTCTTCTCAGTTCCTGGGAAATTGCACTAGCAAGCATACTGCAAACTTTGTAGCAATTCCAGGGGTGAAATGCTCCTGGTTTGGACCGGATCGCTTGATCTGGTAGTGATAGCGGCAGGTGGTTTGGAGAACCAGGAGCAAAAATCCCTGTGCCCCCTAGATGCCCAGCTGAGCCGTGCGATCATCAGAGGCTTTCCATAGAAAGCCTGCTTCCTAAGAGGACATCACTAGAACAAACAATAGAGGAAAATGTTTTCTAGTCTTCAACCTCCATTTTCTGTGAAAGGAGGTAGAGAGGGTAATTGGGCTTCAGCTCCAGAGGACTCTGAAGGAAGTAGTTTACCTAAACCTATCTGGTTGGGTTTTAGATTGGGATTCAATAGATACTTATGTTTGTCAATGAACTATTGAGAAGCCAGGATTCAGGTAATGAATCCATCTTAATGCTCCTTAATCTCTCAGCAATCTTTGATACTTTGATCCTGGTAATCTTCTGGATCAACTTTGGGGGTTAGGGGTGGGAGCAATGTGTTGCACTGTGTTGCCTTCTTCTTCAGCGGTTATTACTAGCCGATGTTGACTCTCTCTGCTTTTATGTTTTTTTCATTTGTTTGTTTATTACTTATTAAATTTATACAATGCTCATCTCATGGTGCACAGCGATAATTTTGTTTGACTTCTACATGTATTATCAGTAAGCCATCATCAGTATGCTGCATTGGTTGCCAGATGACTTTCAAGGGAATTTCAAGGTGCTGGTTATCACCTATAAAGCTCCACATGGCATAGGACCTGGTTATTTGAGAGTCCACCTGTCTCCATCTTTCTAACCTGTGTATTCAGGTCAACTTGAGTGGGCATGTTCCAGCTTTTAAGCCTTAAAGGAGAGAAATTGGTTGGTTATTGGCTCTTTGGTTTTTAGCCTCTGATCAGCTGTCATTCATAAATACTGGGCAAAATGTGGAATGTCTTGGACACATTTATCTTTTACCTCAGAAGTCACCCCTGTTTCCAGCAAAGCTGCTACTACATATGCTGTTACAGAAATCTTCCCATGAATTCCACCCTGGAAGAAAAAGACATAAAAGGATTAGACTAAGAAACTTTTTATGAATAAAAGATCTGCACTTGAATCCAATCCTCTCTTTTCACGTTTTCAACATTTCTCAAGAGATTCTGAACAAAAAATGCATGAAGAAAGCATCTCTTTGCCTCTCTGAATGGGAAATATATATCTTTTGAATGACTGAATCTTTAGAGAATGTGTAATAACTACCAATGCCCTAGTTGGGAAGAAATTATTTAATTCATGGATCAAAGACTGAATAGAAATCTTATAAATTTCATCCCGAAACATTCAATTGTTGAGAATTAGAAAAATAGATGAAACTTATCCCTAGTCAAGATAGCAAGTGTGAATTCTTGATATAGCAATAGCAGGAAATGTGTGCCTTTTTCAACCAAATAGGTAAACTAGTAAACATTTTAAAACCGTAGAAGCATGGGAGGAAGGGTCTGCTGTTTCTCATCCACCATTCTTCCTCTTTGGTAATTTGGCCTTTCTTAGTGAGTTCACTGAAAATTCTCTTGATTCACTTGTCTAGTTTTTGTATTGTGTTAGTGTTTACTAGGATGTACTAGGATTTCTTTGTCTTCTAGTACAGGGGTCACCAACCTTTCGAACCTCCGGGAACACTAAATCCATAATTTTAAATCCCACAGACCACTAATATGATCTGCCTAATGACCAGCTGGGTGTGCGTGGCAAGGTGGTCATGTGACTGGGTGGGCATGGCCAACTTGATGTCACTCACATTGAGGGGCGCCTTGCCAGCCTCTATTCGCTACTCCTCACCTGCTCACCCGGGCTCCTTAGGGCCCCAACAGGAAGCAGTTGCTGGAGCTAAACAGCCACCATGAAAAAAGAGTTGGCAAAACAGCTCAGTTCAAATTGGATCTGACTGAGAAGGAGGCTCAGCAGAAGCACCTCACTGAGGACTACGAGCATAGGCTTTCCAAGCATAGGGTAGACCTGCGGGAGTGCAAGGCCAGGTACAGGCGCCTGGAGGCTCAGCGGGCTGAGATGGTCAGCCAATTCCAGGACATGATGCAGTCCCACTGAAACGAGGCCCTCCGGCTCCTTGCCACCAGCGGTGCTTCCCTCCAGCCTTCGCCCAAAGCCCCACACCAGGAGGCTGAAGCAGCCCCCAAGTTGGAATTTCTGCCCCCCTCCGACCTACACAAAAAGACCCTGAAGGGGGAAACTCTCTGCAGCAACACAAACGTTCATTGCACATATCCACCCAGGGGCCATAGTTTGAGGACCCCTGATTTAGTGCAATATAAAAAATGCAAATAATTTTTCTGGGGACCACCAAAATTTTCTCGCGGACCACCAGTGGTCCACGGACCACGAGTTGGTGACTGCTGTTTTAGTAGTCCCTTTTGCTTTTTGTAAATATTGTGATCTTACAAAAATCAAAAGACCCAGCAACCCCAGAAGAAAAAAACTAGAGTTATCTACAACATTCAGTGTAATGGTTATGTAGGATAAACAGACAGAAAACTGGCAGAATGCATCCATGAATACCAACTAGCAGTTAGAAGACATGATGAAAACTTTAATTTCACAAGATACGAACAGACTTAATCATAGTTTTAATTGGGAAACTGTAATCATCCTAGACTGAGCCAAGTCCAAAAACACTAGGAAATTTCTAGAAGCCTGGCACCCTTGACAAATTAACCATCAATAGACACATAGATATAAATATTATGTATATACTATGCAAAAGAAACAATAAACCATCCAAAAAAGGGAACAAAAAGTTCAAAATTCCTCCCCACCAGCAATCAGCACCCAGATGAGTAAAGATTAACTCCAAGATTTACATCAGACCAACCATTAAGTAAACAACACCCCTATCAAGGAGCTACCAAACAAGCCAACAGTAAACAGCCCAACCAAAGAACCTCTAAAACAGGGCAAGCCACTAGAATATAAGCTGAGAGCAAACCCCATTCCTTACTACCACTGATGATGTTACTTAGTTTCGTCAATCAAACATTTGCAAGAAAACAATCAAGCACAGAGAGCATCAAGGTGTCCCCCGTCCCCCCGTTCCTCCTCCCCTCCAATTTAGACTTATCAATACCATAAACTAATCCTTCAAACTGTAACAAATCCAACTTTGAAAACACTGGTCTAGAAGCTTGTCAAGGTATAATTGCAAATCTAACCCACCTACCACCCCTCTTTTTGGTACCTGGATGTCCTTATTGAGTATCCTGCCCATGGCTGGAAATGAGCCATCTTCCTTCTGATGCTGGATGATCCAATCCTTGGCAGCTAAAAGTTCTTTGGGGTCAATGAAAATGAATTCCCGGGATTGAGCAAAAGATTTCAGAACAAAGGCTGTTAGCCTGGAAATACAAAGGTCATAAAGTGCCTGAGGATGATTGCCACCATACTTGGCTACTTACTATACTGTGTGAGGTTGTATCTACCCAGCCACTGACTTCATACTCCCAACCCCGAGGAACATTTTCATTCTGCCCCATAAGTATTCTCCTCACTGCTGTTTTCTGTGTGAGTTGACAAGCATTCTTCCAGCTTATGAATGAGAAAGTTATAAAATGGACTTTCAGGCTGGTCTTCCCCTATCACAACTTTGTCCCTGTTTTGCTGCATTGGTTTTTGCACTTAAAAACCCACAACCCATGGTAAATGGTGGGAGAGTAGAGAACTGCTCAATTCCAAAGAAGCACACTTAAATGCAGTGCCATGACTTGAATGGAAAAGGAGCAACGGAGCTAGGTGGCAAGCTTTCCTGCCAATGAGAAACCATCCAATCTGTGGTCCTAGTGTCTATGCAATAGCAATAGCACTTAGACGTATATACCACTTCATGGTGCTTTACAGCCCTCTCTAAGCGGTTTATAAGTCAGTCTATTGCCCCCAACAATCTGGGTCCTCATTTTACTGACCTCGGAAGGCTGAGTCAACCTTGAGCTGGTGGGAATCAAACTGCCGAACTGTAGTCAGCCAGCGGTCAGCAGAAGTAGCCTGCAGCACTGCATTCTAACCACTGCGCCACCATGGCTCATAGAACTGTTATCTCAGGATTTTCTTCTATACTTCAACTGTTTTGATTTAGCTGCAGAACTCCACGTCAGCATCAATTGCAGGGCAGGACATGTGCAACTACTCTGAACACCATTGGACAAATATAATATTATCTTCCTACCCATTAATTTGCAACATACCACATGCTCCCTGAGGAATCCCTTTCCCCAAAGGCACTGTAGGAGCCATCTTGCCTCTTGTAGGTCAGTTGGCGCTGGTATCCTGGAAAGAACCCATAAGACAGTACATAGAAACTGAACATATAGGTCAAACTTTATTTACCGAAGTGAAACTTTTTGCATGTTGGGGCCAGAAGCAATTGCTTTCTGAATCTCCTCTTAGAAAATATCCCTGTAGCCTTTCAAGGGTCAGTACCTTGCACCAAGTAATCGGTGGCTTCGCTCTCTACCTCTGGGCTAAGTTGTTTGGTCTTCTGAAGATACTTGAGGACAAAGATGTTGGGAGCAAAATGAATCATATTCTGCTCTCCGCAACCAAAGGGCAATTGAAGGAGGTTATCCAAGTTGTTCAGCGTTGGCCCCATCACATCTCCTGGTACCAAAAGAAAATCATAGTATCAGCCAGAAAAACTTGCCTTCTAAGGTCAGTTCCGATTCTCCCAGGTGGGAGCGAGCAGAAAACAGGACAGAGTCCAAAAGTGCACTATCAATATAAGACAGATTCTCTCAATCTTGGCAAGTTGAATATGCTTGAATTTCAACTCTCAGAATTCCCTAGTCAACATGGTGGATGCTGGTCTAAAGTCTTTTTTACAGGATACACTGGAAGCAACTGACGAACTCACACTTGGAGAGGCCCTAATGCAAAATACGACTCGGAATTTAGAAGAATTAAATGAATCTATTATTTTCATTCAAAGCAGTAAAATCAAAGTCTTTATGGATCCTTAGTTCCTATTTCAATGCTTTGGGTGATCTCACGTTTTCCAGGCAACCAAATTCAATAATCCAACACCACCAGCAACAAAAATGGAATGAAAAAGTACCATTATTATAGGATGCTGAGAAAAAAAAAATTAGGGCAGTTCTCAAATGAGTATTTTGAGAAGAGTTGTATTTAGGGATATTTGTGTTTAATTTGCATAATATATAGAAGCTGAAAAGTTACTACACAGATAGTCCTCAACTTATAACAGTTCATTTAGTGACCTTTTGAAGTTACAATGGCACTGGAAAAAGTGACATGACTGTTTTTTACATTTATGATTGTTGTTGCATCCTTAAGATCTATGATACCTTATGACCAAAATTCACATGCTTGGCAACTGACTCATTTTTATGATAGTTGCAGTGTCCCAGGATCATGTGATCCCCTTTTGTGACCTTCTGATGAGCAATGTCAATGGGGAAGCCAAATTCAATTAACCACATTACTAACTTAATTGCAATGATTCACTTAACATCAACAAGCAAGGAAGGTTATAAAACGGGCAAAAGTCACTTAACAACTGTCTCACTTAGCAACAGAAATTTTGGGCGCACTTGTGGTTGAGGACTGCCTGTAGATAAATATGCTTAATATATAGTTGCTGAAACTTTGGTTTGTTTATTTTTTCTGGCTTAGTGGGTAGCATAAATCCTTCCCATTTGACCAAGGAAAGACCATCTATACCAGTGGTGGGTTGCCTCCGGTTTGGACTGGTTCTATAGTAGTAAAACCAGCGGGAGGCTCTGCCCACTGACCTCTGCCCCCTTCTGATGTCATCAGAAGCAATCTGCGCATGCGTGCGATCCCGTTGTGAACCGGTAGTAAAGGTAAGTAGAACCCACCCCGATCTATACCAATCACTAAATCAAAGCAAAGGTACTGAGAGGTAGTAGAATTTGGGGACTTTTTGCAATATGGAAAAAAAAATCAAGGGTGTCAAAATCTGCAAAGGTGTTTTTAGCTGAAACCTTCAGGCTTATCTGAAAGTAAAACAACTGCACTCAAGCAGAGTCTGAGAATCATAGTTAACACTTTGGAGAAGGGCACAGGGAGAATGTCAGCACAGGCACAGGAAGATATTTTTTAAAACTATTAAACCTGTTGTAGGGCCTAGAATACTGTTTTGTAATCAAAAATTCCGCTGTCAGTATTCAACATTCTTGGTTCCAAGCATGTATGCGGACCACACACACACACAAAAGTCCAAAAACTTCATATAGCCCTGAGGCCTCAACATACCTTCTCCTATACTGAATTTAGTATTTCTAGTTATTGGTTTCTCATTTATATGCAATTCACAAAATGGGATTACCCTATCACAATAAAGTTCCCTAATTATATTTAATTGTATATTATACATGAGAAATCCAGTTAAGCCTATGGAGATGCCCAATAACCTAGGGATTGCTAATATTCTTGCAATAAAAGCTCTTAAGAGTCTTAAGCAAACTATTGAAATAACTGAACCCCAGATCTTAAGAGACAATATTTTTAAGTGTGTGCTTTTGTTTTTAAATTTAGGAAACATTGATGTAATCCCAGATTAAAAAGAAAAACCAATCAGATCTGATGCCAACTCAGATCTTACTTTCTGATCTACGTTCTTCTCCCTAAAATAGTCAAATGGGCAAGACATCTGAGACTAGAAGCAGTTTCCTGAAAGCTAAGAAAAAATTCTAGACTAAAATTGAACTAACTCATGCCAACAGTATCCTACAGCATGTAACCAAATAGGGCTTGGCACATTACATTTCCCAGAAACAAAAAGAGCATGCCCTGAAGGGAAGATTCCCTTCCCTGGTCAATGTAATCTTAGATTATTTTGATAAAAAGATTGGATATATTTACATACATCAGTCATTCTAGCTAAATGGAGCCTCTGTGTTCTAAAACAGCATATTACTGTATTATGTATCAGCTGTTCCGGCTGATACCTCCTCACCTAGTTAAGGCGCATAGTTGCAAACAATCTTCTGTACTGGAATGCATTGTGGAATGAGCCACAAATTCCAAAATGCCGCAATTGTTATTAAAGAAAACTAAAAATGAAGTACCCCCAATCCAGAAAAAAATGCATCTAGTTCTAGGAAAATAAGCAGACAAGAATTTAATTTTTGTGCTCTGCTTGAGAGATACCAATTGAGGCATTGAATCATTCCTTCTTTGCTCCAATACTGATAGCTTCCTGTTAACGCTGATACAGTATGAACTCCTGCCATGAGTCGGTCACAACAGAACTGACTTTAATTGTTCCCAGTGTTCATACCAATAACAGAGGCGGTTGCTCTCTCCGAGCCTGGAATCACATTGTGAGGAACGCCCAGTGTGAATGCTTCATTGTGATTCTCATCCGTCTCCTCTTTCCTCCAGATTTTGAATTCTCCTGCAGAACCCCAACCTGTGGAGAAGCCGATATACTTCACCTCCGGCTGCTTGGAGGTGGACCAAGTCACAATGATGGACTCATTGAGAGTGAAGGAGCCGTGGCCCACCTGCACAGAGAAAAATAATACACCAAAATCCAGGCAGGAGATGCATATTATTGTGAGCTGCTTAAGGAGGACTACTGAAAGCATTACCTAATTAATAAAAAAGATAATGAGAAGAAAACAAAAAAAAAAAACCCTACCTGGATGACACCATGGGCCCAGCTGATCCAAAAACTTCGAAATTCGTCCCACGAAAGGATGCCTATTGTTTCTGAGCTGACCACCGGCTCACCCATCTTGCTAGTAGAGATCCAAGTTTTGGAGTTCTGGTGCCCACCAATGACAATTTCAGTCATCTCCGCCATGTCATGGGGGGCAGAGGACAAAGCGATGTGGGCATTATTGTGGGCCTTGATGGCAACATCAAAGCGCATCATGTGGGCAGGTTTCTGCACATACTGGTACTCATACTTATTAGGAGTGGAAATGTGAATTTTCTCTAGTCAAAAATAAACCAAAAACACTGTCAGTGTTCAGTCTCATTCATAGCAATGCACCTCCAAAGACACATCTTCATGGGCCTCTTTTAAATCTCCCCTTATGTAAAATAGTTTTAGAGCAAAAAGCCCACAGCAAATAACTCAAATTCCATATGCTCAAGTCAGAGTTTTCTGGGGTACATCCTTTCTCACCTCTCAGCAAGAACGTAAGCTATCTATATGTTTTAATTGGAGTTTAATTGCAATGAAACTCCTTTAAATAATGTTTTCCCAGAGAATACAGAAGATATAGTGGTTAGGGATCATGTCAACAAAATGGCTACATTTTTAGAATCACATTTGTTAAGGAGCAGTGGCTTCTTATTGTATAGCCTTTGGAGTGCATGCAACCCTAGATCCCTTCTTGGTAGCCCTATGAGCTGTGTTGTCCCAACAGCTGAGCTTTAATCGGTGTCAAGAATGATGCTGGAGGGAAGTGGTTCAGTGGTACCTCGGTACTCATTGTTAACTGGTTCTGGAAGACGGGATGAGTACCAAAAACGATGAGTACCAAACAAATTTTTCCCATAAGGAATAATGTAGTGAATCATAAGGTAGCCGACAGCAACAAGTTCTAGGCTGTGCGTTGAATGCCAAACAAATGATGAGTAACCAGGACAAAATTTTCACATCAAAATTCATTGAGTACGAAATTCGATGAATTTCAAAGCAGTTGTGTACCAAAGTACCACTATACTGTCCTTACAGTTTAATCTGGGGCAATTTAAAAATAGTAACTGGTAAAATCCCTTGGCTGGGTTTTCCCTCTCACCTAGTATCACATATAAGGGAGAAAACCAACCATTAATCACCATCTTTTTAGCTTGTAGGGGGCAACTTGGGTAACTGTGAATAAGTACTTGAGACAGAGGCTTTAGCTAACTTTCATGCTGCCCAAGCAACAGGTTGCCTGTGTGAAAGCTATCTGTGCCAGTGACTTGCTACTCACACTATTTCTGAACGTGAGAGTAGTGCTCTTCTGGAAGAGCATAAATGTGTCCTAAAATAACTCAGAGGAGGGATATTAAGTCAAGGTTTCTTCCATGACCACTTCTGCTCCACTCGTCTTGTCATCCAAATTATTTTGAGACATGGATTTAGCGTTTTTGTAGAAAGCTTGGCTGTGGGGTTTCAAAGGATTTTAGGTGATCTCACTTTCACTTTGCTCACACTTATCATTTGCGTAAAAGATTCGACAGAACCTGGCTCTTTTCCTAGTTTGACCTCCTTAGGAGACCTCCACTCTCTCCACAGGTCTATCATAGGACCACTAAACACCTATACATGAAGAAGAAGTCTAGTGAATGTTGAGAAGAGTGCTTCAGTCATGAACATAAGGTTCTGCATGATACACAAATGGTACTTTGCAAAGTATGGTTAAACATTGATTAAGCAAATCCCTATGTGGTATCAGATGTCTCACTTCTCCATCAACTCAAGCCAAAATGGCAGAAGGCAACACTCAGTGACTGGAAGAGAGGGCATACTCACAGCAGTCTCCAACTGCCACCAGGAGATTGTTAGCGAGACACTGTAGATTATTCATAGAACAAGGCTTTTCTTGGGATAACATAAAGCTTTAACTTGAACAGCTAAAGGAAAATAAAGGCTACTTCCTCAATGGGACAGTGAAGAGGAGAAGAAGAAATGTTGTCAGGACATAATTGTTAAATGCAGCTAGCAGTGCTTGACAACAAGCCTAGGGAGGGAAACTGGTGCTGAAATTTTGCTGAAACACAGCTGCTGAAACTGCTACTGAAATTCTCTTACCGTTAGGACAGAAGAAAACACTGTAGGTATATTCTCTGGTCAGACCCTCTGGCTGCAAAAAAATTGCATTTTTTTTCAGAGATACCTACACCAAAATTCAATGGCTTTCTTTAACAATAAGCATCAGAAGAAAAACTTCAAATTTAGTTTACTGAATGCCAAACCCACAACAAAGTAAAGCAAAAATACAAATCTAGTATACCTACATAAAGATTTTAAGAAATCGATCAATGACACAAAAATGAATGATGACTAAAGTTTGACCAAAAGCTGAGTTAGATGCCTAAGAGAAAGCATTGAGTTCATATAAATATTCTTGGAAACAGAATTTTGCAATTGGGGAAACTTTGGAAATAGTCTCCTTTGTCTAGGAGTACCAGCCCACCTCAGAAAGAAGAAATATTAGTAGAAGAATTTCTTTTTAACATGTCAGGCACATTCATGTGGAGATCCATGGCTCTTGATTTTTAAATCCCAAATGTTACATCCTACTATCCATCTACTCAGAAAATATTAGCATCTCTTCTAGCTTTTGCATTTTGAATCTAATGATCATTTCTCCCTCTTCCCAGCTGCAACTATTTCTCTGAAAAGACTATTTGCTTGCTTACCTCAATAATAACGCTCCTCCGTACATAATCAACACCAACAGGAGTCCTCTTGTCTATGTGGGCATCCTCAGAATGTTTGCCATTCTTTGTGAGTTGAATGTTGTCTTGGCAGCAGCTGCTTCCACTATAAGCAAAGGCTTTTGCTAAAGATGACACAAAGAAATATGAATTCTCAATAACTTGGTCCTCAACTGGAACTCAGCAGAATCTGACATGGCCAGATATTTTTCTTGTCAGCTGGTATATTCTCTGCTTTTTCTAGATTATTTAGTTCAAAATGAATAAATAAATAGGAAACTGCTATTTTTCAAGATGCAATGCCAGCCTCCAAAATGGTATTCATTCCAAAATGTTTCTAGGTCACTCTATGGGCTCACAGCTTTTCTTGATGGGCAGGGGGCTATAGTGCAAATGTATGGCTAGTATGTTCAATGACGAAGGGACACCGAAATGGTAGAAAACACTCTGAAGGAGTTTTGCAGGTAGTTTCCTGCATGGCAGTCATTTGTGAGAGAACCTAAAATTCTAGATATGCTATTGGCAAAAATAGGTTGTGGATTCTTGCATAAAAGGTTTTTATCCCTTCAGCTGAAAATATACTAAAAAGTGATTATATTCAGGAGGAATGTAACACTCTTTCCCTATAGCAGATTGTGGATAAGATGTTTCTCCCTCAAAACAAAAACAGGAACATACTGATTAGATAGGAATTGAGTACCACCAAGAAAACAAATAAAACAAAAAGAGAATTTAAAAATATCGTTATATAACTACATAAAGGTGTCGAAACATATATAGAGAAATACTGTATAGTCTACCAATGTGAATATTTAAAATGCAAGTCATAAGACTTGATCTATGTTTATTTGTTGTGTATGTTGTGTACTGTCTTACTTGTACTTGTTTGTTTTTCTTTTTTAATTAATAATTTTTTTAAAAAAAAAAGATGTTTCTCCCTCTTATTTTAAAATGTCTATAGTTTTCTCTATGGAGAATACAGATTCTATAGATGTCTGTATGTCTATAGATGTGGTATCTAAAGACAGTCTATAATGCAGATAGGCAAAATCCACTGAGTGGAGGCAACCATTTGTAACATCTTTAAATTTTTTGAAAGGAATACCAAATGTGTTACCTGTAATGTTGTTCTGCCCCAGTTCACCAAAAGATAGCACAACAGACGTGGGCTTGGCTTTGCCAGGGGTTACGCATTTTTTCCTTGTCAAGTGTTGCTTTCCAGGATGTCCCACAAACTTGATGCCTTTGGCGACTGAGATTTTCACATGAACCTGTGTGATGGTAAGGAATGAACAATGATTACGATGGGTCAGTCCAGCTAGTCATCAGGATCATACTAAAGAATGTTGGAGTAGTAATAGCAGATCATATAATTAGCGCCAACTAAGATTATCTTTTTAGTGCCTTGAATTGTAGGGAAGAATTCAGTGATAGCAAAGATTGAATTGCTATCCCTGGTAATATATGTTTTTCTTCTAAGTAAAGTGGGTTGTGTGCACTGTGTTACTCTTAAGGTTGTCTTAATAATGGTGTGTTGTACCATTAAAGTATGTCATTTGAAATCTCTTTCCGTTGTTTTTTTATGATTTATTGTTGTTGTTTTAACATCTGAGCTTTGTAACAGTTAGCAGGTTCTTCACTCACTGGATACTATCTGTATATTCAGAGTCTGACCCAAGCAACACTTATTATGGTTTACAGTAATGTAATGGGGTGGGTTGCTTTGGTTTAGGATATTATGGGAATCAGCCACTGTGGTCCCTAAATCATGGATTTATAGCTTTCTGCAGGGATTCCCCAGAAAACATAAACACATATTGAACAATAGGATCCTTCTGGGCCAGTTTTGGGGATTGGGATGGAGGGCAGTGTTCTCCTTCTTCCTCTGTGACCAGTTGAGGTCAGTATTGGTCACAGGGGAAGAGATCCAAAACTAAGTCGCTTTTGTGAAGGGTTCCTTGGGGCTTGGGTCTCTCTTTACATCTACATCTATATTAAACCACTAGGCGAGATTATTTGGCAGAATGGATACAGTGTCATCAGTGTGCCGATGATGCCCCGTTATACAGTACATAGACATCCCAATTTGGGCAGGTAATGCCATTTAGGTGCTGATGCTATCTGGAAGCTTGTGACGCTCTGGATGGAGTAGGTTTGCATATATATTTTTTTCACTCTTGATGGAATAGCTTTCTCCTAGCAGAGCTGGTACACAATTTGGGAGGTCCAGGATCATTTGCACACATTCCTGGGCTGGGAAATTTAGCTCACCGTCACTTAGAGAGTTTGGTGACTTCACAACTGAATTACCGCTATGCAATCTACATGGGGATGACCTTGAAGACCATGATGAAATCACAACTGGTCCAGAATACAATGGTGTGTGCAGTTTCCGTCACCCATTAGCTTGTTCATGTTGCACCACTGCTGTGGGAGCTGCACTGGCTTTGTTTCCTTTCAGGTGCAATTCAAGGTGCTGGCATGGGGCCAGATTATCTGTGTGACAGTCTCTCCTGAGGATAACTGTCCATTCTATCAGGTCAGATGGAGTGGCTGTGCTCCAGGTCCCTTCTCTTAATGAATGTCATCTGGCAGGATCTAGCAAGTAGCAGTGCCTGCCCTGTGGAACACCGTCCAGGAGTTCTGGCAGACTTCCACCCTTCTAACCTTACAGAAAGCCTTAGGAACTGCCCCCCCCCCAAAAAAAATCACTGGGATAGGATGAGATTGGAGCCCAGTGATTGTGATGTTTATGTCCTGGGGACTATTGGTTGAAGGCATTCGGAGTTGTTTTTTACATGCTGGTTTTTATTGTTTCTTTTTATTTATTACTGTTGGTGTGATCCAGCCAGAGTTTAGCATATAAGATGCCTGAAGGCTTATAAGTCTTTTAAATTGGACAATCAGTAATCTCACCTCCAAACACATGGGTAAGTAATTATGGACTGTCAGAGGAATCTTTGCCTGTTCCCCGCGGATTATGTGGTATGGAAGGGTGAACTCAATGAAGAATGGCTTGAAGGTCTTGAGTTCAGTCTGTCTCGCCAAGCCTAGCCCTCTCTCAGAGAGTCCAACAGCCTCCATCACCCATGTGGTGATGGAGTCTGGAACATCAACACGTAGCTGAGCTTCTCCTGAAACATCACTGTTTTAAAAAAAATGGGAAAGGAAGGAGAAAAAAAGAGTCACTGGGAAGCAGCACCAGAGAAAGATACCTCAAAGGCTTTAAAAAGAAATGCATCAAATATTCTGAACACAACAAGCAGCAATGAACATGGCACCTTTCTTTTCAAAACTTTTTCATAGCATTCTCCTACTGAAAAGTTGGATGGGGATTGTAAACTCTGTGTAAATCTGACATTAAGCCAAATGTGCCCGTTTAACCTTCCTCTCTCTGTATTTCAAATGGGTTCAGCACAGGGTGTTGTCCACATGTGCAACTTCCTATGCTGCATGAAACAATGAGGGAATCTGCAAGTCACGTGGACAGCTTGTCGTCACAATTGTCCCAACTCTCCTTTAGCCACATTGCCACCACAAGGCTCCACTGGAAGGGTCATGGTGGGACTTCTATACATATGCAAGCCTGCATATTCCTTGCAGCGTCAACTATGGTGTGCAGGATATTCTCTGCAAATTTCACATATCCAGGGAACATTCTATACTTTGGCAGCAGCCATATATGGCAGACTTTTTGACCCTTGCGCTCTCCTTATTTTATTCTTTCACCCTCTTCCCCTGTTCAGTTGCCTTTCTGTCCCAGGTCCAATCCCAAAATCATAGCCAAGGGCCAGGGAAAGTGGTGCTTTCTCCTTTCTTCAAAGACAACAATGGGAGATACAAAAAGATGCTTGTCATCTACCTATGCATTTCTTCAGGATTATCCGGATGCAAGCTTCCTTTTTTTTTTTTTTTTTTAACAACAAGCAAGCTATAACTTGCAGTGAATATCACATCGTGCAAAGGAGAATTCCAGCATTTCAATGCAATGTTTCCTTGTCTGGTGAGGCTCAGTGACTGCTCCAGTCAACCAATGAAGTTATATAGTTGAACATGTTCTTGAATCAGGTTTTCTGAGTCCTTCTCCAACATCTATAAATACTACATCACAGTCTTGCATGAACCCAGTCAGTATAATTTATAAACCATGGTTAAAGGCTTCATACAATAACAGTAGCAATAACACTTCGATTTATATATCGCCTTATAGTGCTTTACACCCCTTGCTAAGCAGTTTACAGAGTTAGCACATTGTCCCAAACAATCTGGGTCCTCGTTTTACCCACCTCGGAAGGATGGAAGCCTGAATCAACCTTGAGCCTGGTGACATTTGAACTGCCAAATTGCAGTCAGCTGGCAGTTAGCAGAAGTAGCCTGTGGCACTGCATTCTAACCACTGCATAACCACAGGTCAAGCAATGGTATCTTAGCTAACAAATCATGCTTTATCATACACTCTGAGCCATGATGTCAGAAAAAAAATTAGACCCTTTTAACTGTGTTAAACCTGGGGTCTTGTGTATGCAAAGGTGTTCTTCTAACAAATTAATGTCTTTTTCTATGGTAGTGGATTTCCAAATCTGGCAAGCATTTAAGAACAAGACAAGTGCTAAATGAAAAGCCAGTATCCATGTAGCACCAGATAGTTATTTGCAAAATGGCAACAGCAGTATGATTGCCAGCAGTCCTGCAAAGGCAAAATAATTTTAATAAATAGAAGAAAGGTTTTAAAAAGTTGGGGTGTACTAACCAAATCAAGATGCTTCCAGATCATTTTTTTGTGCAAGAAATTCTCTTTACTAGCTTAAGGAAACATCAGAACATTCCCCATTTAACATTTAGGTAAAGAAAACAAATGTGAAATGTGTGTCATTGTATCTGCTATGCTTTTTCTTGTATTACCGTGCTTTAAATATAAGTTGGTGAATGTAAAAAAGAGACTTAAATTACAATAGAATGACCCCTATTGATCAGACGACAACAAAAAGAGGATAGAGAAGAAGAAAATTGGCTATAGTTTCCCACAAGGATGAATTGGCAAAGACAGATCCTTGTCAGATAAAAGTAGTTTCCAGTTGCACTCTAAACCACTTAATGAAACAATTAGCCATGGCACTATTCTCTCAACTGGGATTCTAACCAGTAACAAGATTTTTTGCATACCATATAGCATTCATTCTCTGCAAGAGCAGGTGCCTGAATGCAAACATAGACACAGCTATTTGGCTCCTCTGACAAGACCCAAGACTTTCTAAGAGACAATGTCTGATATCCATAGAAGCTTTTTGCTTCCTCTTTCAATCATGTCAAGCTGTGGAAATGTGCTCACAAAAATGGGAATCCTAGAACATCTTATTATCCTCATGTGAAACTTATATATAGATCACGCCACAGTTATGGACCAAACATAGTGAAACTGATCGACTCCAGGATGGCAAAGAGTGCAACAAGGCTGTATGCTCCCCCTTGATTTATTCAATATGTTTGCTAAATATATATATTAATGGAAGCTGAATTGGAAAAAGATGAGTATTGTTTTAAAACAGGAAGGAACAAACATCACTATGTTATGCTGATGACACTGCTCTGATGCTAAAAATGCAAAAGATTTAGTAATAAAAGTTAGGAGCACAGTATAAAAATGAAACTAAAATTAAATACAAGGAAGTCCGCCCATTAGACACAACCAGTTCAACAACTATTCTTAGAACTGACAATGAAGATTGAAGTGGTGGATAGCTTCTACTTTTTAGGATCAACTATTAAGAGTAAAGGAACAAGCAGTTAAGAAATACACCATAGATTAATACTTGGTAGAGCAGCCATAAAGTCCTTGGAAGAGATATTCTATATACCTACAAAGATCAAAATAATAAAAGAAATAATCTTCCCTGTGACACTCTATGGAAGCAAAAGTTAAACTTTGAAGAAACAGGATACAAAGAGTACTGATGTTCTGAACTTTGATGTTGGAGGAGGCTTCTGGAAATACTGTTTACAGCTAAGAAAAAAAAACCCAAATCGATCATTGAACAAATCAATCAAGATAACCAGGTTCAAACTATGTGAAGACTTAGCTGTATGGGATACACCTCTAATGCCGGGAAAGATGGAAGGAAAAAAGAAGATGTCCAGTAGCAAGTTGCATGGATTCAGTTACAGGAGTGATGAGTACAGTGTTGGAACATCTGAAGGACCAAGTTAAGGACAGTAATGGAGAAAAAAATCTATCCATGTGATCACTGAGAGTGAGCATTAACTTGATTGCATGTAATCAATCAAATCAATCAATTAATTAATTAAAAAGCTGTTTACAGTCCAAACGTCTCTTCAATTTCTTTCAAAGCAGATCAAATGCTACAACAGTTGCAACTTTATGGACACTAGTGCCACTGTAATTTTCAATTGTGCCTGAATGAATGGCCAAAATTTGAGGATTACCTTAGTATTTACTAATTTTACAGCACCTTCACATTGGTTTCATGGTTTCATCAAGCTATTCATCATCACCCATGTTTTTAGATTACGAGCCTTTGACGTTCTCAACATATTTGTACAATTACCCAATGTTTTTAATTCCTCTTCATCATGCATTACTTTACACTTGCTTATAAAGAGGCACATTTATATTTCTAACTCTTATTCCCAATTTGAAGGGGTCTTTCCTATTTTGTTCTGATCTAACAAACCTCAATACCTCCATGGTGGTGGTGCAGTAGTTAGAATGCAGTACTGCATGCTAACTCCCTGCTCAACTCCACAAGTTCGAGCCTGACCGGCTAAAGGTTGACTCAGCCTTCCATCCTTCCAAGGTTGGACCCAGTTTTTTAGGGGCAATATGCTGACTCTGCAAACTGCTTAGGGAGAGCTGTAAAGCACTGTGAAGCGGTATATAAGTATGTGCTGTTGCTATGTTCCTCACAGAGAGAAAAACAAAATTGTGCCTCATTCATAAGGCAGGACAGGCCCCTACAGACAACAGAAGATGGCTCCACATTGAGGAGAAATTACCTGACATTGAAGCACTGCCAGAGCCAAGTCTCTGGGAAGAATGTTCTTTTCTTCTTGTCTGCTCTGTGGAAGGCAAGAGATTTGTGGATGCTGAGAGAACTGAGCAATATGCCCCTTCAAAAGCAGAAGCTCCATGAAACCCTACTTCTCATGACAATACAATCATCTGATTTCGGCCCTTGATCAGTTGCAGGGCCTACCCATCGATTTTCATATTCTTTCTAGTATTTAAATCTCTCAAAAGCTGGAGGCTAGATGTCTGTGGAGATTCTCAATCATCCAGGTTATGGTTGTCCCAAAGCAGTGATGGGTTGCTACCGGTTCGCCCCGGTTCGGGCGAACTGGTAGCAGCGGCAGCAGGAGGCTCTGCCCATCCGCCCAGACGTCATCAAATATGCTCTGTGCATGCGCAGAAGCTTCTGCGCATGTGTAGAAGTGGCACGCATGCAAGCGAAGCAGTAGCAAAGGTAAGTAAAATCCACCACTGTCCCAAATATGCTTTTCCAAAAGGCAACTGGGCTTTCTTGATTTCAGTTCAGGTCTGAACTGGAGAAGTTTCTTGGATGAGAAGCGAAATATTTTCAAGGAAAAAACCAAGAAAGTCCAGTTGCCTTTTGGAAAGGCATTGGAACAGCTGGAGGCTAGATTATGCCAAAGAATCCCTCCTCATATATGTATTTGTCTAGGAACACTGATCTATCTGCAAAGGCCTTTTTCAAGTAATCCTCCCAATCCAGTTGGCCGAGTGGCCATACAGAAGAAGACCTTCTCAGTTATGGGCCCAACATAGGATTGTTCTTGCCAGGGAAACCTATCTGCTGCCCGTATTAGTGTCTTCCTGGCACCAGTTCAAAATATTTCCTTTTCTACCAGGCATCTGTGGCTTTGAATATAAGTGTTTGTTTTATTTTTGTTCTTATAATATCACTATACTACCCTGTTTCCCCCAAAATAAGACATCCCCTGATAATAAGCCCAATCGGGCTTTTGAGCGCATGGCAATAAGGCCAAGCGCTTATTTCAGGGTTCAAAAAAATATAAGATAGGGTCTTATTTTTGGGAAAACACGGTATACTATGTATTGTTTCTATTTTACCACATTTATCATTGTTATCAATGATGTAGAGACTTTTTATCATTGCATAGAGAATTCTTCCCAACAAAAAACAATTTATTAAATAAATTGAGGTGCCTTCCCAGGAGAGGCCAGCTAAAGGAAACCCTAACCTAGCAAGCACCTCATTCCTTGCTTCTCATGCCAATCTCAGGCTTCTACAACCAGTTGGCAGGAAGCAAGAAACAAACAAACACGCCTTCAGATCTCCCATGGAACACAAAGCTGTGTGATTAAACATTTCCATTCCCAGTCAAAGGGGCCAAAACAGAGCTCCATTATCAGCTACCACACATGCATGCATACACATTGATTCCATCACGACTGCCATCTGGCTTCATCTTATCAACCCTTACTGCCTGCTGAGCAAAAGAGCAGGTGTCTGCCACCATGCCCAGAACAACAATGCCACTTGGGTTACGTCGTTGGGATTGTAGCTGCTGGTTACTTCCCATTGGCAAGCTTCTTTGGCTCATCCAAGTAGCAGATAGGCCAAACTGGCTCCTAAATCCTTATTCCATGGAGCCAAGTAAGGCCATCTTCAACACAACAACCCCAAGTTGGAAGGCAGCACAACACATCTTTGGGACAAACAGATGATCAACAAAAGGAACATTTGTTCTACCTGGACTGAGCTTTGGAAGGTGTAGAAGCCACCAGCATCCCGGTGTGAGGTTGAAAGGCAGGCACAACCTCCTCGGTATACAGACTGCCATGCTGTCTATGGTTTAAGCTGACGAGATCAGTCATTACAACTAAACCGGTTTCCTAGGCAACAGGAAACAACAACAAAAAGGCCATGTCTGTTAAAAACTGATTCAGTCTGTCTCATTAAAGAGTAATCCCCCACCCTCCAATACTCCAAATATCCGTGGAAGGAAAGAGCATTGAAACACAGGGAAATTATGTCAAACTAGCCAGCACAAATGGCCGTTACCAGGCAAATATTAAACACTGCAGTGATTTCCCCATCTTCTCTTCCCCAGAGAGATCAGGTGCTTTGAGGAAAGCTGGCTTCACAGTTTTCAAATTGTCTAAAGTGGAATTTCCAGGCAACGGCAAGCAAAAATAAAATAAAGTGGACTTTGTGAGAATCACCTCCATTTCCAGGAGATGAGTGGGAAATTTTTCTTCTTCTGGACAGACTGCAGACCCTCCTCAGCTGAGACTGCATTCCTTAAACCAGATTACAGATGGCATTCCAGGCCAATCTATCCTGAGTTGCCAATAGAAAAATGCTGCCCACCCCACCAATAACGTATAATTTATGCTGTAGTAATTTCCCAAACATTAAATAAGTCTTCTTTTCATTAGGAATGTTGGTATAATTCTGAGCCTGAAAAGAAATCCTCAAACCACCCTGAGATGTTACCCTATTTTGGTTAGGAGATTACTCTTCTTAAGAGTGCCATGTTTGGTCTGCAAAAATCCCAATAACCTTTAGATGGCAACAGGAAGAAACACCATCTTACTAATGCAATTCTATCTAGCAATCATCCTGATATTTGCAGTAGTGATATAACATTTTTACCTCAGTCAATACTTTTGCCTGATAGGAATTCACTTCCTTTGAACACTTCCTTGTATAAAAACTGGTTACTAAAAGGAAGAGAATAGAAAAACTACATCCTTACTAGGGAAATCAGTTTTCTTTTTCCTCCGAAAGCAGACAAGCCAGTCTTCTTTAGAAGGAATGCTTCTCCTATGGCTCGCTCAGAGGCCGCCAGTTTATTTTTGACTGCAAATTCTCTCTCTCTCCCCCACCCCCCATCCCCTTGTTTAAAATGATCTGACTTGTTTGTTAATAAGCTTTTCTCTTTTCCCCTGATCAAAATGAAATCATTTCACACTGGGAACAGAAGAGGCTGTGTCCCTTCTGCCAAGCACGTAGGAGCCAATAACGTTTTCACCTATGCTATCTCCGTTGACAGAACCTCTTTGGGGAAAGTGGCCTGTTTAGAGAAAGCAGAGAACAGCTTTTGGCTCTGAATGCCAAGGACTTCTTCTCAAAGAATCTGAGCACAAGATGTACTTAGAAATTAACCTCTCACGCCACCTCCTTCCTCACCAAAGGAAAGTCTTTCCAACAGCCACAAATTTAGAGTTCTCAGAACAGGAGAAAAAAAGTTTCTCCATAATAAGGATGCAAAGATGATGGAAATAGAGGCATTTTCAGAACCTATTTGAGTTCAGTTGTGGAAGGATTCAGCCTGCGGAATGGGTTCTAAGCAGGAAAAGAACTAGCACCCCAGATGCAGAGAATGGTTGCCAAGTTCTGGGTGCCCTATCTCTATGCCCCTTAAAAAACACCTGAATGTAAGCAATGTTCTTCAAAAAGGCTTCCAACTCTTTTGCAAGGTTGCATAATTCTCATATGAAATCTAACTGGTTATATCTTGTTTTGCACTATTTTAACTCCAGTGTGCTTCCTGCCACAGTCTGGAGTATCTAGAATTTCAGGAACTTCCTAGCACTAATTACTATACGAGACCTGGCCCAAAGACATAGTTTATTGAAAAACCTGCCCCAACCAGCCAAATGACAACATTTTTCGGTTATATAAATATTCTCCTTTAACTGAAATATTTCCGTTACTTTAGAGTTACAAGATTCAGTGCAGACAAGATGTCATTTCTGCCCTAGAATTCTTTAGTACCGAGAATTGTTTTCTCATAATTGCACTGATTAAAATAGCATTCCTTATAGCACTACAACATCCAGTGTTGTGCCTGAGAACCAGTGATGAAATGTAAAATTTGTTACTACCAGTTCTGTGGGCGTGGCTTGGTGGGGGGGGGTTAATGTGACTGGGTGGGCGTGGCCAATTTTTTGTTGTTGTTGTTTACTTTTAAAAGCATTTTTTCTACAACCTCTTCGGCTGAAGAGGTTGTAAAAAAAAATGCTTTTAAAGCGGTCTGACGATCCCAGTTGAGTTGCCTGATCGTCAGAGGCTTTTTTTCCTTTTAACAGCATTTTTTCTACAACCTCCTCAGCCGAAGAGGTTGTAGAATTTTTTTTAAAAAAAAATAATAAAAAAAGCCTCTGATGATCGCATGGCTCAGCTGGGCCATGGGGGGGGGGCAGGGATTTTTGCTACTGGTTCTCCGAACCACCCGCCTCCATCACTACCGGATCGGGTGATCTGGTTCGAACCGGGAGCATTTCACCCCTGCTGAGAACTTTCTATAGTTTACTCAGTCTAACATGGATTAAGAAGTACTGAATTGCTTACCTCTTGATCTATGCTAAATTAGTGCTGAATTTCCCCCTACTGTAATTTCCCTTAGAGAGCCTTCTAAAACTATGCAGTGTTAATTTATGTTTAAGAGTAACAGAAATGTTGAGAAGCAACTTTAATTAGCTGTTTCATTCTTTTTATTTGCTAAGTAACACCCTCTATTGAAAACAGACAAAAGAATGGGAGAAAACCAGAAATGAAAGCTCCTTTTCTTGGAAAAGAAAGTGATACTTGAGTAATTTAAGTTAAACAATTAAGGGGATAATTAATCACAAATCATACAGCCAAGATCAACAGATAAACAATAAGCCCCCAAACAGTGAATGTTTAATTAAAGTTGTGTAAGCTCTAAATAGGACATTTTGCAAATTTGTTACTCTAGATTAGTACAGACTGGATATGAAAAAAAAATATTTTTTGCGTCATTTAGTATGGTGCAAAAATAGGATATGCAGTCTATTATTATTATACTGTATAATGATGTCTGCATCACCCATTAAATGTCACTGAATTAAAAAAAATGGTAGTTCCAGAGAAAGGGATTGTTATAGATCGGTGAGTTTCTATGGTAGGAAAAGCAAGACAAGATTGAATTTGCCCCATGCAGTGTGCTAAAGTGGGTTTAATCTGTTGAGTTGTTCTGCTTGACTGTGCTCTCAGTCAGCTGGCAATTTTACAATTACCACAAAAGACACCATGCAGATGCCACATTTATGCAAGAAGCGAAGACCTCACCGTAAATGCACAGCGGGCATCTTTGGCAACGTCCCAGTGCCAGGGAAAGATAGAAGAACGACGGCGACGCTTGTTTAATGTTGAGCCTGGCCACCAGAAGTGCCCTTCTTCTTTTGAAGTTCCAAAAGCATCAGAGACATCATAATCTGCAAGTTCCTGGAAGATCTGCACAATCATGGACAAATCTTACGTTAACACGGCATGTCAGGGACTAATAACTATCTTGCTGGAATAATCAAAAGGTTCTGCTTTCCAGAAGTGATCAACAAAATCCAACTCTTAAGTGTGAAAAATAACTGCAAGGTTTTCAAATTACAATACGTATGGTATGGTCTTCCAGTGTATCTAAGTAATAAGCGTTTTAAGAGAGATCAGAACAAATGTTTCTTCACGCAACAGGTAATTGAACTACACTGGCATAAAATGCAGCAATAATCCTAATTTTAAAGCAATGAGTATGATTTTGTAAGGAATAATGGTGCAAGAAGGTGTCTATCCATGATTTTGCTTGTAGCTTTCAGAGAGGCATTGGCTACCTGTATAAGAAAATATTTATTTACTTGGTCCAATCTATTAAAGCTATGGACTTGAAGCCCTTTTCTGCTCCCTAGGATCCACTTCTGACCCAATCTGAGAACTGAAATAACAGCCTCCTGCCATCTTCTTAACATTTATAAAAAGTTCTCCAAATGCTCTTAAGATACCCAGGAAAACAATCTCACTCCTGCCCAGATGAAATGGTATGTCCAAGCCTACTGTGGCCTTAGATCCTCCAAAAAATTGAAATGAGGCTCCAGGCTATCCTACGTTTGTCCATCCCTATGCTGGAGCTATGTTTACAGTCTTTCTAAAATGCCATCACTTCCCTCTTGGACTCAGTAGTTTGGTTAGTACCAAAGCATTCTCCACTCCCAAGGGGATGCTGCTCACCTGGTCAGCTGTCAGCTGGAAGCCAGGCTTGAAGAGGTAAATGCTTTTGTCCACTGTGGCCAAACAAACACAGCTTCCCTTTGCAGCTCGCACTGTAACAGATATGGAGTCACCTGGCCTGGTCTCATTTGTTGAAAATGCCACCGAAACCTGGCATTGAACATTAAGAGGAGGAGGAAGAGAAGAAAGGGAAGAACCACCATCACCCGGGATCCTTTGCCAAACAACCCAGGTGCACGACTAGCCATTCTATACTGGATACCTGATTCTCAAAGAAAGGCTTGACGGCAAACTGCAGATTATCTGCAACCCCTTCTCCATTCTCCCGCACATAGTATGCAAGAAGACGGCCCAGGGGAGCCATGTTTGGAGTGACTGAGAAACAGATAGAAGTCATGCAGGTATTCAGTTCTGCAGCAGAAGAGCTGGTCCGGTCTAAACAAGAAATAGGGTGGAAAATACATACAGGTTAATAAAGCCAGGGCTTTTCAGGAGGCGGCGTGAGCTGTTTGCTCATCTCCACCCACAGGAGCCACTGACTGGCCACTCAAAGGCAGGAAGCTACCCCTTTCTGACCCTGCCTCAAACACACAATCATGGCTGAGAAGTTAAGTAATGCAGATGTTCTTACCAGAAGATGCACCGGTGGCGGTTCTTTTGTTCCCCTCCCGAGTCTTGTTTCGAGGCAGCAGTCCTGAAAGAACAATGTTCCCCCGTGATACAACTTCGTAGTGGAGTGTGAAATTACACGGGCAAGTGGACTTCACAGCAACACATGCCTCCTCTCCCACCTGGAAAGAGAAAGGGGGCAACTGCAGCCATATAAAGGTTTGCTAAGACCTCTTCCCCTTCCTACCCGAGTGACTTTTCTGAAAGGAAAGCTGATCTGGTTGGCAGGACCAGCTCAAGGTTGACTCAGCCTTCCATCCTTCCAAGGTCAGTAAAATGAGGACCCAGATTGTTGGGGGGCAATAGGCTGACTTTGTAAACCGCTTAGAGAGGGCTGTAAAGAGCTGTGAAGCTAAGTGCTATTGCTATGATTGGTGGTGTAGTTTAACATATCTGGAGGACATGGATTTGAGGAAGGGGGCTTTGATTCAAAGGGTGGCATGGAACAAAGACTGAATTCCAGCATCACTGTTGACGGAAATGCCTTCTGAAACAATAGGCCACATTTTCCTTAGGTCTTTTGGAACCTGGCATATCTTCCAAATCCACTCCATACTCAGGGGAAAGCAAAACAGAGCACAGCTCAGGATGCGAAGATACAGAGCAGTCTCATTGTTAAGAAAAGGCAGCCAAAGAATTCTGGCTATTGAGTGTTTCCCTGGAGCAAGATCAATTCCGAAAGCCAGCCAAAGTGGAACACCCAGCCAAAGCAGGCATGTTGGCTGCATCCCAGCTTCCTCAACAGGGATATTAGTCATTCCAAGTGTACTAGGCTGAGAACAGCAGGCAAAGGTTCCGACTCAGAGCAACCCATCAGATGCATCTTGAAAACTCTGAAAACAAGATGCCGACAGTTGTCTCGCATCTTACCAGAAAAGGCCTGTCTGGCATCTGAAGCTGGACGTGGCACTTGCTAGGTGAATACCAGCTGCTGATCGATAGGTAGTTGGGTAGATACTGATCTCCAACAGTCTTCCCATCAAGGGCTGTGACTTTGGTCTTAAGAAAGGTGGAAAGTAGAAAGTTACTTTCAAGGGCAACTTCTGAACTCCCAAGTCATCTTTCAGATTTTGACCAGACCGATCTAATCTACCCCCAGATTTGACCCTGTACTGTGGTTAATCTTGCCAGATCGGAGCTGTTTGGAGATTGGCACCCAGTGAAAACAACAGAAAATATCTCTATAATTCCCTTCTCTTCCTCTCTGCACCTTATATCAATATCATTTTTTTCTCCATGATTTTCTATTTAATTAATGGACAGAATATTTCAATGTGGGAATCTATGGGGAGCCTCAAAATAATGAAATGCTTCTTTTAACAGATTTTGTTTCCCTGTCTGGAATGAAAAGTATTAATCCATCTGATCATTTTGAACATTTGTCCCCATTTTGAACCCACCCATGGAAAAGAGCTTAATGTGGTCTGATATTGCTTCCGTTGACAGATCGTGGTTCGCTGGAACTCAGGTAGAAAACACACTTTCTTATCATTTATCCCATTCTCCATTGATCTCCTCTCCTGCGCGAGCTGCATTGGCTTCCGGTGGACTTCCGGGTGCGCTTCAAGGTGTTGGTGATCACCTTTAAAGCGCTCCCTGGCTTAGGGCCAGGGTACTTACGGGACCGCCTTCTGCCACCAATAGCCTCCCACCGGCCGGTTCGCTCCCACAGAGAGGGCCTCCTCAGGGTGCCGTCGGCCAGACAATGCCGGCTGACGACCCCCAGGAGGAGAGCCTTCTCTGTGGTGGCACCTACCCTATGGAACAATCTACTCCCAGAGATACGAGTGATCTCCGACCTTCGGATTTTTCGTCGGGCCCTAAAAACTCATTTTTTCCAGTTAGCCGGTCTGTCTTGATTTTAGGGTTAGTTTTAAAATTTTAATATTGATTTTAATTGACAAGTTTTAAATTATGGGCCAAATTTATAAATTATTTTAACTTTATTTTTTAACTGTGATGTTTTGTATAGATGTTTTTATCTGGCTGTTCACCGCCCTGAGTCCGAAAGGAGAAGGGCGGTATAGAAATTTGAATAAAGTAAAGTAAAGTAAAGTAAAGATGCCATAAATTGAATCTGGTATATCTTGAATACCCAAGCAGACACCCTCCTCTCACTGTACCCTCCCCCATGTTCTGTGGGTTTCTTCCCATTCCCATTCAGTTCAAAAATCCCCCAGAAATCACATATCCACAAGGAAATTAAGAGGTTTAAGGATTAAGAAACCCCCCAATTAATGTTCTTAAATGAAGTTGCCCCCATGTTCTCAACCCATTGGTCCCACTGACAAAGTGTGCCTTTGATGAGATTAATGGCAATTCCAGCCCACTAATCCTATCAAGGGCTTTCAACCCACCTCCAGCCAGACGTACTGGACAGCAGGGGGGATGGAGGGGATTTCAAATTCCACCACACCGCTTCTGGACACTAACTCGCTTGTGTAAATGTTGTCCTTTGGAGTGAGTTCCGCTTTTACCCGGACAGTCACTCCATCAGCTGGACTCCCATCAGGATAAGTGACTTCAACCTGAAGAATCAGGAAACAAGTTAACATAGGCAGAGATGGGAAGAATCCCTGCTGTCCTTCCCCCTCTACACAGTATCATCTACTAGCAGGAAAACAAGCCATCAAACATAGGTTGGGCTGCAGCTAAGAAGGCAGACATGGGGAAATAAGAGGCCTGGATATGTAGAAGAGATGGTAACCCACTGCAGATCCTAGCACATTCAGGATAGAAATATCCATTCCCCCCACCCCCAGGGCATTCACAAAGCTAGGAGGAAAGGTGACCAAAGGTCTAGTGAATTGTAGCCCAGGTTGCTCTCTGTTAAGCCCTAGAGGTTAAGCAATTTTAACCCCTTGGAACTGTTGTCCAGCTTGCTGCGTTAAGTCCAGCTGAGGAGAAGGACTGCAAACCTCCTTCTTCAACATCACATAAATCAAGAGGCATCAATCCCCGTCCCACCTTGCCTGCAAGGACAATGCGCAACATCTTCAAAAATGAAATGTGTCATTCTAGGTTATCTTGAAAACTCAAAGAGATTGGGTCAGGACGGGGGAATCGGGGTAGCACACTTGTGCATAACGAAAAGTGAGAGGGCTGCCAGACAACTCCTATGGAGTTAATAATTTGCTTTTCCCTACTGGAAATGTCAACTTCATGGAAGACCTGCATTTGGGTGTCCAAGAGGCAGTATTCCCATAACAAAAAAGAAGAGGAGGAAGAACAGGTTGTGCAGATGAGGTGTCCAGTTCCTCCCAGCCTGGTTGGGAGGAAATGATCCTGTGGTAGCCAACTGGGGCAGTGGTGAAATCCAAATTTTTTTTACTACCGGTTCTGTGGGCGTGGCTTGTTGGGCATGGCAGGGGAAGGATACTGCAAAATCCTCATTCCCTCCCCACTCTGGGGCCAGCCAGAGGTGGTATTTGCCGGTTCTCTGAACTACTCAAAATTTCCGCTACCGGTTCTTCAGAACCTGTCAGAACCTGCTGGATTTCACCCCTGAACTGGAGCCCAACAACTCTCTAGTCTCCGAGGCTCCTCTTCTACATGAGCTACAAAATCTTCATAGAAGATCTTTTACTGCAGGGATTCCCAACCCCTGGGTTGTGGCCCACTACTGGGCTGTGGCCCATTTAGAACCAGGCCATGGAAATGGTAGGGGGAGTGCATGTGCGTGCACAGTTCCATTTTTGTCCACATCGGGCAGGTGGGCAAGTGCATGCACACAGCTCCATTTGTGCGAGCAGTGCATGTGTGCCTGCCACTTGCACAAATGAAGCTGCACGTGTGTGTGCACTCACCTGATGCTCACGTGGAACCATCCCCTCTCCCTCCTGCCACCAGAAAGTTTGGAGACCACTGTTCTACCGGCATAGGATGGAAAACACAAAATTCATGCTGGAGCAGTTGGCCCAATTTCAGCCTAATTCTTTAGTGGTCCGGTGACAGATAAAGGCACCATTGTGAGGACGCATCCTCAGCAAATAGTTAATAGGGCACCTCTAGTATATGGTAACTAGGAAGGTTCCCTTGAGAAATCCACAATGCTGAGAAGGGTGGAAAGAAAGAGAGGAAGATGGTGACCAACAGCAAGATGGGAGACCTGAAGGAACATGGCACAAATCATGTTGAAGAAGGTCAATCAGCCTTCCATCCTTTCGAGGTAGGTAAAATGAGGACCTGGATTGTGGGGGCAATAAGCTGACTTTGTATAAAAAAGAACACCGCTTAGGGGGGCCCGAAAGCCCTACTAAGCAGGTATATACAAAAGTATGAAGGCTATTGCTTAACGCATTGTAAGCTGCCCTGAGTCTCCGGAGAAGGGCGGCATATAAATCGAACCAATAAATAAATAAATAAAATAAATCTGTGGCCAGTAAAAGTCAATACCAACTTGATGGAACATAGTCAATTATAATCAGGAAGGGAGAATGATCTTAGAGAGAGCAACAATTTGTCATCTTGCATCAGAATATTCCATACTTTTAACCAAAACCAAATAGTCATTACATTCCTAAACCAGTACTTCCTCTGTCCTCTTAATGAAAAGTCTACTCTATGATGCTACAATCTTCCCATTGCAATCTCCTACTCACCTTCCCTTTATATGGCAAACCAGATTTGAACTGCTTCCGAGTATCTCTGGAATATTTTATGTCAATAAGCTGCTTCTGAACAGGGGTAGAATCATCGAAGGTGACCTGCCTGCTCCCATCGGTGCTTGTTACTGTGGCCCAAATGTTCACAGTGCCTCTGAAATGCTCGGGGATGTCTGCAGGCATCATGTCTTTCACACATATGTCAAAATCCGCAGAACCATCAATCTGCCAGGAAATAATATGAAAGAAGTGAACAATTAAAGAGGCTATATGTGCCTGTGGTAGTGGGAGGAGAAATAGAACTACTATGAATAGAAGGGACATCATTTGTTCCACATGTCAACAACCCAAATCAGGAAAACCAGGATCTTCATTTCTCCTATTTTCTTTGGAGGACAGTGAAAATGCTACCAGGGGTCAAGAACAAATCTACTTAGGATCTGGCATTTGGCTCACTTGTTCAAGTCCTTATCTCTGGATAACTTAAACTAAATCCCAACTGTATACTAATGCCTGCAGCAAAACAATAGTTTATTTCACTTTAAATAAGCATGTTGATGAATAAACTAGCAATTGTGGTATGAATAATAGATGCTAGGAAGGGCATCTGTGAAGGGTGGGGAGTTTCCAGAAAGTCAAGAAGCACCTCATAATTGAAATCCCATCCCATTTTAAAATGGAGCATTTGCCATCTTGAGTTTTTGACCCCTCCTCATGGACATCCCAGAATTCCCGGTGGTGAAGAGAAACAGAAGCAGAGTAGTATTGCAGAGACCAGTAATTTAGCTATTAGAAACACATTTCTGAACGGAATATGCGCTGCTCTTTACTCTTAACATATTTTCTGACTTTAGACTTTCTATCAGACTTTAGAATGATGAAGCTCCAATGTTGGAATTTAAAGATTCCAAAAACTACATCTCTGCCTATTCCTCCTCTAGACCAGGGGTGTCAAACTCAATTTCATTGAGGGCTGCATCAGTGTTGTGTTTGACCTCGGGGGGCCGGGGTGGGCATGGCCAGGGTGGGTGTGGTTAATTCAACATCACTAGTGTTGGGAGCGCCTGTGGAGGCCCTAGTGCTCTGCCAGCAAAAATGGGCTCCCGGGCTCCGTTTTTGATTGACACGGCCTCCTGCAACCCTCTGCCAGCGAAAACAGAGCTCGGGAGAGTCGTGTGCGGCCCTCCTAAGCTCCATTTTTGCTGGCAGAAGCACAGCGGCCTGATCCTTTGCTGTTTTCAGGGCGGCCCCGCGGGCCAGATACAAGTACCCCGTGGCCCGGATCCGGCCCCTGAGCGTTGAGTTTGACACCCCTGCTATAGACAAATTTTAGTCCATCTAGTCTTTGCATGGTACAGACTAAGATATTGGGGACTGTATCAGATTGGAATGGATGCTCCCTTTAGAAGAATTTTTCTATGTCACAAGGGCACGATTCCTGGTTCAAGAGCCATGTGTGACTTTGCAACCCATTTTTGCACTTCCTTGCAACCCTCTCTAAAATTTAACACTGCAAATGCCAAAAACTGGAAGTGTCATGTCACATGAAGGAAAAATGGCTGTTTATATTCAAAGGTAGGCTCAACACAGTTTAAATATACCTAGAAACCCATTCAAAAGGTGAATCAAAGTCTAATCCACGGATGTGGCCTGCCTTCACCCATGTTATATGACCACGTGATCCACTGGAGTTGTAATCCTCTTTAAAATTGTTAAATATTATTTCGCAGTCACCAAAATGTACCCCCCCCTTATTATTTACCGTAATCCCCTTACTCACTTCAGTGGTTTTAAGGACAGGATGTCCTGATTCGTGTCTGTAGTACCCCACTCCATTTACTGTCATGTTGACAGTCAGCTTCCCTGTCACTGGCTTCCCAAATGTGTACCTGGAACAGAAGCTCAACAATTATTATTTTTAGCTATTGCTCTTTCATTTCCAAGCTTAATTACATGCACGCAAAGCTTTCTAATATCCTGTCAGATAGTTTGAGTCACTGAGTTTAGCAGACTCCTGTAACTTGCTATGTTCCTCCAGAAAGCCTCCAGGCCTGTTGCCAAGATACTTTTTCATTAAAGATGCCCAGAAAAAGCTGAAAACTTACACATTCAGAGCAAAGCTCCCCAACCCTCCTTGCAGGAATTAAAGGGAGCCACAACTGGGAGTCATTGCACCCAATTTGCCTAGCAGTTGAGTTTTGACAGCAACAAACTTAGCAGTACCGTTAAAAGAAGAAATCAAGGCAGCCCATCCAATGCTGAAAAGGATACCCAGAAAAAAATCGTAAGGGTTAAGTTATTTTCTTATTTCCACAGCCTATTGCTTGTGTCCAAGATGAAACAAGAATGTGTCAGAAAAGGACTGTTCTAACTTATTTACTGTCATTACCTACATCTGTTGTTTGCTTCAGCACAGCCCACGTAACCCCAACACATTACCTCTGAGCAGGGGTGGGCTTCAAAAATTTTAGCAAGGGGTTCTCTGGCCAGTTGCTGGGTGGGTGTGGCCATGGTGGGCGTCGCCTAGTCAGCCTCCTGTACCACCGGGGGGGGGGGGGCGTTTTTGCCCTCCCTGGGCTCCGGAGGCTTTCCTTGAGCCTCCAGGAGGGCAAAAATGATCTCCCCAGGCTCCGGAGGCCCTCTGGAGACCAGCAACAGGCCCTTCCCGAACTTCTGGTAGGCCTGTTTTTCGCCCACTCCAAGCCTCCCCGCATGCCCTGCACTTACCTGCATCCAAAACAGGTCGCATGGGGACTCCTAGGAGGGAAGGGGTGGGTGGGACCAGCCAGGAGTGGGATTTGGGGATTCTCCGAACTGCACAGAATCTTAGCTAGAGGTTCTCCCGAACCCCTGCGAACCCCCAGCAGCCCACCCCTGCCTCTGAGGGAAGAGGGCCCTTGAAAGTTCTCTATCTCAAGTTCAGTGACACAATTATTATCAATGATCGCCCATTCCGCAAATCTTTTTCAAACTATACAGTTCAGAAGGATCACAGGGATGTCAACAGAAACTGCAGGAAGCCATTCAAGTGAGCAGAAGGAATTGATTGCTCCTACCTGGCGTGGACAGTTCCCTTTTCACAAAACCCAAAGTCTCGAATGTATCGTGGTGGATCAATACGCAGCTCAAACCTGGGTAAAACTAAAAGGAGGAGAAAAAGTGAGCGAGAACAATTTGGGAATCTGATTGTGATTAGAAGTAGCTATCAGGAAATCTTCACCTAAAAGTAAGAAAGCAGTTGAACTGAGAAATGAGAAACGTGGACTGAAAAAAGGGTGGACAAATCCATAAGAGATCTATAATTGACATGGAATTCCTGGAAATCTCAGCCCCAAAGGGGAAAATCTAACCAGTGTCTACACAGTAAACTTAATAAATCCCTAGCAATCAGCTATCTATTTGGGTAATCCAGTTTGATACCATGCCATAGCATAGCCGGAAAAAAAATTCCAAATATGACTCATTAAAAAAAAACAAAACCACAAAATGTAATGGTTCATTAAAGGAATCACACATTAAAGGAATCCTCTATTCACAACGTCCAACTCTTCTATTCCTGTTTTAACCTTTTTGAATTGTCTTGCTTTTAACATAATGTTTCACAACTAAAAGAAATAATTGAGCTGTAACATTACAGTAATCCAGCTAAAGCAGGGTCAACTGTTTATAACTTCTGGCTGGATCACTTATTTTTCACAGCAGCTAATTACAATGCCTTGCCCTTCCACCCAAAAATGGATCAGGCCTCCTTTTTTCAGTTGGCGTAACTATTTGATTTCTTATTTTGGTGGGAGAAGAAAGACTGAAAACGTCATATGTTTAGGAGGCTTTATTGCTGCCAAATTCCCATGGAATAATTTCAAATGGTGTCCTGGTTTACTTTTTAAAATGACGTTAAATACAACTGTTTTTTTTTTTTTTTCAAAAAACTGCAAATGATGTGAAATAAAGTGCTCAGCCTAATGGAAGTATTCTCCCTTTTTTGACTGATACGTTAGACTGGTGTTTTTCAAACTTGACAACTTTAAAGTATACGGACTTCAACTCCCATGCTGGCTGGAGAATTCTGGGAGTTGAAGTACACATCTTAAAGTTGCCAAGTTTGAAAACACTGCTAGACCAGGGACCTACAAGCTTTTTCAGATTTCAAGACTGAATTAAATTTAAACATTCAATTAAAATTTTAATTAAAGAAAAAGTTCCCAGAACACCCAATCAAAAGGCAAAGCTCTAATGATGGAAAATTGGCTGTGTATAAGTGAACTCCCCACCCCACCCCATCAAGTTCTTGTGGAATCCACCAAACATAATCTGAAAAGGTCTTGGACTAAACAACTGGTCACTCATGAAAAATGAGCCTTCATTCAGTAATAAACAATGTAGGAGGAGAGTCACATTAATCTACATTAGTCAACAATCAGAAGGAATGTAGTAGCCACTCTATGCAACAGAGAAAGTGAGGTGTAATTCATGAAAGCTTCTTCATTTTAATAAAATGTGTTACTTTGAAAGATCCTCATTTCCTGACTGATTTTAATTTTAGTAAGGGGATGAAGTTTTCCAGATATAACAGGTAGTCCTCAACTTACAACAGTTCATTTACTGACCATTTAAAGGTACAACAACACTGAAAAATGTGACAAATGACCATTTTTCAATTACAACCTTTGCAGTATCCTCATGATCATGTGATCAAAATTCAGATGCTCGGTAACTGGTTCATTTTTTTATGACCACTGCTGTGTCACGAGTTCATGTGATTACCTTTTGCGACCTTCTGACAAGCAAAGTCAATGGGAATGCCAGATTCACTTAAAAACCGGGTTACTAACTCATCAACTGCAATGATTCATGTAACAACTGTGGTAAGAAATGTCATAAAATGAGGCAAAGCTCTCTTAACAAATGTCTCATTTAACAACAGAAATTTTGGGCTCAGTTGTGGTTGTAAGTTGAGAACTACCTGTATTTCCAGCTTGTTGAAATAAATACTATGCTGCTATTAAGTTTGCACTCCTCATGTTCCTCAAGCAGGGCTTGGACACTTCATGGGATTCATATAGTATGGCATATTTACATGTTGGTGTGAATGAAAGAATCCCCTTCCTTTCTCTTCCCTTCCCCCTTTCCTTCTTCCCTTCCCGCTTTTTTTTTTATTTGCTGTTTCAATTCAGCAGAACTATTTCAAAAGACATGCACATGTTGATTTAAAATAAAAGGATTTAAATTCTAAAATCTTATACAGTACGAAGTAAAAAGTAACAAAAGTTATTATAAAAAATAAGGCCACTGAGAAGAGAAGATTCAAGCATACGTTAAGGTTCTTAAATCATCATAAATCCTCCATTAGGCCCTTCTTAAAAAGCAAGGTTTAGATGGCTCTCCTATTGCCTATGTTCTGACATTCTGATTTCAGATTCTAAGGTATTTCAAGTGTGCAAAGCTGCACACTGGGAAGCTAAATTAGTTTCAGAAATGGATTTTTGAATGAATGAAATAAGGTTGGAAAAGATATGGAAAAAATACAGAGAAAACTGGATATTATATTCTCCATTTGGAAATGATAAAACAAGCATAGAATGGAATTTAATAACTAGATATTGAGACAAGTTTACACAACAAATGAAAAGCAATCAGATATTATTCATGGTTTATCCAAAAAATAAATGGATTTTAAAATCTGGTAGAACTTCCTGAGGTTATTTATAGTACTTTTCCAAAGACTTTTGATTTCCAAAGCACACCTTTCTAACATGAAAGTTTATAAAAGTCTAGATAATATTAATTAGCATAACTGATGGTGAACATTGCCATCACAGGTCATGATGGGGACATTAAACCTAGCAAGACAGAGATGCTAATTATCCATTAACATCTAGGCTGCCAAGATCTGGAGTAGTCATTTGACTTTTCAACAAAGGTTTGAGTGGCCATTTAACTTTTTAATCGTTTTGGTGGCTTCAATTATTCCTCATTTGTCCACCATTCTAAGTCTGAATATGAATGAATATAAATATTACTGACAACCACAATAAATACAGAAATAATAACCTGAGCACCACCAATTCAATAACTTTTTTCAAAAACTGTTTATATACTGTAGGAACATCTAAAGAGGGGGCTTCAACTGCATGGTCCCAGCTGCCATCTTGATTGTCTTGATCCACTGATGCTCCTAATCTCTGGACTCATTCGAACATGATTATGACATCTCAAAAATAGTGTGTTTTCAAAACCAGTTCTAGCAGAATAGCTCTGCTATTCACTCACCATATTTTTGAACTTCAAATGATTTGTTGTATGTGTATTCTTGCATTTCTACAAATATAAACCATTCTCCAAATACTGGTTGATCGGACAAAGGGAAGCTCAGGTTGAGGATGCCTGTCAAAGAAAAGGAAGATCAGAGGAGATGAGCTATGTTGGTAGCCCAATTTCCTTAGGGATCACAACCAGAAAATAGAAGAGCCAAAGGATTCATCCTTATTTCTTTAATCAATTTGCATCTCACCCTTTCTCTTTGAAGCTCTGGGCAGTGGGGTGCTCAGTTGTGACAGTCTAAAACTCACCACAACAAATTGGCTTCAGGTTTTTCCATTCTACCATCCGAGACCCTCTGGGATCCTAGGAAAAGAGATGCATTTCTTATATTGGTCTTAGTTACCAATATCTAAATATCTTTCTTACTACAACATTTGAAAGTGCAAAAACAATTCCCCAGAAATCTGAGGGGAATAGCAATAGCAATAGCACTTACACTTATATACTGCTTCACAGTGCTTTACAGCCCTCTCTAAGCAGTTTACAGAGTCAGCCTATTGCCCCCAGCAATCTGGGTCCTCATTTTACCGACCTCAGAAGGATGGAAGGCTGAGTCAACCTTGAGCCTGGTGAGATTCAATCTGCCAAACTGCTGGCAGCCGATGATCAGCAGAAATGGCCTGTAATACAGCACTCTAACCACTGCGTCACCACAGCTCTTATAATATGTATAAGCTCACACATTGCCTCAATGAGATGGGTGGCATCAAATTCTAATAATAAATAAAAAATAAAAAATACATCACAATTTTTGCTTAATGGGCTAAGTGGACCCAGCCACTAACATTTTTAAGCCATGGCACAGCATAGATGAATACAGAGAACGATCGCTTTTTAAAATGAATTATAATTAAGGAAATTTTGGCACACAGTTATTAACATGTAAACCAGCTTTATATTTACTTCTCTCTAATATCTTATTATATTTAAACAGAAACTCATCTTATGTTCTTTGACTGAATGAGGGCTATTCCTATTCTAGTGAGGGTGAACCTATGAAACGTGTGTCAAAAGTGACATGCCACAATGTTTTGGGTGACATGGCAGCATTCACCAGCAGAATAACATAATAACACAGTTGGAAGGGACCTCCAAGATCTTCTAGTCAAACCCTCTGCTCAAGCAGGAGACCCTACAGCATTTCAGACAAATGGCTGTCCAGTCCCTTCTTAAAAACCTCCACTGATGGAACATCCACAACTTCTGAAGGCACCCAACAACTACCGTGTTTCCCCAAAAATGAGATCCTGTCTTATATTTTTTTGAACCCTGAAATAAGCACTTGGCCTTATTGCCATGCGCTCAAAAGCCCAATTGGGCTTATTATCAGGGGATGTCTTATTTTGGGGAAAACATGGTATTTTACTTATTTATTAAATTTGCTTGCCACCCATCTTGCCACAAGGCGAGAACATTAAACTATCCTTGAAACCATGCCCATACTTTTGTGATTTTGAGGGGCTATGGGGGCCACATAATAATGTTGTGTGTTCTTGTGCAGCCTCTGAATTTTCTGGAAGTTGTGTGAGAGGGCAGTGCTCTTGTGCGGCCTCTGGACCCTCAGGAAAATCACGAGAATGGGGCATGCTTTCGTTCAACTTTCAGAGGCATCAGAGGCCATGGAAGAGTCTTCTCCAAAGCTACTTCAAAAACAAAGGCCTCATGAGATCTGGAGGAGCCTCATGTAGGCCACAGGGGCCTCTCAACAGAAAGAGAACACTGTCCAAAGGTAAACCACACACTATGGGGAATGGTGCGAGGTGACCTTTTTGAGTGACAGTGGTGGAGCTAGGGCTCAAGTCAATAACCAGGCCTCTATCTACTTTGGGCTAAAGCTCAACGCTGCTGCCAACTGCTACTGTTCAGGGTATCTCAGATGAGGGTGGGGGGAGACAGAGAATTGTTTCTCTTAAGTTCAGGGGGTCCCATGTTAGCAAAATCAAGTTAGGCATTTTCCACATTTCTGACACAACAAGCCCAAAAGTTTCACCATCACTGGCCTGTGCCAAACAATTCCTTGAAAATGATAGTGAAGGTAATTGGGCCATTGTGTTCATTAACTTTTTAACGGGAAAATTAATTCCTCAAGAAAAGCTTTTATAGAATTTTGAAGGTATTGTGCATGTGTGTGTGGAGGGGAGAAATCAGGGCATCCACTGGAGGTCAAAAAAGTCAAAATGGCATTTTGCCATCAAGACCTCATTCCCTTTTTTATGGGCATTGCACATACAATGCTTTAAAAGGGGGGAGGGGGTCCTTCCATCTTGATTTTATCAATGCCTCTGTAGACACCCCTGAAGAAAATACTCAAATGGTTTGGTCTTTGGGTCCCGATAGATACTCACCAACACATAAGCTTCAATCTGAAAGAAAACAAAGAGAGAATTAAATAGCTTTATGCCGCTAGGCGTTGTGGCACTAAACCCAAGCTTATTTAATTATTTTGTTTTTAAAAAACTATTCAACAGCCAAAACTATTTGGGCAGTTCCTACTAAAACACTTCCAAAAAATACAATTTAAGTAAAAGCATATACAGCAAAATGTCAAATAAAAACACAACATAAACTAGGCAGTTGCAAATGGGTAACTCAAAATCTACAGCAATATGCATTAAAGTACAATTAAAACCAGGATAAAAAAGCTGGGAAAATGAAGAAGTCTTCACCTGACGTGGAAATTGAGTTTGTTTGTTTGTTCGTTTAATGTATTGAAATGCGATGCAATGCAATGCAATGAAGCTAATGTGGGCACTAGTCAAGCCTTTCTGATGAGATAATTCCATAAGTAAGGTGCCCACACATGAAAAACTCTCCCCCCTTTGTAGAGGTCCAACTCAACTCTTTGGATTGCTTTCCCATTTTCCAAAATTAGAAAAAATATCTTTGTTATGGGAAAGCGCCAACATATCTTTCCTTAAACAAATTGCTTTATTTCATCTGGCATACAGGTAGTCCTATTTAACAAGCACAACTGGAGTCAGCAACTCCATTGCTAAATGACACTTAAGTGACATATACCGGACTCTGATGTACTTACATCATCACTTCAGCTGCAGTTCTGAAGCAAATCACTGCAGGTTGTTAAGCACGACTGCAGGCCCCCAATTTGAGATTTTACTATTGACTCTGCTTATTGAAAGCCAGTTGTGAAGCACGCAAATGGTGATCCCATGACCATGAGACACTGCAACCACTGTAAATACCCCATGGTTGCAAAGCACCCAAATGTTGATTGAATGATGGTGGAGATGCTGTTCTAGTCATAAATGCAAGGATGGGTCACAAAGTTACTTTTTCAGCACCATTGTAACTTCGAATGGTCACTAAAACAGGGTAATTGTTACCCGAGGTCTACCTGTATTCTTCTCTACTCCGAGAGCAGTCTCTCAAATCTTAAGTAAAGACTAATTTCCCCCACTGGCTGTCAGCCAAGATCCTTCTCAAATGAAATGAATCTAGTCCAGTGTTTCTCAGCCTCATAAAATGTGCAGATTTCAACTCCCAGAATTGCCCAGTCAACTCCCAGAATTCTCCAGCTAGATGCACTGATCTAACCTATTTGCATGAAATACAGATTCTTAAGTCCCAAGCTTAGGGAAATCCATACCTTCTCGTTGATTGGTCGCAAATCTGGGTTCACAGTAAACAGATTGATCAGCACTAAAAAAAAATGAAGAAAAACATAATCAGGGAGAATCAAAAAGGTTCCAGCACAAAACATCAGGCTCCTGCTGACTCAATCAATGCTCCCGTGCAATGCTCTCACCTTTCTGCTTTGGCCTGTACACCGGCTTATCTGTCTGAATGAAGACTGATGCGCCCTTGCTATCAATAGTCACGGTAGTATAGTTGTGGAAGATGTAGCCCTCCTCGGCCAAGTGATGGTTGCCCCACACTTTTACCTGAGCCTGGCCCCGAAGTCCTGAGGGAACCTAGGAGACAAATCCAGGATGGATCTTGGATTTATGACTATTAGTCTTGGGCAGAACTAATTCTAGCACAGATTCTAAAATTGTTACATTGAATAAGTTCCCTGTCCTTTTTAACAGGTTGGATCAGTGTTCCTCAACCATGGCAACTTTAAGTGGACTTCAATTCCCAGAATTCCCCGGCCAGTGTGATTAGCTGGGGAATTATAGAAGATAAAGGGCACCCATCTTTAAATTTGCTAAGGTTTAGAGAAACATTAGTTCAGATCAATAGGAATGCAAACTCCAAGAAGGTTTGGCAAAGCATTTTCACGGTCAACCCAGACCTCTTCATTTTTGATTTCTCCACCACTGCTTTTCCAAACATTCACTCCACCATATTCTTTCCATGTTCTTTCTATTTCTTACTATAGGCAACACATTTTGTTTTCTTGCCTTTCCCTTCATTTTTCCAAGACAGAGAAATGCTGGATTTGGGGGATCTTCTGGGTTTTCTATCTGTGGATACAACTCTGTGGCATCACTTTAGATCAGGAACAGAGAACTTGAGTTTCCTCAAGAAATATCTGTTAGTGGTTTAAGGCTGGGCAAAGAACCTAAAGCAAGCAAAGACTAGAATCCAAAGTGGACAGGACCATACAGTCTCTTTTTTCTTACATCTTTTTTCTGTACAAAAGGGGAAGATAGTTCTTGCCATATGTCTAACACGATTGCTTGGAAAGGGTGCTTTAAATTAACCTAAAGGTTACCTATATTCATAGAGCTATAGGTAACTCATTCCTAACTTTGTTATTGGTTCTCAAAATATATCTTAAATAAAACATTTGGCTTGTAAAGCTTCAGAGAACGTTTCTCCAACCTGTCACTCTTTTGACTGGAGTTCCTACGAGCCTAGGAATAAGAAACATGGAATGTATGCTCCAAAATACCTAAAGACCAATGGCTCAGAGAAGGTGCAGAAATGGTTGAATTAACTGATTTATAAGAAAGAGTAATGAGCTTTTCTCAGCAATAATCACGCATGAGTAAATGGATAACATTCTTGGAATGAACGTATACTTTATTTGGGTGGATAGAAATTTGTTCTCGTAAAAATTGTTCATTATAAAGCAGAAAAAAACAAAAAATAATATATACCCATTATATTGTAGATGCTGTTTCTTTCCGAATGCTAGCCTAGATATTTGTATAGAAATCGACACAATACTAAGTGTGTAATCTGTCCAGCAGTTAAGATCTGTCAACAACTATATAAGTTCAGATTCCCTACTAAATTAGACAGTCAACACAACCTACTCTGCAAGATTCTAATTCCCAACAAGCAAAGCAAATGCAGTATATAAACATGCCCTAATGCAGGAACAGACTTATTCGTTAACATATTCAGACCATGGCATTCAGTTCAAATTTGGCTTCTGAAGGATCCAGAAGTGGACTGTCTGTTTAAGCAAAACAGAGCAGCTTAGTCCACATATCAGAAGCAGATCAACAGTCATTTTCAAGATTTTCCAGCAACCGCAAACTCTGCTACAACTACAAACAGCAGCAGTATTTCACTGCGGAGGCTAGGGTGAGACTGGACCAGAGCAGAGATGGTCAACGATAGGTCCACCATCTGACCTCTTGGCAATGGCTGAAGGAGTTGGTATGTGCTGCTTTGAAAGAACTCGCATTCAGAGATGCTGCCAAGGAATGTGTGGTCTTAGTCGCAGCCACACTGAAGAAATGCTGCAGTCGCTGTTGCCAAGGTTCCAGACCAAGTTCAGAGTAAACCCCATTCCTTGAGCAGCAAAAATTAATGGGACTGGCACACACTTCACTCACGCAAGCAATATTAAAACAGAGCTAAGATGAAGCACAAAAGCCTGGAAGGGGGAGAAATGCTGGAACCAACCATCCAAAGGATGTCCTGTGAAACTGATGGATTAAATGACAAAAGGAAGATTTACTTTCGGGCACAAGGATAGACAATTTTGTCTCCGGTATCCAAAAAGCGAAAAGTAGCCATTCAATTCCACAAGCTTCTATTAAGTTGCAAGTACCTGATAGTTCCAACTAAGTTATAAGAACTCACCTTAAGCTTGATTGTTCCTTTACCTGCAAGATAAAGGAAAGGGGGTTAAAAATCATTATTTTTTTTCCTACTGAAGTCCCATAAAGCTAAATATTTTGACTATTTTCCTATTTTAATACAAATGGATAACAAACCTAGCACAGATATTCAGCAAAAATATAACATGTGTTTGTTCTGGCTATAATTGCCAGTTCAGCTGCAAGATGCCAGGAAGTCAACAAGTCTTGGCAAAAAAAAACCCCCAAGGTTCACGATTACTCTTGGCATGAGCATCACCTCTCAACTGTGAATCTCAGAAGGACAGGGTGAGGGCTCAGCCACATGTTCAAAGCACCCCACTCTGGAGATAGGGATCATGGTGATATTCCTGAGTTAAACTCTTAATAACATGAATGTCAAATCCAAGAGGCCTGTGCTGCAGCTTCAACTTGCCCATAAATGCTGTTTACAATCACTGGAAGAAGAAAGGACACGCAAGCCACCTTTTGTGGGACACAAACAAGAGTCGAAAGCAGCTGTTTGCGGCAAAGATGACAACAGAAAACAGCTGCTATCAACAAAGCCTTTTGGATGAATGCGCTACAATTTTAAAGCTTCTTCAGTTCTCATACGGTTGTGAAAAATTCTGCTGGCATACGACACTTAGATAATGGAATTACTTATAAAGTACATGATTCACTTTGAAATGGTACATTTCAAGGGTATTTTTAAATAATTGACATACAAGCAGCCAAAGAAAGATGCTCCGTGGCTTTCCGGTTTTAATTTCAGGAATGTTGGCCTGCATAATAGTAGAAGATTTGTTGGTGATCTCTACTTTTTGAATTACTGTATGAGTCGCAAAAGTATTTAAATTTTAATGGCATCTTCTTTCCCAGAACTGGAAGACTGATTTCGGGACCTCAAGCATCCTTACAGAAAATGAATTACAGCAAATTCTTTAAAAAAAGGAATTAAGTGAGGGAGACGTATCTGGGAATAGGGTTTAACGTTTTAGGCTATAATCCCATGCCTGATTCTCTGAAAGTAACGCCCATTAAGAACAGTAGGACTTATTTCTGGAAAAAAAAAGCAAAATATTTTTTTTGCTTACTGTTTTTTTGCAAAATAATTTACCCATTTCAGTTTAGACTTTTGTTACACAATTATACCCTTGACAACCATACTATGTGGTAAAGTCACACTTCTTCATAAACTGACATTGCTAATATTTGACTTTCTGAATATTGCTACCTACTTCTAATTTTGCATTAAGGACATTAGAAGAAATATAGAACTGACAAAATGGTACAAGTAGCTATAAAAACATCTAAAACCCTAGTCCTTTGCAATCAGGAAAACTTACACTAAATGAACTGCTGAGCTTGTATTATTAGTATTTTGTAACGATGTGCTGTTGTTGTTATTATAATGATGGACTTGCAGTAAAAAACAGAAGCATTCAGGCAAAGGATGAATTAGGGTATGAACACAACAAATTAGGTATCAGATATCCAAGTTTCTCAGCCTTGGACCCTTGAAGATATGTGGATTTCAATTCCCAGAATTCTCCAATCAGCAAAGTTGGCTGGGGAATTCTAGGAGTTGAAGTCCACCCATGTCCTTAACAAATTCAACAATTTTTCCTTGATGAATCCAAACAGCTTTGCTCTACTACCATGTTTTCTCAAAAATAAGACCCGGTCTTATTTTAGTTTTTGCCTTCAAAAGAGGCATTAGGTCTTATTTTTGGGGATGTCTTCTACTGTTGCACCTCGTGGTGGTGGCAACAACAGCCCCGCCCACCAGGAACCCATGTGGTTGCTGCCGGCCCACTTCTTCTGCAACCGCTTGCCACCGCTTGCGTGCTGCATCCCCGGCCTCCATTTTGCCATCAGAGGCCTTCAGGAAAGGCCTCTACAGCTGAGAAACGACCTCCGGATTGACGCACACAGCTCCCTGGCCTCTGTTTCACTGTCAGAGGTCTTCAAGAAAGGCCTCTGAAGTTGAGAAACAAGCTCTGGATTGATGTATGCAGTGCCAGTGCCCCCAGCCTCATTTTGCCATCAGAGGCCTTTCTTGAAGGATATATGTGAAAATCAAGGTAGGGCTTATTTTTGGGATAGGTCTTATTTTCAGGGAAACACAGTATCATTCAATTATGTACTGTATACATAAATGGCAGCCTACCTAGAATTGCTCCATGGGCACGAGCCACCATCTCTCCTTTGACAACGAGTTGGATCTGGACCGTTGTCTCCCTGGCTGGATTAAAAATAGTCACACTAATAGATTCTTCCACACCTGATCGGAAAACAGAAGGCACCGCAATCAAGTAGCCCCTGGAAAAAGGAAAAAGTCAAAAGTCAACACTATGAAAAGAACATCATTCACAATGTGTATTTCGTAAAACAGCTCCTCCCGTCTGTAGGGATGCACAAAAGAAGAGAGGGATTGAAAAAAAAGTGAGAGAGATATCATGGCAAGGAAAAGTTGTGCTTATCTTGGAAACTATTGTACAGACTTCAGGATTATCCCACCCAAGGGATCTGGAAAAAGAAAGTTTGGTGAAAATGAAGCAGAGGCTGTAATAACCATACATTATCCCAAGGATTTTGTACAGTAACACAGATGGGAGGCAGTGCTGACATTTCTCATTTGCTATCAGGAGGAAAGGATAAAACCTGATCGATACTCTCAAAAACGGACATGACAGCTTTTCTTAAATTTCTCTCCCTCCCTCTCTCTCAAACACACACATAAAGACACACAGAGTCCAGGATGTACAAAAAGTCTGTAAAAGAACCTTCTAAAGACTATTAGGTAATAGATAGGGACTCTGAAACGTATTTCATGAGGGAGGCTGGAATTTGAGAAGCTTGTGATTGCATTAAAGGATGAAGGAAACCTGAATGGATGCTCAAGAAGTCTCGCATCCCCCTTGATCTCATTTTTTCCCCCTCTGACTAAAATATAATTCTGTGTTTATGGGAGGAATTTTAAAGGTCTCCTGTTGCTATTTAAATTGTCCTGTTGGCTCTCCTGGGCATAGTCATACTTATCAAGTTTTTGTCTATTGTTTCATTCTTCTGGCATAAGGCCAGAAGCATTCTCTATCTTCTGTTACAAGGCTAAGATAGTAAGTATTAACTACTCATAGTGCTCTCTTTAGAGCTTCACAAAAGGCTGAACAATATCCTCAGGTTCTTGCAGAATTATTTATGCCCTCCTCGTGACATCATGATATCCATCAGCTTCCCTCACTGGCTTCTACCAGCTCTCTGAAGACCCTTCATGGAAGACAGCTCTTCACGCCACACGCTTTAAAACATATTTTAACTAGTTGTTTCGTTTTGGCCCAACCCTTGGGTCTCTCTAACTGGAGATTAATAGGCACCCCAGGGGTTGAGGGTCATGCTATTTTATAGCTCCCAACCCTGTCTTTTTTCAAATTCCAAGTCTTGTGTTTCTTCCTCAGCAGGATGCATTGCCATGGAGATCCCATTACAACTGCAAAAGTTCAGATCTCCTGGGTGTGCATCATGCAGATTGTGTTGGGCATGCTAAGAACCAGGGAGGGTAGGATATAGCATGTTTTCCTCATATTACCAGGCTAAAAATACATATATTTTATTTTCTAATTGTAAATCTTTGGCTATGTTTTCCGTATCAGGAGGGGGTGGGATGGAGAGAGGAATAAAAAATACATCTGCTTCTATTAGGCAAACAGCTGTGAGTGGCCACATCCACTGTGGGCGATGATCCCATATGCAGAACACATGTAGTTTAAAATTCTTCTTCCAATATGCTGTCATAGTCTTGCAAATGCCATTGTTCTGCTCCTAAAAGTCACTGCACTTTTAAAAAAAATATATCATCACTGTTAATCTTTTTGTAAGTCGAGCATTTCTGACATTTTTTTGCTTAGGGCTTAGAGTCACACCAAGAATGCACATTGCACAGAAATGCAGTCCCAAATGCTAGGACAGCATCTGACTTGCTAACTGTTTTGACAGATCTTAAAAGGAAAAGTATTGCCTTTGGAATCTGTACAGGCTGAAGCATTTAGTCATTGAGAAGGAATTGCTAAGGCATCTTGAGAACCTAACTTTGCATCGTACCAGCTTGGTGTGCCTTTACTACATCATAAAACAATGCAAAGTTTATTAACCTTGTTTTGGGAACTGGCTTGAGAATTAGCCAATATTCACCAGTGCCCCAGCTTGTGGAGAATAGATGTGTTGCCGGGATCAAAAAAAAAATGTACAAAGAGGGTCTCAGAATTTAAAGCTTACATACTCAGCTTAGAAGCAAAATGTCATGTGCTCCTCACAAAGGAAGTGTCAGAGGCTGGTTAATACTTAACATTTGTGAAGGAGTTACAACCAAGTAGCCTGGTGTGACAAACTCGATTGTAAGGTAATGGAGGGGAGGAATAGCATGCAATGATTTGTGCATAATTTATCATAGGCAATGGTTTTTGCATAATTTATCCTGGAGAAAACAAAAGTACTTGCTCCCCACCAAAGAAATCTTGCATTTCACAAGTTATACTTTCTGCATCTTCTCCCAGAAATCTCTCTCCTTCTCGCTGGCCAATGAATGTTCACCTGAACTGAGTTTAGCTGCATATCCAGGCTCCCGTTAGCAAAGCTGCCAGATCAGTGGTGGGATTCAGCCAGTTCGCACCACTTCGGGAGAGCCGGTTGTTAACTTTCTGAGCAGTTTGGCAAACTGGTTGTTGGAAGAAATCATTAGGGCAGAGAACCGGTTGTTCAATTACCTGAATCCCACCACTGAGCCAGACCATTTTGAAACAAGGCAGCCTGGAGAACCCAACACAGTTGGTGACATGCTATAAGAAGCGCTTTTCAAATTTTACACCATTCACCCCAGAAGTGTGATGTCAAAACCCACCCCTCTCCCCTTGCTTGCTTTTCCATGCTACCACATCAGGCAAGGGCAGAATTAGGCCGGATTAATTTTTCTAAATTCAATCCCTGAATTAGACACACACACCCCGCCCCAAATCGGATTGTTTGGTTCGAAACAGAAGGAAGAAACATCAAACCCATCCCAAGTCTGAGCCTGGGAACACAGTTTTTAACATTGATTAAACTGATAACCGGTCCTGTTAAGGACAGCAAAGACGCGGTTTGGAATAAACGCAAACAGCGTGCAACTTTCTATGGACCCACAAGTCATCTCGCATAGGACCGGGCCGGTGGGGGGGGGGTGGGTGGGTGGCTGAGGGGAGGCTTTCCAAACTTTTGCGTAAAATCTGTTCGCTAAAACCGCGTGCCGTGTGAACGCGCGTGCATTGCACAAATTATAACCTTCCTCTTCGGATGCCCCGGTCCTTTGCAACCCGGAGATTTCCAGAAAGGAAGGAGGTCAGCGAACTGTCTGCATATGCCTCACGACTACCCCGGGTAAACAGAGTCCTACTCAGAGATACTCTTCCTGGCGCGGGAGGCTCGGCTTGAAAGGCGGAGAAGGAGCGAGGCGGAACGGAGCCGTTGCTCGGTGCGCTTTGTTCAGGGAACGGCATCCCGAGGGCTGCGCGTAGCTTACTCACTGCCTGGGCGGGCTCGGGGCGCCGATCTCGCCGAAGCTGCACAGGGGCAGGAGCAGAAGAATCCAGCAGACGCGGCCGCCGGGCATGGCGCGCTGGGTCCGGGCGCCCTTTGTTCCCTCGGGGCGGCCGGAGCAAGAGATGGAGCGGGAAGGATGCCGAGCGCGGCAGGCAGCAGCCGCCCCGTCCGAGCAACGCCGGGCTTCTTCTCCGCAGGAGCAGCAGAGCGAGATCCCAGCGACTAGCTCAGCCTCTCGCTCTGGCTGCCCGGCCCCGCAGCTCCGCCGGTGCCTTGCTTCTTCCGCGGCCCCGCCTCGATCCGGGGGCCCTGCCTAATACCCCCTCCGCCCCGCCCCCGGCACCTCCTCCGCCCGCCCCGCGCCCCTCGGCTTTCCTTGGCTTGGGGGGTCGGGGGGGGGGCGTTGCGGGCAGAGAAGGGGCGGCTGAGGACCGCCACTCCGGAGCCCGGCCGGTGTTTGCTGGCAGCTGCACGGGTTGGCTGAGGCAACAAGGCAAGGCAGGAGGGTACTGGGTTCGTTTGTGCTCGGGCTGGGCGGAGAAAAGTTTGCTCCGAGGGCTTCGGAGGCATCTTCCCCGCGCCTGCCTCGATTCCAGCGTCTGAAAGCGCTGAGCTCCTCCGCTTTCTATCGCAGCGTTTCTCAAGCTGAGCAACTTTGAAGAGGCGTGGACTCCAACTCCCAGAATTCCCCAGCCAGCATTGGCTGGCTGGGGGAATCCCGGGAGATGGAGTCCTAATCTTAAAGCTGCTGAGCTTGAGAACCACCGATGAAGGCTGCATAAACAGAGGGATAGAATCAAGATCAGGCGAAGTGTTAATACCGCTTTATAATGCCTTGGTTAAGGCCACACTTGGAATACTGCATCCAGTTTTGGTTGCCAGGATGTAAAAAAGATGTGGAGACTCTAGAAAGAGTGCAGAGAAGAGCAACAACGATGAATAGGGGGACTGGAGGCTAAAACTTATAAAGATGGTTGCTGGAATTGGGTATGTCTAGTTTGGTGAAAAGAAGGACTAGGGGTGACATGATAGTAGTGTTCTGATATCTCAGGGGCTGCCACATAGAAGAGGGAGTCAAGCCAGGGGTGAAATGCTCCCGGTTCGGACCAGCTCGGGCAAGTAGGTAGTGATGGCGGGGCGGGAGCAAAAATCCCTGCTCCCGCCCCCCATGCCCAACTGATCCCCGCGATCATCAGAGGCTTTTTTTCTTTTAAATGCTTCTGACGAGCCAAGCTCTGACAAGCCAAGCTCTGACGATCCCAGTTGAGTTGCCTGCCGATCAGGCTTAGGCCCGGCGTACCTGCAGGATCATCTCCTGCCATCCTCCCATCGTCCGATGCGCTCACCCAGAGCGGGCCTCCTCAGGGTGTCGTCAGCCAGACAATGTCGGCTGGCGGCCCCCAGGGAGAGAGCGTTCTCTGTAGGAGCGCCGACCCTCTGGAATGGCCTGCCCACCAGCCTCAGGACAGCCCCTGACCTTCCGCCATGAATTGAAGACGTGGCTTTTTCACCAAATGGGCTGAATCCATAGGGGTGATTTTAAATAATTTTAATTAATTTTAATTAATTTTAAATTGGTTTTAATGTTTATGTAATTTTTTGTTCGTTCTTGTAAGCCGCCCTGAGTCCTTCGGGAGAAGGGCGGCATATAAATTACACAAATAAATAAATAAATAAATAAACTTAGTTTGGATCGTCAGAGCCATTTAAAAGAAAAAAACCTTTTTTCTTTTAAATGGCTCTGACGATCCAAGCTCTGACAATCCCAGCTGAGTTGACGATCAGGCAACTCAGCTGGGATCGTCAGAGCCTTTTGAAAGCATTTTTTAAACATGGTTTTACATGTAAAAATGGTTTGAAAAGTAAAAAAAAAAAATTGGCCACGCCCACCCAGTCACATTACACCCCCCCACCAAGCCACGTCCACAGAACGGTAGTAACAAATTAGATTTCACCACTCAAGCTATTCTCCAAAGCACCTGAGGGCAGGACAAGAAGCAATGGATGGAAATTAATCAAGAAGAAAATCAACCTAGAACTAAGAAGAAATTTCTTAACAATGAAAATAAATAACCAGTGGAACAGCTTGCCTTCAGAAGTTGTGAATGTTCCAACACTGGTTTTTAAGAAAAGATCAGACGACCATTTGTCTGAAATTGTATAAGGTTTCCTGCCTGAGCAGGGGGTTCAATTAGAAGACCTCCAAGGTCCCTTCCAACTCGGTTATTCTGTTTTTTACAATAAGAAAGAGATCCTCTACCTCTTCTTTCTTGCAGACATTGTTTTACTTTGCACTTGAGTCTATGTTCCTGGTGGTCTCCTCTCCATGTTTTAAACCAATGAAATCCTTATTTGCAAGGTAGTGTCTTTTTCTAACATCACAGGGTTTGCATAAATTCCTGGCAGCCAAATCTTCCAGACGTCAGTCATGGATCAGCTGACCCTGGATTGTTTGGAGGGCATGATAAAAAAAGTCAAGATACTTAGCCGTGAGAATGTTATTTTTTTTAATGGGGAGCTTTTAAGGAAATGGTTATCTCCCTTTGTCTGCTTTCTCTCTCAAGCTGGGGATCAGTTCTGGGGAATGGGAGGAGTGACAGTAGGATGGGAGGTCTCTAATCTGATGGAGTCTCCCTGCCTGGGATCCCTGGGCAGCCCCTCCAGAATATACCGTGTTTCCTTGAAAATAAGACCCTATCTTATATTTTTGTGAACCCTGAAATAAGCGCTTGGCCTTATTTTTGGGGAGATCTTAATATTTTGGGGGGGGGTGGAGCAAGATGGGGCTCCTCTTGCTGTTTTACCTGATTTCCAGCTCTGCGTTTAAATATTTTCGGGGAGGGCTTATTTTCAGGGGGCGGCTTATCTTAGTGCATGCGCTCAAAAGCCCGATTGGGTTTATTATCAGGGGATGTCTTATTTTCAGGGAAACAGGGTATTCTATTTCATGGGAATTGTGATGAAATCTCCTTGGACAGTAAAGGTGGCTAACAAAGTGCTGGAATACATAACATCAGATTTGTCACAAGAAGGCAAAATCACAAAACTGCATCTCATTTTGGATATTCACCGAAAAAAATATAACAATTATGTTTGGAAGAGTTAGTGGCAAAAGGAAACCAAGCAACACAGTGGCTGGACACCATTAAAGCTGACTCCAAGCCAGATCATAGAAAAACTCAAAAAAATAGTGCAAGATCGGAAGATGTGGAGAGATATGGCCAGTGGTGGGTTTCTACCGGTTCGCCCCAATTTGGGCAAACCAGTAGTGGCGGCGGCGGGAAGCTCTGCGCACCTGCCTGGATGTCATCATGGACGCTCTGTGTATGTGCAGAAGGTTCTGCACATGCGCAGAAGCGCCACACATGAGCAAAGTGAGCGTGTGCGCTCACTCTCAATTCCGAACCAGTAGCGAAGGTAAGTGGAACCCACTACTGGATATGGTCAATTGGATTGTCAAGAGTTGGCGATGACTGAAGGGATATCATCATCATCACCACCACCAGGAATCACCAGCTAGAGGACAGGGAGAAGTAAAATGTGTGGCAACATAGCATTTCTCCATGGGAGGAAATATCATAGAGCACACTAGTAAAACTTTTATCAACTTCTTCCCAAGGGAATACAGCCAGTCTGACAAGATTCTTGTAATATAGGTGATCAACAATAAAGAAACTATTGGCCTATTCACAAAGTTGTTCCAGTTCCTTGCGTCTGGCAGGAATATTCTTCCTCCACAACATAGAATTCTAGGTGGCCCTGTTGGCTGGCTTGCTTAGAGACCCGACTGTGGTGATCAAAAGGAGACATGAGCAGAAGAATGAGCAATTAGCTGCAGCAGGAATGTGCAGTCCGTGGAGTGGAGTACACAGGAGGTGGTTGTGAGTAAGGGAGAAGAGTGAATGAGTAGCGTCACCTGATAGACTGCAAGTGCGTAGGCTTCGCTTTCTCTCCATAGGGGTAGGGAAGTGGACAATACTTGTACATAATCCCTTCCTCTGTGGGAGGTTGTAATGCGATAGTTTGTTCTCCTTCGCTGAGATTGTGCAAACCAGAAATGAGCACAATCCGAAAACCGTTCTGGGAATGAGTGCCTGGCCCATGTTTGGAGAGGCTGTTATGATTTCTGGATATCGAATATTGGCAGCTAACCATTTTTCCCCATCTTCCAGTCTTGGGATAACATATGAGCTTCAGCCATTTGCATTATTGCGTGCGTGACTGTATGTAAAAACAAAAAAATTAAATAATAATCCCGCCTACCATCTTGGAATGCATATACAAAAAGTCATTCTGTATTCATGATTGAATTATTCTTTTTAAAATCCTCAGTGGGTGGCAAATAAACTTAATGCTTTTATTTTGCTTGCTTGCCTTTTCTATATATATATGGAAATGTATATATATATATTATATATATAATAACTAAAGATGGTTGATCTATTTTTCCCATCTTCTACATTTAGAAAATATTTTTTCTCAAATAACTATGTGGTTACATTAAGTTGAAATGCAAAATAAATTCTTCAAATTGAGCTTGACTTCTAATGACTTCCTTCCACACAGATTTTTCAGTGGTGGGTTTCAAAAATTTTTACTACCGGTTCTGTAGGTGTCGCTTGGTAGGCGTGGCATACTTGGCATGACAGGGGAAGGATACTGTAAAATCTCCATTCCCACCCCACTCCAGGGGAAGGTTACTGCAAAATCCCCATTTCTTCCCAGTGAGCTGGGACTTGGGAGGCAGAGAATAGATGGGGGCGGGGCCAGTCAGAATTTTTATTACCGGTTCTCCAACTACTCAAAATTTCCGCTACCGGTTCTCCAGAACTGGTCAGAACCTGCTGAAACCCACCTCTGAGATTTTTATCAGCAATGTTGAACTGATTTGCCACTGTCTTTTTCTAGGTCCGTTTTTTCTTTTTCTTTTTCTTTTTCTTTTCCTTTTCCTTTTCTTTTTTTGTCAACTATTCACTTAGCCTACAGCCCTGGGATTACTTGATCGTGTCGTTCTCCCCCCACCCCCACCCCACAAATTACTAACTTAATTTTTGAAGTCAACTAAGGTTGGCTAGGTACTACTAAGCTATCCTGAACCACAGTGTTTGGCTAAGTTGAGAAGCTGACTCTTGATTACTGATTTATAAAGACCTACTTTGATCCAGAAAATATTCTGGCTATTCATGTGCTAGAATTGAAATTTCTTGTCAATGAGTTCCCTCCTTCATGGTTTTTAAAGATACTTTCATCAGATTTTCAATTCTAGCTAAGTTTTATTTACTACTAATGATTTACTATTGCAACTGTTTTTAAAACTTTGATTTCTTTTATTGTCACATTTTTAATTTTACCTTGTAACCTGCCCAGAGTCATTTGAATTGGCCAGGGGATGTAAACTGCAATATGAATCAATAAATATTTATTTATTTATTATATTTCTATATCGCCTTTCTCCCGTAGGACTCAAGGTGGTGTACAGCCAAGAAAAATATAGACACACAAACATCATAAAATTGCTAATTAAAATTATTACTTAGTTTGGCCAATTAAATAAAACCCAGAATTAGATAACATTTTAAAAAACCATTCACATGTTCATATGTTTAGCCCCGCCTGTTGGAACATCAGGGTCTTGAGGGCATGGCGGAAAGCACGGAGATCAAGGATATTCCGTATCTCCGGGGGCAGTTCATTCCAAAGGGTTGGAGCCCTCACAGAGAAGGCCCTTCCCCTGGGAGTCGCCAGTCGGCATAATTTAACTGACGGTACCCTGAGTAGTCCCTCCCTGTGAGAACGAACTTTATTCGAAATATTGAGGTATCAATAATTAATGACCTTTAAAAAAAAAACCAACCTGAAAATAAATGAAAAAAATAACAATGAGGGAATTGATAGAAGCTATAAAAAGACAAAAAACCGATAAAATTCCAGGTTCAGATGGGCTTCCTGCAAAATTCTATAAATGCTTTCTAGAATATACTGAGCCTTCCAGTGAAGGAAGTTTGCAATGAGTTATTATCAGAGGCTAAACTACGAAATACATGGACAGAAGCAAATATTACCCTAATGCCAAAAGAGGATTCAGATTTGACACAGATAAAAAAATTATAGACCAATATCAAAATAAAAGACAAAGTTTGAAAAAGGGGCAAATCTGAAAAAGATTCATAAGAATAGAAAAATGTTTATAATTTGCTTAAGAAAGGAAAATTCAAGAGAAAAACTAAGAAGATAAATAAATGTAAAGGGCAGTTTTTGGTAATAAAAAACATTCACTATACAGGTAGTCCTTGACGTACAACCATTCATTTAGTGAACATTCAAGGTTAGCACTGAAAAAAGTGACTTAATGATTATTTTTCACAATGACCATTGCAGCAATCACCTTTTGCGACCCTCTGACAAGCAAAGTTAATGGGGAAGCCAGATTCAGTCAATAACTGTGTTTCTAACTTAATAACTACAGGAATGGACATTTTGGGCTCAATTGTGGTTTTAAGTCGAGGATTACGTGTGCACAAAGTGCACCAACGGCCATTTTCCATCCTTCTGAGGCCCACTTACAACTATTGATAGGCTAAAGGACAATTGTTTCATCCTGCACAGATAGGCCCAGTTTGGTTTTAGTGGTAAAGGCACCAGGCTAGTAAATGGGAGACTGTGAGTTCTAGTCCTACTTAGACATGAAAGCCAACTGAGTGACTTTGGGCCAGTCACCTTCTCTTAGCCAGACCCACCTCACAGGGTTGTTGTTGTTGTGGGGAAAATAGGAAGAGGAAGATATGTTGAATATGTTTACCGCCACTGAGTTCTATGTAAAAATAATAAAAGTGGGATACAAATAATACATAAAATAAATATCTAACTTAACTCAGAGTCAAGCAACATTTTAGATCTTGTAGGCACTTCTAGAACTTTAGGAACAAGTTGTGGGCACTTGCACAAAATGGCTTCTCTGTTCACAAACTGGCTATAATGTATATTATGGACACTCTCCAAAAAACCCATTTACCAGAGGTTCCCCTGCCCCCGTCCCCCAGCAGCCACCCTGCACAATATTTTCTTAATCAGTCTTATTTTTTCTGCTGGACATACCGTATAGCGATTTTTCCAAAATGACCACAAGACTGGAACATTTACCTCCTCACCCATCCCCTTTATTTTCTAAGGACATTGAGAGGGTATCAGAAATATTCTTATAAATACTTTTTTTTTTTTTAATGCTAGGACCTGGAGTTTTGTTCTGCAGCATGCCAAGGCTTCTGCTTAGCGTCTGTTATTAAAAGCATCTAAAAGAAAAGGCGAGGCAGAACATCAGGGGATGATGGGTATCATGCCGCATACCTCTCTAATCACAAAAAAGTAGCCAAAAAAAGAAAGAAATTTAGGAGAAGCTCTTGTGGGCAACAAAAAATCTTTCCATAGAAAACAGAATTGGACAATCTACTCCATTAATCAGTGGAACAACTTGCCTCCAGAAATTGTGATTGCTCCAACACTGGAAGTTTTTAAGAAGAGATCGGATAACCATTTTTTTTTTTTTTTTAGATTTATATACCACCCTACTCCCGAAGGACTCAGGGCGGTGAACAGGCACAAAATAAAATACATAGATACAAAAGTTAAAAACATAATTAAAACCAGAAATAAAACCATTTGCCTGAAATGGTATAGGATTTCCTGCCTGAGCAGAGGATTGGACTAGAAGACCTTCAAGGTCCCTTCCAACTGTTATTCTATTCTATTCTATTCTATTCTATTCTATTCTATTCTATTCTATTCTATTCTATTCTATTCTATTCTATTCTATTCTACTCTACTCTACTCTACTCTACTCTACTCTACTCTACTCTACTCTATTCAGTAAAAGAAAGCATAGTATTGGAGTGAATCCTGTTTCCGCTGAACAATTTGGAAGTTTTGCCCTCTAGGGTTAATCAAGTGCATTTCATCCAAATCATGAAAGAAACTGGTTCACGTGTAAGCCAGAGGAAATTCCTGCTGTTTTTCCCCTTGTTTTATCTTTTTTTCCGGGGTTTAATTAAAAGAGAGGGCACTATCATTCTCTAGAGCTATATTTCAACACTTTCAACGATTGCCAAGTTTTTGGCAACAGCGCGCTCTCTCAGCCAAAGTTTTCTTCCCCTGCTCTAAACAGTACACTCCAATAGTACACTCCTTGGCTACTCTTAACTTGAATTAGGTAGGGAAAAGACAACAAAACCTGCACTGAACAACTACTGATGATGATAAGCAGCACGTAGGCAACCACAAGAAAGATATTGTTTCCTTCCTTAGCACCTTTCCTCAGTCCAGCTGAGGAAATTATCTGGGCGATCACAGAATCATAAACCGTAGAAGGCCAAAAGGTTCATTTAATCCAATATTTTTCAAACCAAACATGTTGGCTGGGAAATTCTGGGAGTTGAAGTCCATACATCTGAAAGCTGCCAAGTTTGAAAAGCATTGATCTAATCCAGCCCTCTGGCACATGCAAGAAAATCACTGAAACCACCCAAGACAGAAGATTATCCAACTTCTCAGACAGCTCCCAAGATGAAGAACCCACAACTTCCATAGATAAACTGTTCCACTGTTCGACTAGATCTTATTGTCAAGAAGTTCCATGAAGAAGCTAGAACGATATCCAAAATCCCATTGTCAGGGTAGTGTTTAACTTGTATGATGAGCATAACGGTCCATCATATGAATGACATTAACTGTACACTTCCTTAGAGGCTATTATGATATGAACACCTGAATCAACTATATCTTTTTCTCAAAGAAATGATAAGACAATCAGGAAGATTGTCTGATCTTCCTGATAAGATCTTTCTGATAAGACAATCAGAAAGAACCACCAGATTAAAGCCTCTCCCCGCCTGAAGATATCAAATGCACCCCATTCACCCACCCAGCATCAACATGTCCTAAATGATCATCACTAGCAGCTTCACTCCAGTCATAGTTCTGGAGCTGAATTCCTGCTGTCATCAAGATTAGTTGTAAGATAACCTCCAATATAAAATGTATGGAAGTCACCTCACCCCATCCTGTGTACTTAGAGTTACAGGAGATGGGCCACCATGTTCTCCTGAGTCATCATCAATGATTGAAATTTAGGCAGAGAAAAGCAAAATTCTTCTTATTGTTTGCATTTTGTTCCATTGTAAAATATATCTTTTATTTTCCTTGCATCAATGCTGTAGCTGACGTCAAGGAAAAGTTTGAAGAGGTCTAGGAAAGATATTTTGGTACATTCAATGATTGTGCCAGAGTAACAGCTATTGCAGTGTGATAGTATAAAACTTGCACATATTTTGATGCACTGTTTCCAATATCAACATCTGTAATTTTGCTTGGTCCATACTATTTTTGTAATTAATTTTCTCTACTCTGTTTACTATAATACATAATCCTTGACTTACGCCCATAATGAAGCCTGCCTATTATGGTTGTAAGTCATGACAGTTATAAAGCGGATCACCCATGTGACTGACCAAATTTTACAATTATTTTGAGGCAGTCATTAAGTGAATTAATTGTTCACCTTAGGCCAGTTTTGCCGAAAACCAGAAGTAAATGCTGGTTTTTAGCAAAAAAATAATGGAATGGAATGGAATGGAATGGAATGGAATAGAATAGAATAGAATAGAATAGAATAGAATAGAATAGAATAGAATAGAATAGAATAGAATAGAATAGAATAGAATAGAATAGAATAGAATAGCAGTAACAGAGTTGGAAGGGACCTTGGAGGTCTTCTGGTCCAACCCCCTGCTCAGGCAGGAAACCCTATACCACTTCAGACAAATGATTGTCCAGTCTCTTCTTAAAACCCTCCAGTGTTGGAGCATTCACAAGTTCTAGAGGCAAGTCATTCCACCAATTAATTGTTTTGTCAGGAAATTTCTCCTTAGCTTGACTCCCTCTTTTTTGTGGCAACCGCTGACATAAAACATGTCACAAAACTGCACCGTAAAACATGGTCACATAACTGCAAATGGCCATAGATGCTGGCAAGTGCCCAACATGCAATTACATAACAGTGAGGGGGTGGCCATTTTGGAACTGGGTTGCGAGTACCTCCAGGGTAATTTATCCTAACTCTTGTTGTAAATTAAGGACTACCTGCATATGTATTTTTGTTGATTTTCCTTTGAGCCGCTCATTGCTAGCAAATCAAAGAACTGAGAATGCACAATAACCCAACGTCACTTCAGGGGTGGGTTCCACTTACCTTTACTACCAGTTTGCAGCAGGAGCGCACACGCAAATCAGAGATGGGTTTCAGCAGGTTCTGACCAGTTCTGGAGAACCGGTAGCGGAAATTTTGAGTAGTTCGGAGAACCGGTAGTAAAAATTCTGACTGGCCCTGCCCCCATCTATTCTCTGCCTCCCAAGTCCCAGCTGATTGGGAGGAAATGGGGATTTTGCTGTAACCTTCCCCAGGAGTGGGGAGGGAATGGAGATTTTACAGTATCCTTCCCCTGCCACGCCCACCAAGCCACACCCACAGAACCAGTAGTAAAAAAATTTGAAACCCACCACTGGCACAGATCACCCATGATGACGTCGTGTTGGGTGGGCAGAGCCTCCTGCCGGTTTTACTACCGGTTCTATAGAACCGGACCAAGCCGGGAGCAACTCACCACTGTTTCACTTCATGTATTGGCTAAAGGTATGAAATTAAAGTAAGTTTCAGGGACATTCACAGAGGAAGAGCACAAAAGGCTATCATCCTTTTTGCGTGACATTCATAAAAATGGGCTTTTTGCCTTGATTTGATGTTTATAACTGCTGGCCTTCATCACGTCCCCTTTCTGACGCCCAGATAAGTTTGCATATAAAAGCAAATTAAACCATGTCTCTTTCTTCTTATCTGATCCTCCCTCATCCATCTTATACTGATTACAGGCTTGCCCTATAAGAATGGAAGGAAGAGAAACAATTTTTTTTTTTTGTACTGCTTTCTGAGGAAAGTATCAAACAAGAAATTCACCCTTCTCCCAAATGGCAATAGGCCAAATTAGGAAAGATCCTCAGAATCTCCCCACCCACCCACCCCCAAAAATGCAAAGGGCTGGATTCAATTTGCACACTTTATGGGCTAATAGCTGAACCCTGAATGGGGTAGGAATAGAGAGGCAAGCTGCAGGGCTGATTTGCATTCTGCTTTAGTGAGACAATCGCTCAAGATCAGCCTTCACGGGCCTTGCCATTCTGAAGAGCTATGACGCAAACGGGGTTGCCTCTTTCAGGGTTGAGTTCATATTTTCACAGATTCCACAAAATAAACTTTGAAAAGGCAAAGGGAAAAACGAACGGATGGGCCTGTAGGGACTCCCACCCCTTTCTGAGAGAATATTAGTTCTTTCTGGACTTGTATATATTTAAAATGCATTATGATCTCCCTAACAGCTCTGGGTTCTGGCCTTATGGAGGTGACCTCACAGGCATGGCCTGATGTTTGGTGTGTAACTTTACCCACCCAGCAATAAAGAAGAAAGGGGAAGCATATGGCTCTCATATAGAATCACAAACTACACCCCAGTAAATTAAAACACCCAGAGAAAACCTGAAATATGAACGGAAATGGCTTTCTGTTCCACCCAGAGTCCCTGGGGGCTTACAGCAAGCACCCCACCCTCTGCTCTTGCTAAAGGTTTGCTGTGGAGACCCTTCCCAGAATGCAACGGGTTTCTTGAACATTGCATTCCTTGGCTGGTGGCCTTAATCTTGGCCCAGGATCTTCCATGAAGGTCTATCAAGAAGGAAGCTAACCACTTTCTTTCTTTGATACAAATACAAGGACCGAAACTCAGTTGTGAGACTCAACTTTTTCTACGTGTATCTATTGAGTTAGCTAGCTAGAATATCTTTACAGTATCCTTGATAGAGTGGTCAATTATTACTAAGATGAGTCCAGATGAAGGGCATTTTGTCCATGTTTCTAGGAGTTAAGACCAACTAGATCAGTGTTTCTCAACCTTGGAAGCTTGAAGATGGGTGGACTTCAACTCCCAGAATCCCCCAGCCAGCAGTGCTGGCTGGGCGATTCTGGGAGTTGAAGTCCACCCATCTTCAAGCTACCAAGATTGAAAAACACTGAACTAGATGGTTGAAGAGCAACCAAGATGATTAGGACTGGAGGCTAAAACATATGAAGAACGGTTGCAGGGATTGGACATGGCTAGGTTAATGAAAAAAAGGACTAGGACATTGGTGGGTTGCTCCCGGTTTGCCCCGTTTCAGGCGAACCAGTAGGGATGGCAGCGGGAGGCTCCGCCCACCTGCCCAGGCATCACCAAAAATGCTTTGTGCATGCGCAGAAGCGCCGTGCGCTCGTGAAGTGAGTGTGCGTGGCCGCGTGCTACCGATAGCGAATCGGTAGCGCCGGGATTTGAATACCACTACTGGACTAGGGGTGACATGTTAGCAGTGTTCTGATATCTGAGGGGCTGCCACAAAGGCAGAACAAGAAGTAATGGATGGAAACTTATCAAGGAGGGATCCAATCTAGAATTAAGGAGAAATTTTCTGATAATGAGAACAAGTAATTAATGAAACGGCTTGCCTTCGAAAATTGTGGGTGCTCTATCACTGGAGGCTTTTAAGAAAAGACTGGACAAGCATTTGTCTGAAATTGTTGTGGCTCCGTTGCCTGAGCCTGGGCTATCGACAGATACAGACTCTGAGAGTGAGGGAGAAGAGTTGGCAAGGCCTCCCTCTCCAGGACCCTCCTCTCTGGCAATGCCTCCGGAGGACACCGAAGGCCAAAAGATAGGCTCAGAGCCAAGCACGTCCCTGCAGCCACAGGTGGACAGCGACGAAGAAGATAAGTGCTGGCTGGACCCTCGGCAGAGGCGCAGGGAGAAGCGTGTGCAGCAGAGGGAAAGGCGTGCCAGAGATTAGCTGAGTCACTGGACCACACCCCACAGGGTATAAATGTGGGTGTGGTGGCCAGTTCAGTTTGTGACGAGCAAAAACTGGAAATAATCCATGATCTCTGCGTTACTGGACTTTGCCTGCTTTATTGGACTGCATTTGGATTAATCCTTGTATTGTTGAAACTCTGCCTGTTTTATCGGAATGCTTGCAGTCTAATCTTTGTTTTGTGTGAGTAAAGTCTGAATTGGCAGCTAGCCACTGGGTTGCTGCCAGCTTTATCTTCAAAGAGTTTTGTCGTGTGGCTTATTAACTCCGGGCCATCTGTGGGGGTGCGTGTGTGGTACGGGGGCAGAACAGAAATAGTAAAGGCCAGGGTCTCCTGCTTGAGCAGGGGATTGGACTAGAAAACCTCCAAAGTCCCTTCCAACTCTGTTATTCTGTTTGCACACGTACGCACACATCTCTCTCTGGAATTTAAGTTGCAATGTCTGAAATAAGACAATTTGTATACTTGATCAGTAAACCAGCAAGGTTCTAGCTCCTGCTTCCAGATAACCTTCTTCTCTTCCATGTGAGCAGAAAATCAAAGGAGGCCTAATTCTTGCTGATAGGTCCTCAACTTACAACTGTTTGTTTAGAAACTGTTCGAAGTTACAAAGCACTAAAAAAAAGTGACTTACAACTAGTCCTCATACTTATGACCATGGCAGCATCCCTATTATCATATTAGTAGAATTCAGGTTCTTAGCAACCAGCATGAATTTAGGAAGGCTGCAGCATCCCCAGATAATGTGATTGCCATATAATGTGATACCTTCCCAGCCAGCACCCAACAAGCAAAATCAATGGGAGAAGCCAAATTTGTTTAATGACCATGTAATACATTTAACAGCAGTGATTCTCTTAACAGAGCCTTGGTGGCGCAGCAGACTAAAGGGCTGTTAAGTAGCACCAGCTGCCTGCAATTACTGCAAGTTCAAATCTCACCAGGCTCAAGGTTGACTCAGCCTTCCATCCTTCTGAGGTAGGTAAAATGAGGACCCGGATTGTGGGGGCAATAAGATGACTTTGTATACAAAAGAACACCGCTTAAGGGGGGGCCGAAAGCCCTACTAAGCAGGTATATACAAAAGTATGAAGGCTATTGCTTAACGCATTGTAAGCTGTCCTGAGTCTCCGGAGAAGGGCGGCATATAAATCGAACCAATAAATAAATAAACAGTCAGGACAATAAAGGTCTTATAAGTGGGTGCAATTCACTTAACAACTGCCTTGCTTAGCAACAGAAATTCTGGTCCCAACTGTGGTCATAATTCAAGGACTACCTTTATCCCAGTGGGCAGATCCATCCTTCCACCTTGACCGGAACAGTACTAGACATTCCTGAATGCAGGAATACACCATCCTCTTCCTACTCCAAGTCTATTGCAAATTCACCCTATTTCCATATTTGCCATCTTGGATTTAAAACTGTTGTTTCCAGCCTAGTGCATCTTAAATCTTCAGAGGGTGTTACTTTGGCCCATTCATTCATGGCATGACTCTCTTCAGCATGTGGGGGGGGGGGCAGCTTTGTTCCTTGCTCCCTGGCAGCTGCTAGTTTATAAATTATCTTTGTGCAAAGATGGTCAATTAAGTCAAAGAACTTTCCTCTATTCAACCTTTACATCTCCCAGGGGGCACCTTTTCAATTTTTGCCCAGGCTGGGGAAAACACATCATTCTCCCCCACCGTCTATGATACTACAAACGATCTCTGTTCTTTCCTTTTTTGTTTATTTGTTTTAGCACAGGGCAACTTTAAGATTGTTGAATGTCAACTCCCAGAATTCCCATGGATAGTTGATGAATTAACAGATGAACAGAGTTGGAAGGGACCTTATAGGTCATCTAGTCCAGCCCCCCCTGCTCAAGCAGGAGACCCTACACCATTTCTGACAAATGGCAGTCCAACCCTTCCTTGAAAGTCTCAAGTGATGAAGCTCCCACAACTTCCATAGGCAAGCTGTTCGATTGGTTGATTGTTCTCATGGTCAGAAAATTTCCCCTTACTTCTAGGTGGATTCTCTCCTTGATCAGCTTCCATCCATTATTCCTTTTCTGGCCTTCAGGTGCTTTGGAAAACAACTTGACCATCTCAATTCTGGGAGTTGAAGTCCATAGGTCTTAAAGTTGTCAAGGTTAGGGCAACGCAGCTATTTTGGGTTATACCCAGCTATTTATTTATTTATTTATTTATTTTATCAGATTTCTATACCACCCTTCTCCTTTTGGACTCAGGGCGGTGAACAGCCAAAGTAAAACATTTGTACACAAAAGTTAAAATAGATTTAAAATAATTAAATAAGTTTGGCCCATAATTTAAAACCTTTCAATTTAAAACCAATTTCAAATTTTAAAAACCCCCCATAAAATCAGGACAGCCCGGCTAACTGAAAGAAATAGGTTTTAAGGGCCCGACGAAAACAGAGGTCTGGGATCACTTGTATCTCTGGGGGTAGATTGTTCCAGAGGGTAGGTGCCAGCACAGAGAAGGCTCTCCTCCTGGGGGTCGCCAGCCGACATTGTCTGGCCAACGGCACCCTGAGGAGGCCCTCTCTGTGGGAGCGAACTGGCCGGTGGGAGGTAATTGGTGGCAGAAGACGGTCCCGTAAGTACCCCGGCCCTAAGCCATGGAGCGCTTTAAAGGTGATCACCAGCACCTTGAAGCGCACCCGGAAATCCACCGGAAGCCAATGCAGCTCGCGCAGGAGAGGAGACACATGGGAGCACCCAGTCGCTCCCATAATCCCCCGCGTGGCCGCATTCTACACCAGTTGGAGCCTCCGGGTGCACCCGGAGGCTCCAAAATATTACTATTTTGTTTATAGGAAGCTGAATTGCCAGTTAGTTCTTCCTTTCCACAAAGACTCCCTACAGGGGAAGTACTGTAGGAGCAAAAGTATTCCCCATTGCTTTGATTACTCAAGCAGCAAAGGAATAATGGAAAAAAGCGGGAAAGGAAAAAAAAGGAACCAGGCCGGTCTCTTGTGTGGCACACATAATGTGTGTAAAAAAAAAGGGAGGGACTTTCAAAAACATATACTGGATACCATCTTAACTTTTTTTTACATTGCCCTTCCCCCCCATTGGAATCTGTTTGTAGATCTTCTGAGCTCCCATCTTTTTTCCATTTCCTATGAGTTGTCCTTGGCTTAAGACCAATTGCTTAGTCAAAGTTCCAACAGACCTCCCCAGAGCAGCTTACAACCTGTTTTTGAAATTCCAACGGCCAGATGTGGTCACATGATCACACCTTGGAACCAATCGTGGGTTTCAAAATTTTTTACTATCGGTTCTGTGGGTGTGGCTTGGTGGGCATAGCATGGCTTGGTTGGCATGGCTTGGTGGGCGTGGCAGGGGAAGGATACTGTAAAATCTCCATTCCCTCCCCACTCCAGGGAAAGGTTACTGCAAAATCCCCATTTCCTCCCGATCAGCTGGGACTCAGGAGGCAGAGAATAGATGTGGGCGGGGCCTGTCAGAATTTTTACTACTGTCCTGCATTTATAGCAGGAGTGAAATTCAAATTTTTTTCCCTACCGGTTCTGTGGACGTGGCTTGGTGGGTGTGGCAGGGGAAGGATATTGTAAAATCTCCATTTCCACCCCACTCTGGGACCAGCCAGAGGTGGTATTTGCCGGGTCTCTGAACTACTCAAAATTTCAGCTATCGGTTCTCCAGAACCTGTCAGAACCTACTGAATAGCACACCTGATTTACCGTCATTTGAAATGTTGAAATGCAAAATAAATTCTTCAAATTGAACTTGACTTCTAATGACTTCCTTCCACACAGATTTTTCAATGGTGGGTTTCAAAATGTTTTACTACCGGTTCTGTGGGTGTGGCTTGGTGGGCGTGGCAGGGGAAGGATACTGCAAAATCCCCATTTCCTCCTGACCAGCTGGGACTTGGGAGGCAGAGAATAGATGGGGGCGGGGCCAGTCAGAATTTTTACTACTGGTTCTCCGAACTACTCAAAATTTCCACTATCGGTTCTCCAGAACTGGTCAGAACCTGCTGAAACCCACCTCTGATGGTGACCCAGATAATGACCACCATGATTTTCGACTGTAATTCCAGGTTCAGTTCCAGTGTTAATTCGAGAACTACCTGTGCGTTAATGATAACCATATGAATGGCTTCAAATCTGGCTTCCAAAGTCTTTGTTGCCTCCAAGTTTGTTTTTCTGTTATTTGTACTCTTTAAAATTTATTAAAAGTACTTTATTTATTTATTTATTTATTAATCAACTTTCTATACCGCCCTACTCCCGGAGGACTCAGGGCGGTGAACAGCCAAGATAAAATACAGATAATACAAATATTAAAAGTCCCTTAAAATTATTAAATATTTTGGCCAAAACACAGTTTAAAACACCCAATTTATAAAATCAAATGAATTAAAAATTTAAAAAAGGAGAGTTAGGCCAGGCTAGCCTGCGGAAACAAAAAAGTTTTGAGAGCACAACAAAACATGCGCAGGTCCGGGATCCTCCGTGTCTCTGGGGGGAGCTCGTTCCAGATGGTAGGTGCCCCCACAGAGAAGGCTCTCCCCCTGGGGGCCGCCAGTCGACACTGTTTGGCCGACGGTTTGATGTTCCTATGTAAACATGACAGGTTCATCTCTCCCTGCTCCAGGAACAGAATAAGCATAATAAGACTCACATAAAGATAATGAAGTTATCTTTGTCCTTGAAGCAAAATGCTTTTTTAAAAAAACAAAACTTGCCCTTGCTAAATGACCCAACACCAGTGGTGAAATGTAAAATTTGTTACTACCGGTTCTGTGGGCGTGGCTTGGTGGTGGGGTAATGTGACTGGGTGGGCGTGGCCAACTTTTTTTAAAAAAAACTTCTAAAAACATTTTTTCTACAACCTCTTCAGCCGGAGAGATTGTGAAAAAAAATGCTTTTAAAAGGCTCTGACGATCCCAGCTGACTTGCCTGATCATCAGAGGCTTTTTTTTTCTTTTAAAAGCATTTTTTCTACAACCTCTTCAGCTGAAGAGCTTGTTTTAAAAATGCTTTTAAAAGGCTCTGACGATCAGGCAACTCAGCTGGGATCGTCAGAGCCTTTTAAAAGCATTTTTTCTACAAGCTCTTCGGCCGAAGAGGTTTTAGAAAAAATGCTTTTAAAAGTAACAAAAAAAAAAAAGCCTCTGATGATCGCGCAGCTCAGCTGGGTATGGGGGGGCAGGGATTTTTGCTACCGTTTCTCCGAACCACCCACCGCCATTGCTAACAGATCGGACAATCTGGTCTGATTCGGGAGCATTTCACCCCTGCCCAACACTCGAGATGGGTAATAAAATTCAGCTCTGCAACACCAGCAGCTTAAAAGTTTCCAAAAGGGTAGACTTATTAAACTTTTTTTTTTTTTTGCAAAAACAACACAGAGTTTATGGCACCTTAACAATGAATATACTGTATTTCTTATTGCTATAATACATTGCGAGTCTCTGAAGGCATCACAATGATCTCTTTCATACTTTCATTGAGCAGAGATCTCAATGCATTCTAAAGCTCATCCTAGTTACATCTGAGTCAACCGTGCTACCTTGAATAGCCCCTTCCTATCTGGATAAAAGATAGAATAACAGAGTTGGAAGGGACTTTGTAGATCATCTAGTCCAGGGCAGTGGTGAAATCCAATTTTTTTTACTACCTGTTCTGTGGGCGTGGCTTGGTGGGTGTGGTGTGCCTTGGTGGGCGTGGCTTGGTGGGCGCGGCAGGGGAAGGATACTGCAAAATCCCCATTCCCTCCCCACTCTTGGGGGAAAGATATTGCAAAATCTCCATTCCCACCCCACTCTGGGGCCAGCCAGAGGTGGTATTTGCCGGTTCTCTGAACTGCTCAAAATTTCCACTACCGGTTCTCCAGAACCTGTCAGAACCTGCTGGATTTCACCCCTGGTCCAGGGGTCTCCAACCCAGAGTTCCTCAGTCAGCTTGGAGTTGAAATCCACAAGTCTTAAAGTTGTCAAGGTTGGAGATCCCTGATCTAGTCCAACCCCCCCGTCCAAGCAGGAGACCCTACACCATTTTCGACAGATGTTTGTCCTTTGAACACGTCCCTGCTTCTCCTGCAATAAATCAGGACTTGCAGTCTCTTCTTCCCCCCTCCCCATGAATCTTCAAACCAGAAAAGCTGCCCATTGTTAAGTGAATCATGAAGTTGTTAAGCGAATCCAACTTTCCCCATTGTCTTTGCTTGCTGCCAGCTAGCTAGGAAGGTCACAAATGGAGATGACATGACCCCTGATGTTGCAACCGTCGTAAGGACATGTCGGTTCCCAAGTGTCCAAATAATTTGATCACATGACCACAGAGATGTTGTGACTGTTGCAAGTACAACAACCAGTCATAAGTTACTTTTTTTTTTCATTGCCTTTATAACTTTGAAGGGTCACTAAACAAACAGCTGTAAGTTAAGGACTACCTATAAATTAAAGAGGTAAACATGATGCTTTCAGGATTAAAGCATTTTACTGAGTCCTTCCTTCTTGTATAAAATTGCAATCACTCGTTCATAAGATTGCAAACTCTGTTACAGGGGAAGAAAAGGTTAATCAGGCAGTGGAGGACACTATCTGGGAATTCAACTCTATTCATGGAAAAAGAACAAACATGAAAAAGTCAGAAGAGTAAGTAATATAAATATCCACTAAATAATAAAAGGTGTGTTTGTGTGTTTGTTTTAATATCTACCCTATCTATTAGATATTTAACCATGAGATGTGAATCTAATCATTTTAGATTACCACTTTATAATGCCTTGGTAAGGCCACACTTGGAATACTGCATTCAGTTTTGGTCGCCACGATGTAAAAAATATGTGGAGACTCTAGAAAGAGTGCAGAGAAGAGCAACAAAGATGATTAGGGGACTGGAGGCTAAAACATATGAAGAATGGTTGCAGGAACTGGGTATGTTTAGTTTAATGAAAAGGAGGACTACGGGAGACATGATAGCAGTGTTCCAATATCTCAGGGGCTACCACAAAGAAGAGGGAGTTAAGCTATTCTCCAAAGCACCTGAGGGTCGGACAAGAAGCAATGGATGGAAACTAATCAAGGAGAAAAGCAACTTAAAACTAAAGAGAAATTTCCTGACAGTTAGAACAATTAATCAGTGGAACAGCTTGCCTCCAGAAGTTGTGACTGCTCCAACACTGGAAGTTTTTAAGAAGATGTTGGATAACCATTTGTCTGAAGTGGTGTAGGATTTCCTGCCTAAGCAGGGAGTTGGACTAGAAAACTCCAAGGTCCCTTCCAACTCTGTTATTCTATTTACAGGCCTCCTAGTTTTCAGTGCTAAACAACCAGGGTAGTAGGCAACATAAAATAGCTGTACGTGCAATAAAATGTCACCTCCAGAACAGAAGAGACAAGACCAGATGAATTTTGTGAATCCACTATGGTATGTGACATTCCTGAAAGTGCTGCCTTGAAAGTGCTCTCTGTCTGCTAATTTGTTTCCAAGAAAAATGCTTTTGCCCTTCAAACCATTTGCTGCTGGGATCATCCAAGTTATTTGAGAGAACAGCTTTTTCACTTATACCTCCGCTCTCCCACATCTAACTGAAATAATTTGAAGATGTTCGCTTCCTGTTCGTTACCATCAATTTGCTGGGCTCTGTCAGTTTCCTGAGATGTCCTCACTGAAGAGATGGGTCTGTTTTTCAGCAGCTTTAAAGGACTGAAAGCACTCCTTTTAACTGTTGATGATTAATTATATAGCACCTTTGGTTTTAACTTTGGATTTATATTTTTATTGTAAACCACCAAAGGGCCTCAGTAGTCCATGGTACAAGACATTTTAAACTTGCTTGAAGTTCTACATAAATAAATGGCCTTTTAATTGGAGGCCAGAAAACCATTCAAGTGGCCACCATCAGAGATTTTCCAAGAAGAGTTTCCCAAATAGGAGATGGTTCCAGTGAAAAACTTGTCCCTGTTTCAGATCCTGGGGAATGCAGCATCCAGAAAAGGCTCCAACAATGAATAAAATGTTATCTTGTTTTGGTAAATTTCGTAACTTTCTTATGCATGGCATGAAATATGCCTTTGTGCCTAACTTTGCTGACAACAGACATCAGACTCCCTGATCAGACAAAACCACAATTATTCTGCTTAATGAAATAGAAATAATTTCTTTGAAAGGGTGGGAGAGGACAGAACTCATTGTCTTTCCTTTGTCTCCCCCCCAAATTCTGATTATGCTGTTTTTCAAAATCTTGTTCCTTTCTTTCCTTTTACATAGCTGCACTAATGTGGCAAGGGGTTTTCTTTTTTAAGTACAATTAATTTCTAATTGAGGGACGCAGTGGCTCAGTGGCTAAGACGCTGAGCTTGTTGATCGAAAGGTTGGCAGTTCAGCAGTTCAAATCCCTAGTGCTGCGTAACAGGGTGAGCTCCCATCACTTGTCCCAGCTTCTGCCAACCTAGCAGTTTGAAAGCATGTAAAAAATGCAAGTAGAAAAATAAGGACCACCTTTGGTGGGAAGGTAACAGCGTTCCGTGCGCCTTTGGAATTTAGTCATGCCTCTCTAGGAGTCTCTGGAGGCTGGGGACAGCAAAAAAGTCACTTCCTGTCCCACCGGGAGTTGAGAAATGGGCCATTTCAGGCCTCCGGAGGGCCTCCGAGGAGGTGGGGAAGGCTGTTTTCGCCTTCCCCAGATGCATAGAGAGGATCTGGAGCCAGGTGAGAAAGAAAAACAGGCCTTCCCCTCCCCCCCCACCCCAGGTTTCCCTACTTCTGGTGGGCCCAGAAGACCCGAAAATCAGCTGGCCAGTGCGCGCATGCACACCAGAGCTGAGCTGGCGTGCCCACTGATATGGCTACGTTTGCCACCTGTGGCACGCGTGCCATAGGTTCGCCATCACGGACCTATAGAGTGAATTTCTACTTTTAGAAAAAATGTTCCTTCAGTCCACAAATCTTTGCCAGTGTCTTCTCCAGCTCCACATTACTCTGTAATTATTATCGCCCTATTTGATTTACTTGGTAAAAGAAATAAATATTTCTCCACTCAATTTAGCTGTATGAACATACACAGAAATAGTATACTTTTTCTCAATATGATATTAAGGGATTCCTTTTTATAATCATCCCGGCCCCACAAGCATTTTAAGAATATTTTTCATTCCTTTAGAACTTTCTTTCTTTTTTTTTAATGTTGCTTGTGGGGGTTTTAGGCTATTCTGTTGGCATTCTTTTTGTTAGTTTATTATGTCTAATTTTAAAGACATGTAGAATTTTGTAAAATACTCTTCATACTTTGTATGTTTTAATTTAGTTGTACAATGCTCCATTACTGTTATATTTTTGTATTTTACAAGCTATTTTTAAAATAAATAAATAAACCAAACTGTAAATTATCCTACTCAGCTCTCCGGTTCCTCCTCTTTTTTCCTTTCTTTCTTTCATTTTTAACTACTTTTTTAAATTTTACTTTTATTTTTAATGACTAATTTCAAAATATTTTTTTCATACACCAATAGGATTTAATGCCTTCCTGGGCTCCCTTAGCTTTCTCTTCTATTTTTCAATTTTCTTTGCATTCATAATCTTCATAGGATGGGGCTGAATTGGCCTTTTTCTGTTTAGTGGTTTCTTGATGACACAGGAAAAAAGTGGTCTCCAAAGAACATTTTATTGTGACAGTAAGTAAGTTTCTCTGTTCTGATTTTGAAATTATTTTCTTGGTTATCCCTTTTCTGCAAAGAGAGGGGGGGGAGGGAGGGAGGGAGAGAGAGAGATTGATTTATGCCCTCTCTTGAGCCCTGCCTTGGAGCTTCCTGTTCCTGTATAAGGGCAGGTATCCTGATTGGTTGTCAGACTCTCATGGGGCCATGCAGAGGTAACTTTGTAGGTTGTCTTGAGTCCCAGGCTTAGTTGAATCTTGCTGGGTGATAAGGTAATTAAACTAATCCTATCATGTGCTGAGGGTGAAGGTCTTAATCCCATCACCCTGAAGCTAAAGTGGAGGGCAGGGAGCTGCTTTGTCTTTCTCCTTTTCTCATCCAGGGTAATACAATATTCTACCTTTTTAATATTTCCTAGAATATTTCATTCTTCTAGGAGATGGGTGGGTGCTAACTTTCTTACAGTTTTTATAGCAGTATGAAATGTTTTGTGTTTGCAGATCACAAACGTTTTACATGCAATGCTGTATGCCACCATCCTAAATTTTACCACCAGTCCCCATGGATGTCTCTGGGGCTGGCCCTTATAGCTGACCAATCATTTATTTTCTCCACCAGAGATAGATTTTTGTCTCTTCAAGTCAGTGTTGGTTCCTGGCAATTGCTTGGATTCATTCCTACAGCTTTGTAGAAGGGTTTTTTGGGAAGTGATTTGCCATTGTCTCCTTCCTGGGGCTGAGAGAGAGTGACTAGACCAAGGTCACCCAGGTAGCTTCCTGCCTAAGGTGAGACTAGAACTCATCATCTTCCAGTACACAAAAACTACACAAAAACTGGCTGTAGATCAAAGGTGTCCAACCTTGGCTTGTAGACTTCAACTCTCAGAATTCCCCATCCAGTATGACTGGTTGGGGAATTCTGGGAGTTGAAGTCCACAAGTTTTAAAGTCGTCAAGATGGGATTCCCCTGCTTTAGATACTCCAAACAGGAACTAGATACAAATCTCAGAAATATATGGAGACTCTTTCATAGGATCTCACACCCAGAGGAGAAAATACACTCCTTCATAAAATGATCTTGCTTTAAAATCAAGAACGGCAACAGAGTGTAGTTACTCTATTCAGGAAGTTGGCTTTGAGCAGACAAAGCTGATTAATTCAGCTAGTTGGGCTACAAAGGAATGGAAACACTTAATTAGCAGCTAGTAAATGCAGCTGTGGAAGGTGGAGCTAGGGGTTGGAAAGCTGACCTGAGACCTTGAAGGAAATTGGGTAGAATGTGCCTCGTCACACCGAATTTGTACAGTTTGTAGACTTCACAGACCTGACAGTTGCCAAATTCCCCCGAGCTTGGGGGTCGGCTGAATCTTACAAATATCCTAATGAGACAAGGCTGCCTATAGAACTGTGCAATTTGCTTTCATTTTGACCAGAGCTGTGCGAAGTTATCCAGTTTAACATAGATATTTTTTGCTGAAGACAAAATAACTGTCACATGCACAAAATTTCTCTGCCATTTTGCAAGCGATTTAAAAAAAAAGCAAATACACGTAGCTTCGACTTACAACCATTTGTTCAGTGACTGAAGTTACAACGACACCCGTTTAAAGTTACAACGGCATTGAAAAAAGTGACTTATGACCAATTTTTACACTTAGGAGCATTGCAGCATTCCTGAGTAACATGATCAAAATTCGGACAAATGGTGCAACTGGCTTATATTTATGAAAGTTGCACCCTCCCTGGTGATCATCATTTGTAACATTTCCAGCAGTTTCCGATAAGCAAAGTTATCAGGGGAAGTCAGATTCACTTAACAACCCCATGATATACTTAACTGACTCGTTTAGCAACAGAAATTCTGGCTCCAATTGTGGTTGTAAAGTAAGGATTAGCTGTATTTTAAAACTTTTAAAGGAATAAAATATACTACTACATAAAAGAAAAAAAGATACAGTGGCTGGAGAATAAAATCCTTGTAAATAGAGCATTTACAGTTTCATTACCTTTAAAATTATTTCATTGATCACATAACAAATAAATATATCATAGTGTCACCTTGAGAAATAATTGTAAAATACTACAAAACTCAGCATAATAATATTTATATTGTGCTCACCATAGTTTATGGGGGCGCAGCAGGGGTGGGTTCTACTTACCTTTATTACTGGTTTGCAGCGGGGTGAACTACCGGGAGATGACGTCGGGGTCGGTGGGCGGATCCTCCCGCCAGTTTTACTACCGGTTCTATAGAACCGATGCGAACCGGGGGCAACCCACCGCTGGGGCGCAGTGGTTAGAATGCAGTATTGCAGGTGACTTCTGCTGACTGCCGGCTGCCAGCAGTTCGGCAGTTCGATTCCCACCAGCTCAAGGTTGACTCAGCCTTCCATGCTTCGTAGGTCGGTAAAATGAGGACCCAGATTGTTGAGGGCAATATGCTCTGTACACCACTTAGAAAGGCCTATAAAGCACTGTGAAGTGGTATATAAGTCTAAGTGCCATTGCTATTATCATTATCTAAACTAAACACACATGCTTTTATCAAAAGAAAATAAAAAGAAAGAGGAAATACTGAAAGCAATCCATAAAAACAATATTCTTTTTAATTCTTTTGCTTTTTTAACTTTTCTCATCACCATCTTCTGGAACAGTGTTTTTCAACCTTGGCAACTTGAAGATGTGTGAACTTCAACTGCCTAGCTAGACAACTGCAAATTCTCTAGTTCAGAGGTGTCAAACTCAATTTCATCGAGTTTTGGCCATTCATCAGAGTTGTGTTTGACCTCGGAGGGCTGGGGTGGGTGTGGCCAGCGTGGCCATGGCCAACATGGTGTCACTCATGTTGGGGGGTGCCTGTGGCAGTCCGAGTGCTCTGCCAGTGAAAATGGGCTCCCAAGCTCCGGTTTTGGCTGTGACGCCTTCCTGCAACCCTCTGAAAACAGAGCTAGGGGGGGCCACACGTGGCCCTCATGAGCTCAGTTTTGGGCTGGGACAACATCCTGCAACCCTTTGCCAGTGAAAATGGAGCTGACAAGGGCCACACACGGCCCTCCCGAGCTCCATTTTCACTGACAGAGGCACCGTGGGCCGGTCCCTTGCTGTTTCCAGCCGGATCTGGCCTCCAGGCCTTGAGTTTGACACCCGTGCTCTAGTTAGTATGATAGGCAGTTGAAGTTGATAATGTTAAGAAACATTGTTCTAGAAGGAATCGACCAACTATAATCAAGAATTGTTCAATGTATATCCTGCTCAAATAGATTCTCAGATGGTTAATGGTATTTAAAGCCATTGAAAGGACCAGGAGAATTGAAAAAAGACTGAATCCTATTTTCAGCTGTCCAAAATTCTTATGTTTTATCTGGATTTATTTTCAATTTGCTAAGTTAGTATTGGTAGAAATGTTGCCTCATTTGGGGAAAGATTTATTCATTTTATGGCAACGGATTATACGTTTGTTAATCCCTCCCTGCTTGACTATGACCTCAGTGAAAGTCTTGTTTCCTTTAATTAAGTTTCTCTGTTGTTGTTCCCACTGATTCCAATGGGAATTCTAACACGTATTTGTAAGTGCAGTGAATGGGAAGTAGTAGGATTGACTTGGGAAACTGAAGTCCTTAATCACAGATAGCTGACCTTGTAGCTGACCTTTCCCTAGCCACAAAACAATTTAAAAAGTAACCCAAATTTATTTTAGGTCTGTACAATGCTTTGGAAGAGCCAAATTTCAGTTGAGAAAGAAACAATATTAGGAAGTGATTTTAAGAAAAACAAAATCAGACAGCAAAATAAATGCAACATGTTCATGTGTATGTGAAGCCAGAGAATTGTTTGTTTCTAGCATAGTATAAGATCCAAACCTACCCTAAGAAACTAACCGTAGTTCACAAACCATAATGATTTACACGCTGTAGTATTCCTTAGTATTGTGCTAGCCGATTACTTTAAAAATGACATTTTTGGTCTGTTTGCTTCTAAAGATTCGTTACCTAAAATGTACAAACCTTTGTCAGAGGAGGAGGAGTTTCTACCAGTATTGTTTATCTTTAATTAGATATTTTATTCCCTTTGGCAAAAGAACGTTATTAATAAAGCTAATTAGATAGCAATCTGACCTTTCCAGATCACTTTTTAAGGGGATAAGCTTGATCTATAGATTTTTATATTGAGGTTAATTAGAAGTGTTCCTGTAAAGTCAAGGAACTTCTGCTTTCATTCCTCCCTAAGAATTCAAGCACTGCCAAAGCAGGAATCTGTTAAAATAAGATGCCCTGAGCATTAATTTTGAAAAGGAAATGCTGAAACAGTAAACCAAGCGTATTTCTGGAATAGTTTTACAACTCCACTCTTCTGCATTTTAAGTATACGATGAAAAAGAAGAGGTGGGTGGTAAGAGGGAGAATATATTTACATGTGGCAGAATAAACAACCTGAAAATTATTTATGTGAATGGAGCAGAAATGTTCACATAATGACTCGAAATGCCTTTAATTGGTTCATTGCACTAACGCTCACCAGGGCTGCGCGATCTTTTGCCGCTGAGCTGGCTCATTAATGGGCTGGCGCTTGCGACTCAGCCGGTGGTATGTTTACCATTTTTAGAGTAAGTTTCCAGATCTCTAAAAAAGTGGCATTTACTCGTAGGAAGGAAGGAGGCCGAGGTAATCCAATAAGCTCCCATTAGCTTAAAAATGCAGAATTTGGGAGTTAGTGTGATGGGTAAGCTTTGCTGAGTTTAGTTCTCAGGCATGCAATAGGCAGAGATTTTTAGTACTTGTAGCAGACAGAAGCAAAGCAGCAGCCAGAATTAAGTTGCATGAAGTTAGGGGATGCTGCATAGTCCCATCTGGTCAATACCTGAGGTAAACAATAACTCTTTTATGTGAATGTGCCCTTGAATTTGTTTTTGATTGCCAGGGCCAGTCCCTGTCATTTTCTTGGCAAGATTTTAGAAGAGATTTCCCATTGCCTCTTTCCTAGGGCTGAGAGAGAGTGACTGGCCCAATGTCTCCCCGCTGGTTTTCTGCCTAAGGGACGAGGACTCACCAATTCTCATTAACCACTACATCAAACTGGTTCATCTTAACTCTGTGACCATAGGACATAAACAAATGAACATACCGATCAGGTGTCTCATTCTGATATCCTCTAGTTACGCTAGGAATGTTTGGTATAATATTGTTAAGGCATTAGTTCAGAACCCCAAGGATCTGTCCTAGGTCAGATACTCTTCAACATCTTGACAAATGATTTAGATGAAGGGAAACTGATCAAATTTGCAGATGACAAAATAGGTTCAAAATCCAGAAAGACCTTGACAGACTTGAATACCAGGCCGTATCCAACAAAATGCAGTTCAGTGGCGAGAAAAGTAAGGTTTTATATTTAGGGAACGAAAACCAAATGCAGCTCATTGCTGGCTCATATCTCTCTCACAGTTACTACTGTGAGCCAGGTAGCAATAGTAATAGCACTTAAGATTTATATATCACTTCATAATATCGCTTCATTGTGAAGGTTGTTGAGACTGTGGTGGCGCAACAGCTCCCACAGTTCCTGGAGGAAACGGAATACCTAGACCCGTACCAATCGGGCTTCCGACGCGGGCACAGCACGGAAACGGCATTGGTCGCTCTGGTGAATGATCTCTGGCGGGCTCGGGATGGTGGCTGTTCCTCCATCCTCGTCCTACTTGACCTCTCAGCAGCTTTTGATACCATCGACCATGGTATCCTACTGCAGCGACTTGTGGGGCTGGGGGTGGGAGCCACTGTTTTACAGTGGTTCTCCTCCTACCTCTCAGGTCGCTTGCAGTTTGTATGGGCGGGGGGGGGGCAGAGGTCCACCCCTAGGCCCCTAAATTGTGGGGTGCCTCAGGGGTCGGTTCTCTCCCCCCTGCTCTTTAACATCTACATGAAGCCGCTGGGTGAGATCATTCGTGGCTTTGGGGTGAAATATCATCAATATGCTGATGATACCCAGTTATACATCTCCACCCCAGACCACCCCAGAGATGCCCTTTCCATGATGTCCCATTGCCTGGAGGCGGTGCGGGCCTGGATGGGTAGAAACAGACTCAGACTCAACCCCTCCAAGACTGAGTGGCTATGGATGCCGGCATCTCGGGTTTCAGAGACCCCATCACTTTTGATGGGTGGGGAAAAACTTGCCCCCATTGATAGGGCTCGCAACTTGGGTGTCCTCCTGGATGCTCGGCTGTCCCTAGAAGACCACCTGACAGCTGTGACCAGGGGTGCCTTCGCACAGGTTCGCCTGGTGCGCCAGTTGCGCCCTTTCCTGGACCGAGATGACCTTTGCACTGTCACTCATGCCCTGGTTACTTCCCACTTGGATTACTGCAATTCCCTCTACATGGGCCTGCCCCTGAGATGCATCCGGAGACTTCAGCTGATCCAGAATGCAGCCGCACGGGTTGTTACGGGAGCCCCTCGTTACTCCCATGTAACACCTCTCCTGCGTGAGCTGCACTGGTTACCAGTGGTTCTCCGGGTCCGCTTCAAGGTGCTAGTTCTCACCTATAAGGCCCTACATGACTTAGGTCCAGGATATTTGCAGGACCTTCTCCTGCCTGCCTCTCACCGTCCTGTTCGCTCACATAGGGCTGCTCTCCTCAGGGTTCTGACGGCGAGCCAATGTCATCTGGCGGCGCCCAGCAGTAGGGCGTTCTCTGTGGGTGCTCCCATTCTCTGGAATGAGTTGCCTACTGAGCTCCGGACGGCTCCTGATCTCCGCTCCTTCCGTCGGGACCTGAAGACTTGGCTGTTCAAGCAAATAGGCTGACTCTGATTCTGGGTTTTATTATTTATTATTTATTAGTTAACTTGGTTTAAAATGGGATTTTGTTGTACATGTTTTTAACTTGTGTTCGCCGCCCTGAGTCCTTCTGGAGAAGGGCGGCATATAAATACATGAAATAAATAAATAAATAATGCTTTACACAACTCTCTGAGCAGTTTACAACGTCAGCATATTGCCCCCAACAATCCGGGTCTTCATTTTACTGACCTCAGAAGGATGGAAGGCTGAGTCAAACTTGAACCCCGTCAGGATCGAACTCTTGGCAGTGGGCAGAGTCAGCCTGCAACACTGCATTCTACGCACTGTGCCCCCACTTATTCTATACTTGTGCATTTGATTTTTCCTGCCTAGGTAAAATCTAAGTAAAAATCAAGTGCACAGGTATAGAATCGGTGGCACCTGGCTCCCACCACCCACTCCAGGAAAAAAAAGATGATTGAATTTATTGTAGACTGTTGAGAAGTTCAAGAGAACCAGGACACGGGCCGTAGTTCACATGAGTTCAGCACTTCTCTGACATTCATTAAAGCAGCTCAACTTTTTTTTCTCTCCAGATTTCCAGTTGATGAAAGAGGCAGGACTTCAATTGTGTAATGTGATGTCACTTTGGAAGCTGTCCCAAAAAACCCCTAATGCAATCTTAGGCGGCATCCACAGGGATATAATGTCAAGATCACGGAAAGTGATAGTATTGCACTCTACTTCACTGGTCAGGCCTGAAGTTCTATGTCCAGTTCTGTCTGCCACAATAAAAATAGGATGCTGAAGAACTAGAAAGAAGGCAGAGAAGTGCAACCAAGATGATGAGGGGCTTAGAAGCTAAATTCTATGAAGGGCAGTAGAAAGAACTAGGTGTTTCACCTAAAGGGAAGAAGCCTAAGGAGAGATATGAGACTGCCTTCCAAAACATGAAGGACAGGGGAAAACCATTTATTCTCCAGAACTCCCAAGTGTAAGATAAAAAACAATGAATGGAAAATTTATAAGAATATAAAGTGAAATCTGATATTAATATACTGGATATAAATGTAAATAATGACCCTGCTTACAAAAAGGTAAATTATGAATTGTCAAGTATTTGCAAGCCATTGGCACATGTGTCATATAGACACCAGTGGAGGCAGAGAGTGTCTCCACCCGTGTGGAAAGGAGGGGCTTACCCTGAGTATAAAACCCCCTCCAACCTTTTCCACCTTGCTCTTTCTCCATCTCTCTCTCTTCATGTTTGTTCCTCATGAGACTTGATCTCTGTTGTACATAGTTAATATGATTTATCATATGAATAAATACGTTTAAGACATTTATTTATGCATCTGCCTCTGAACTCTTCTATGCTCCTGGGTGTTTCTACGATCCCAATTCCACATGAATATTTAAAAATAAAGAGAAGGAGCGGGAAGATAAAAGTTAAGAGTAAAGACAAAAGTCGATGCAGAAAGTTGTAAAATTGTATATATCTGTTGTTAGTGTTGTATTTTAACGTTTGATGTAATTGTATGTATTTTTGTTTTGTTTTTTTCTCGTTTTCTTTTGCTATTGTGTGTTTGGTTTTAAAAATGTAAAATACTCAATTAAAAAAAAAAAAATTAAAGGGAATTTCCTGATGGTGATGATTATTAAACAGTGGAACAGCCAGCCTCCTGAAGTCATGGATACCAGATATCTGGAAGATTTCAAGCAGAAGTTGGATGGCCATTCATCTGGGAAAGTCTGAGGATTCTTGCCCTAGACAGGGTTTGGACTAGAAGATCTCCAAGTTCTCTTTCAGTTCTATAATTATATGATCTTGACTTTTTTGATGCTGTCCACCACCTCCTGCAGACACCCTGCTTCTAGGTTGCATGTTGGTGAGTGTGATTAGCAATTTGAGCTTTTCATATGAATCTATTCAAGACTGAGGTAGTTTGCGATTAGATTCTTCAAGAAGAATCTAGAAGTTTACGGTTGGCTTTGATTGATTTCATGTTATACCACTTCTTGCCACTCAAGACAGATTTCATAATAATTGTGTCATAATTGTATTATGTGTCAATTGTGTCAATAATCGTGTCACAGCACACAATAAAATAAGACCTCAAGGAACACACATCTGCCCCCCCCCCCCATTGCACAGATATGGAAAGGATTGACACTATCCACAATGGAGGAATAGTTGGTGAAGTTGACAAATTTTGGTGAAATGGATAAGGTAATTTCTTTGAGTAGAGAAAAGATATTGCCTACATTTCTTGCTGGCTGAAAGCCTCTTATGGACTTTTTGCAGAAAAATGGAAACAGAACTTGTGATTTACAGTTTTGATGATTAAATAGGATCATTTATACAAAGAGTAATAAAATGTAACTTTAGAGAAAGGTTAAATATATATTTGTATAAATATAACATTGTATAGTTATAACTGTTGTGAAGAGTATCGGAAGCTACTTTTTTATATTTTTTTCTTTCTTTTCTATTTTTCTTAACTTTTTTTTCTTCTCTTGCACTATTCTTTTTTCATTGATCTATTTCTCTCTCTCTCTCTCTCTCTCTTTTTTTTTTAAATTTGATTTATATGCCACCCTTCTCCGGAGACTCAGGGCGGCTTAAATGCATTAAGCAATAGCCTTCATACTTTTGTATATTTATACAAAGTCAGCTTATTGCCCCCACAAACTGGGTCCTCATTTAACTTACCTTAGAAAGGATGGAAGGCTGAGTCAACCTTGAGCCTGGTGAGATTCGAACTTACAGTAATTGCAGACTGCTGGTGTTAATCACAATGCTTTTAGTCTGCTGAGCTATCAGGCCCCTGATTATTGCTATTAGGTTGGGTTAGTTTTTATGTACATGTTTAATTGTTTTATTAAAAAGAAGAAAAAAGCACATATACGTGCCGTCAAAACCTTTTGAAATAGAATGATTTTTCGCATTTTGTAAAGTGCAAGTGAGATAGGGAATAGACTTTAGAATAACAGAGTTGAATAGGAACTTGGAGGTCTTCTAACCAACCCCCGGATCAATACCATTTCAGACAAATGGCTGTCCAATCTCTTCTTAAAAACCTCTAGTGATGGAGCATCCATGATTCCTGAAAGCAAGCAGTTCCACTGATTAATTGTTCTGGTATGAAATTTCTCATTATTACTAGATTTATCCTTGTTTAGTTTCCATCCATTGCTTCTTGTCCTGCCTTCAGGTGTTTTGGAGAATAGGTTGATCTTTCTCTTCTTTGTGGCAGCCTGTTAGATGTTGGAAGGCCGCTATCATATCAACCCTAGTCCTTCTCTTCACTGGACTAGCCATGCCCAGTTCCCGTAGCTGTTCTTCATATGTTTTAGCCCCAGTCTCCTAATCATCTTTGTTGCTCTTCTCTGCACTCTTTCCAGAGTCTCTACAGCCCGCTCACCTTTTCTCCTGCAGAAATTCTCAATGCTTCAGAATTTAAGGTTTATTTCTGAAAGCGTTCCATGACTGCCTCTTTCTGGTAGCAAAAGGAATTGCATAAGGCAAATCGAAAGGAAGGTTTTTCTGCAATGTACTCATTTTTTATATATGTAATTTTGTTAAATTTATCAAATACAAGTGCAAATAAAGATTGTGGTAAAGGGGGGAAGGTGGGGGGAAGAGGAAGAGAATTGTGCGGGGTAAAGGGAAAAGCAGAAAAAAACCATTCGCTTCCAATTACTACCAACCTGCCTTCCATTGAGGACCTGTATACTGCACGAGTCAAAAAGAGGGCTGTGAAAATATTTACAGGCCCCTCGCATCCTGGACATAAATTGTTTCAACTCCTACCCTCAAAATGATGCTATAGAGCACTCCACACCAAGACAACTAGACACAAGAACAGTTTTTTCCCAAACACCATCACTCTGCTAAACAAATAATTCCCTCAACACTGTCAAACTATTCACATTAGGCTGCATTACTATTGCCATTGGTCTTCTCATCGTTCCTGTCACCCATCTCCTCTCACTTGTGACTGCATGACTGTAACTTTGTTGCTTGTATCCTTGCGATTTATATTGATATTATTTCCTAGTATGATTTGATAACTTATTGTACCGCACGACTGTCACTGGGTGTTGTGCCTTTTGATTCTTGATGAGTGTATCTTGTCTTTTTATGTACCCTGAGATCATATGCACCGAAGACAAATTCCTTGTGTGTCCAATCACACTTTGGCCAATAAAGACTTCTATTCTAATAACATTGCAGCCTCAACTTTTTATCTTTGCATTCCTAATATAAACTAGCCACTTCTATAACAATAAACGTATGTAATTAGCACATCCCAAAAATCAGAGTTTCATTTTTTTTCTATCTCAAGCACAAAATCTAGAAGCAGAGGTACTGCAGTCTTAAATGGTTTGTTTCCCTTCAATAAATTGCTGAAAATGAAACTTAACCAATCTCTTTCCAATGTTAACTCTTGTTTCACATTGATCATGGTGTCTGGCCTAGTACATTCCTCTTCTTTGTTGTTTTTGGAGCAGTAAAAAACAAAAAAATAAATAAAACCCCACCCTTTTTTCCTGTCATTTGTCTTAGAAAGGAAACCTTTGGCAGAACTCTTGTTAATGTCACTGATTTCAGAAAGAAAAATCCAGGTGAAAGTCCTTGCTCCATTCACAGGATTCATTATAGGTAGTTACAACTTATAAATTGATTTAATTACCCGTCAAAGTTACAACAGCACAGAAAAAAAGTGACTGAAGACCATTTTTCACACTTAGCATCCACACAGTCATGTGATCAAAATTCAGACTCTTGGCAACTGACTCATGACGGTTGCAGTGCCCTGGGGTCATGTGATCCCCTTTTGTGACCTTTCAATGAGCAAAATCAATGGGGAAGCCAGATTCACTTAACAACTGTGAACAAACCAGTGATTCAGTTAACAACTGTGGCAGGAAAGGTTGTAAAAAAAATTCACTTAACAAATATTCTCACTTAAGCAACAGAAATTTTTGGCTCAATTGTGGTCCTAAATTGAGGACTATCTATAATCTTTTCAGGATACAGAATATGGCCTTGGTGCATTTCCTGCCTACTTGAATTGATTGGAACTCCCACTGGTAGCCCACATCCCTCCTCCCCCAAATGTCAATCACAAACATCAAGTATCTCTGCATTATTTTATGGATGATAAAGGAATTTTCTTTGCTTTGGAAAAGACTGGTTCCCCCCACATCTGACTCTTCCCCTCTTTTCAGGAAACGGTCAAAAGCATGTTTCCCAGATCTGTGGAATGGAGGTGGGGGAGATTATTATACAAGCCACTTATGCTAGGAAGCATTATTTTATTTACTTGGGAGACCACGTGGTCTTTTTTAATTTATTGAATGTGTCGCAATGTTTTTATATGTGATACTGTCTGTTTCCAGTTTTACAATGAGCCGCCTGGAATCATAGGAGGTGATGACATAGAATTACATGTAAGTAAACATTATGATTTAATGTGAAGGCTTGACTCGTCCACGTGCTTAGGGAATGAATGAATCATTCATGAAAAATGAGGGGGGGGGAATGGTATTTAAAAACCTGTGTTCTGACAGACGAGCACAATTCAAAGCACACTGACGATGTCTCCTCGAATGGTGACAAAACGTTTGCAACCAAACTGCCAAGCTTGGAGCTCAAACCAACATCCTAATGAATGAATCACCACACCTATCTTAAGCCACCCAGGGGCATCTGCAGCAGGGTGGGTTCTAAAATTTTTCACTACCGGTTCTGTGGGTGTGACTTAGTTTGTGGGCATGGCTTTTAATTTAATTTAATTTTTAATTTAATATTTAAATTTATATACCGCCCTTCTCCCGAAGGACTCAGGGCGGTGAACAGCCGTAGATAAAAAACATAGAATACAAAATTTAAAAACAATTTAAAAATATATTAAGCATTTTGGCCCAACAGTTAAAATCCCCCATTTTTTTTTTAATTTGATTTATATGCCACCCTTCTCCGGAGACTCAGGGCAGCTTACAATGCGTTAAGCAATAGCCTTCATACTTTTGTATATTTATACAAAGTCAGCTTACTGCCCCCACAAACTGGGTCCTCATTTAACCTACCTTAAAAAGGATGGTAGGCTGAGTCAACCTTGAGCCTGCTAAGATTCGAACCTGCAGAAATTGCAGGCAGCTGTGTTAATAACAGGGTGCATTAAACCACTGTACTACCAAGGCTCCTTTAAAATTCAAATTTAAAATTACACCATTAGAGAGTTAGGTCAGCCCGGCTTGATGAAATAAAAAAGTTTTGAGGGCCCGACGGAAAGTACGTAGATCTGGAATCATCCGTATCTCCAGGGGGAGCTCGTTCCAGAGGGCAGGTGCTCCCACAGAGAAAGCTCTCCCCCTGGGGGCTGCCAGCCGACATTGTTTGGCCGATGGCACCTGGAGGAGCCCCTCTCTGTGGGAGCGTACTGGCCAGTGGGAGGCTCTCGGTGACAGAAGGTGGTCTTGTAAGTATCCAGGTCCTAAGCCATGGAGCTCTCTAAAGGTGGTCACCAACACCTTGAATCGCACCTGGAGGACCACCAGGAGCCAGTGCAGCTCATGCAGGAGAGGTGTTACATGGGAGCGCCACGACGCCCCCATTACCACCCACGCAGCCACATTCTGGACCAGTTGGAGTCTCCGGGTGCTCTTCAAGGGGAGCCCATGTAGAGAGCGTTACAGTAGTCCAGGTGGGAAGTGACGAGAGCATGAGTGACCATGCACAAGGAGTCCCGATCCAGAAAGGGACGCTACTGGCGAATCGGGCGAACCTGATAAAAAGCCCCCCTGGCCACGGCTGTCATATGCTCTTCTAAAGACAGCCGTGTGTCCAGGAGGACACCCAAGTTGTGAGCCCTCTCCGTGGGGGCCAATAACTCGCCCCCAATAGCCAGCGATGGCACCAGCTGGCTATATCGGGACGCCGGAAGCCACAGCCACTCGGTCTTGGAAGGGTTGAGTCGGAGCCTGTTCTCCCCATCCAGACCCGCACGGCCTCTAGGCACTGGGACATCACTTCTTGGGCATCATTGGGATGGCCTGGGGTGGAGATGTACAGCTGAGTATCATCAGCATCCTGATGGAACTCCACCCCAAAACCACATATGATCTCACCCAGCCCCGGAACACCCAGGACATCACGTCAAGGGCATCATTGGGGTGGTCCGGGGTATTATTGGGGTGGTCCCCAACCTCCCGGGAGGTTACACGAGGCTGGCTCCAAAGGATTGTCAACGCTTCTTTGAGAGAGGGTTACTTTCCTGCTGCCTTGAAAGAGGCGGTGGTGAGGCCCCTCCTCAAGAAGCCCTCCTTGGACCCGGCTGTTTTAGCAAATTATCATCCAGTCTCCAACCTCTGCTTCATGGCAAAGGTTTTTGAGAGTGTGGTGGCGCGACAGTTCCCCCAGTGCCTGGATGAAGTGGTCTATCATGATCAGTCCCAGTCGGGCTTCAGACCTAGGCATAACACGGAAACGGCATTGGTCGCATTGGTTGATGATCTCTGGAGGGCTCGGGACAGGGGTTGTTCCTCTGTCCTGGTCCTATTAGATCTCTCAGTGGCTTTTGATACCATCGACCATGGTATCATGCTGCGCCGGTTGGAGGGGTTAGGGGTGGGTGGCACTGTGCTACAGTGGTTCTCCTCCTTCCTCTGACCAGTCGCAGTTTGTGTTGACGGGGGGGCAGAGGTCAACCCCAAGGCGCCTTGTATGTGGGGTGCCGCAGGGGTCGGTCCTCTCACCCCTTCTGCTCAACATTTATGTGAAGCTGCTGGGTGAGATCATCCGTGGTTTCATGGCTTGATGGTCATGTGACAATTCTTTAGGATTTAGCAAAGGTACTCGTCTACCAGACTTTTAACTGCTTGCAGAGCTGTACCGGTCTACTCATGTATTTTTGCAGGCACTGGTCTACCCATTTATTTTTACAGGCACCAGTCTACTCATGTATTTTTGCAGGCACCGGTCTACCACCAAACTGCCTTTTACCACTGATCAGCTGTAGGGCAGCCCTTTGAAGCCCTGCGACAAGGGTTTAAACAGTTTTTTTCCTTATAGCCCATCAGCTGGAACTCAGGAGGCAGCAATAGTTTGGGGGTGGGGCCAAATAAAAGGTAAGAATAACGCGGGGGAGTGGGGGGGCAGAACTGGTTCGGTGATATCATATCGTCACCGCTACTGGCTCGGCGAAACCGGGCGGAACCGGGAGGAACCCACCTCTGATCTGCAGGATGTAGATGCAACATAACAAAAGCAGCATTGTAGCATTGCTTGCAAGGTGTGTGTGCAATGGCAAATCTAAAAGGGATGAGACTTGTGACATTGTTTTTTTATTCCCATCCCCTGTAGATGCTACAGAATTGGATGCGAATTCTGCTGACTGCTGGCTTCCAGCTCAAGGTTTACTCAGCCCAGCGTTGACTCATCCTTCCATCCTTCCGAGGTGGGTAAAATGAGGACCCAGATTGTTGGGGGCAATAGGCTAACAATATGATAAAAACTGCTTAGAGAGGGTTGTAAAGCACTATGAAGCGGTATATGTCTATAAAATAAGCTGACAATGCAACACAACCCCTCTACTTGTTCGTGATTTCCTTCCATGGACATTCTGATCTGGGCAGCAGGTTTGATTGGGCATCAGAGATTTGAGTGTGCAGCAAAACATAGGTAGCCGTTTGATATATGCGAGCCTAGGGATTTCATGCAAAACATTAGATTGGTGTCTCATGAAGTGGCTCATGCATACTATTTTCCCATCTCAATCTGTCACCTGCTTCCCATCAGTGGTTTTTGGGCAAAATAAGCAAAAGTGAGTGAATGAGAGAGGAAGAACAAGAGACAGATCGGTAAACGTGAGTGACTGACAAGTGTGAAAGACGATCAAGCGAAAAAGACCATTGAGTCCAAGAGTGGTAGCATGCACGTTAGTGTGAGAGAGGCAGGGGAATCTGAGAGAACAATACAGCATTCATTATTCATTACATAGATATAAAAATAAGGCTGCCTCTTTGGCTGGAAGACTGGAGCTGTTTTTAACAATTAATTAATACAGTACAGGTAATCCTCGACTTACAACAGCTCATTTAGTGACCATCCAAAGTTACAATAGCACTGAAAAAAGTGACTTATGACCATTTTCACACTTATGACCCTTGCAGCATTTCCCATGGTCACATGATCCAAATTTGGATGCTTGGCCACTGGTTCCTATTTATGACGGCTGCCGTGTCCTGGGATCATGTGATCAGCTTTTGCAAACTTCTGACAAGCCAAGTCAATGGGGAGGCCATTGATTCCAGATTCAATTAACAACGGTGGCAAGAAAGGTTGCAAAATGGGGCAGAATTCACTTAACAAACATCTTGCATAAATGTTGGGCTCAACTGTTGTCGTAAGTTTTAGGACTATCTGTAATGCCATATTAAATAGAATAGCCATGCATTGCAATTGTCAGGCCTGGAAGCCATCTTTTGCATTGAATCTTCAGGCCTGCCACATTTACTATTGTGGGAAACTGGGAGGGGGGATTGTATGGAGTAAGGGTGATATATAGTCATAATAACATTCATTTCTCAGAGAGTCAAGGACATTCTGCCCTGCACCTGGAGGGTTGGAACTGGGAGGCATCTCTAGTTGGGACGACGCTTTGATTGGACCATGTGATAGACATGTGGGTGCTGGGCAGGGACTTGGACTTTCCTTTGTGTGGAGAAAACCTGGAAGCTTTCAGATTCCGGTTTTTCCAGATGTGCCAATATGACATTTCTAATAAATTGGAACTTTGAGGAACCTCAAGCCTTGCAATCTTCTTTCGCTGGGGGTGTTACTTGGAACCCTGACAGCAATTGCATGTATCCACGCAAGAGAGAAGGTGACAACCACTGGAAAAGGCAAGCAGAAGACAGCAATGGAACAAGAGACTGCACAAGAGCGATCATCTGAAGTTTTATCCACAGAAGGAATGGGAGCTCCTGAGCAAAGCAGGAAACCTTCCACCCACTTTGCAGATCGGGTTTCAATAGATGGCTAAACCTGTCATTCCAGCCTTTTGTTGAAACTCGCCTTCTCCCCCATCCCTAGCCTGCTTCAGGGACAGCAGCTGAAGGATGTTTTTCCCATGGCCAGGAGATCCCCTCAACCACTGCCCCTTAACTCGCTCTGTCATAAGAGCACCACTCGCCAGCCGCATTACAAAGACAGGAATAGAGGCCAGCTACCAAATTATGTAGTTGTGCTCCCACGCGGAAGGAAAACCAGGGGTGAAATGCTACCAGTTCGGACCGGTTCACCTGAACCGCTAGTAAAAAAATGCTACCAGTTCAGACGAACCGGTATTTCCAACAATCCGCTGTGCCGCGTGATTTATATTCGCTAGAAAGCAGGAAATCCTGCTTTCTAGCGAATCTAAATTGCGCGGCACAGCTGTTCCCCCCCTCACTGTTCTACTTACCTTCTTAAGCTTTTTTCAGCGCTGTGCGGTAGTGCCTGCAGTGCGCCTGCACGCAAAGCGCACATTTGGCACACACTGCGCATGCGCACGCAGGGACCGGTAGCAGACCTCACAGGATATCACCACTGAGGAAAACCACATTATATTGGCTACCTTGATGCATCTTTATGTAGCAAACACTCTTCGGGAATATTAACAGAGCTGATGTCAAGGTTGGTCCTTAGGAAGACGTTACTCCCACCTCCCCAGGTTATAATGCAGCTTCCCACATCTCAGATCACCAACAGGATTGGATGTTGGCAAGAAGAGACCAACTTTGTCCTTCTGAAGACATGATTTTTTTTTTCTAAAGACAACATTTCCATTTTGGGGGTGCAATCAATAGGAAGTAGGAATGAGGGTAAAATCAGCAACTTTTATGAGGTTAAAATATGTAATTCCTGCTAAAGAGTGACAGAAGCTACCTTTCCAAAGGTTTATTCTTATAGCACCAAAAAACCAAGATGCCACTCTTCTTCCCAAAACATTTGATTTTTCTTCTTCTGCCTCCTTGAAAGAGTTCCTTGACTTCATTACATTCCAGACCTAAGCTCCACCTTGTAGGAGCAGGAAAATTCAACAGATGGATTACATGTAGGATTAAAATCCTAAAAGGTTTCCTTTGCTTTTCCTTGGGCAGACTGATAAACTGTCTCCTCCCCCTCGGACAAGTTGGGTGCGGACTTCCTCAAGAAAGTTTGATTTGGGGAAAAAGGAAGAAAAGAAAGTTCCTTTGGCCTGTTGCAGGCAGGTGGCAAATCTCCCTGCAAACACAAAAGTAGGCAAAAATAAGAAGGAAGAAGGATTATCTCAATGAAATAATACTGACTTTTAGTTATCACACCTCTTAGTTATTGGCTCTGTGTAATGTGCATGTTCTTTTTTTTTAACTAAGATTTTTATGTCACCTGATTTACTACTCTGGACTAATTTCTCCTGTAAATTAACTTCAGAAAGCGCAAAGAAGTTTGATGTCACAAGAGGGATCTATCACAAAAAGGTTGCAGCACTGCAGCTCAGGACCTCAGCAGGTCATGAAGGACTTCAAAGAGTAGCAACAAGTTTTTAAAAATATTTCTTGCTGCTCCATTTGCTACCCCATTTTCCGTTATAAAAGGCTTATTTTAGATTCCACAAGCTCATAAATCAAAGCATGTTTTTTACGCAGCATGTTTAGAAAGCTATTTAAGTTTCGCAATCGGCTCAACCACCAGCTGCCCAACTTCATTTTAACCTAATTTAACGTGTTATGCAAATCTAGCCTATGAGATTGGGGATTTCTCGTTTTCTTCTCACTGCACGCTGTATTAATTTTTTTTCCTTCAAAAGACTTAATAACACCATAAACAGAAGCAAGGGACAACACCCGACATATTGGAATACTTCTTACGAATTTTATTTGTGCAGATTAAAAAACTATATCTCCCAAGTTAAAAGACAGTGTTAAATCTAAACCCTGAATGTATTTGTTTGTCTATTTAATGCTAGTATTAAATAAATAGATAAATACATTCTGGGTTTAGATCTACCGTGTTTCCCCGAAAATAAGACTCTGGTCTTATATTTTTTTGAACCCTGAAATAAGCACTTGGCCTTATTGCCGTGCATTCAAAAGCCCAATTGGGCTTATTATCAGGGGATGTCTTATTTTGGGGGAAACAGGGTAGTAGATCCGTAGATTTCTATATCACCCAGGAGAAGAGTGACTTTTGGCCATATCACATAAAATACACCAAGGGTTGTATTTTATGTGATATGCAGGGGTGAAATGCTCCCGGTTTGGACCGGATCACCCAATTCGGTAGTGATGGAGGTGGGTGGTTTGGAGAACCAGTAGCAAAAATCCCTGCCCCATCCCCACCCCCATGCCCAGCTGAGCTGCACAATCATCAGAGGCTTTTTTTTTTTTTTACTTTTAAAAGCATTTTTTCTAAAACCTTAGGCCAAAAAATGCTTTTAAAAGTAAAAAAAAAGCCTCTGATGATCGCGCGGCTCAGCTGGGATCTTCAAAGGCTTTTAAAAGAAAAAAACCCTTTTTTCTTTTAAAAAAGCCTCTGCCGATCAGCTGGGATCGTCAGAGCCTTTTGAAAGCATTTTTCGCTGAAGAGGTTGTAAAAAAATGGTTTTAAAAGTAAAAACAAAACAAAAAAGGCCACGCCCATCCAGTCACATTACTCCCCCAAGCCACGCCCACAGAACCGGTAGTAACAAATGTTAGTTTTCACCACTGGTGATATGGTTTATCATTTGGAATTATGGTAAATTTGGAATTTACCAAAAGAAGAAACAGACAAAAGAAGAAAACAGGTTTCATACCTGTTAGTATTCGTTCAATGGCCCCTGTTTTGTGTTGTAGTTTTTGCTTTCTACTAGATTATTTTAGAATATAATAACAGAGTTGGAAGGGACCCCAACCCGCAGGTTGCAGCCCACTACCGGGCCTTGGCCCATTCGGAACCTGGCCACGGAAATGGTGGGTGAGCATGTGCACGCATGCAGCTGCATTATGTAAGCCTGCCACTCACACAGATAAGGCCTGCGCTTGTGCGTACACTCGCCCACTGCTCATGAGTAACCATTCCCTCCCTCTCCCCCTGATCTGCAAGGCTGGAAAGGTTGGGGAACCCTGATCTGAGCCACGGTGGGGCAGTAGTTAGAGTGTAGTACTGCAGGCTACTTCTGCTGATCACTGGCTGCCTGCAATTTGGCAGATTGAATCTCACCAGGCTCAAGGTTGACTCATCCTTCCATGATCCTTCCGAGGTGGGTAAAATGAGGACCCAGATTGTTGGGGGCAATATGCTTATTCTGTAAACTGCTTAGAGAGGGCTGTAAAGCCCTGTGAAGCGGTATATACAGTCAGGTCCAGAAATATTGGGACATCAACACAATTCTAACATCTTTGGCTCTATACACCACCACAATGGAGTTGGAATGAAACAAACACAATGTGCGTTAACTACAGACTGTCAGCTTTAATTTGAGGGTATGTACATCCAACTCAGGTGAACGGTGTAGGACTTATAGCAGTTTGCATATGTGCCTCCCACTTGTTAAGGGACCAAAAGTAATGGGACAGAATAATAATCATATATCAAACTTTCCCTTCTTAATACTTGGTTGCAAATCCTTTTCAGTCAATCACAGCCTGAAGTCTGGAACGCATAGACATCACCAGACGCTGGGTTTCATCCCTGGTGATGCTCTGCCAGGCCTCTACTGCAACTGTCTTCAGTTCCTGCTTGTTGTTGGGGCATTTTCCCTTCAGTTTTGTCTTCAGCAAGTGAAATGCATGCTCAATGGGATTCAGGTCAGGTGATTGACTTGGCCATTGCATAACATTCCACTTCTGTCCCTTCAAAAACTCTTTGGTTGCTTTTGCAGTATGCTTTGGGTCATTGTCCATCTGCACTGTGAAGCGCCGTCCAATGAGTTCTGCAGCATTTGGCTGAATGTGAGCAGATAATATTGCCCGAAACACTTCAGAATTCATCCTGCTGCTTTTGTCAGCAGTCACATCATCAATAAATACAAGAGAACCAGTTCCATTGGCAGCCATACATGCCCACGCCATGACACTACCACCACCATGCTTCACTGATGAGGTGGTATGCTTAGGATCATGAGCAATTCCTTTCCTTCTCCATACTCTTCTCTTCCCATCACTCTGGTACAAGTTGATCTTGGTCTCATTTGTCCATAGGATCTTGTTCCAGAACTGTGAAGGCTTTGTTAGATGTTGTTTAGCAAACTCTAATCTGGCCTTCCTGTTTTTGAGGCTCACCAATGGTTTACATCTTGTGGTGAACCCTCTGTATTCACTCTGGTGAAGTCTTCTCTTGATTGTTGACTTTGACACACTTACACCTACCTCCTGGAGAGTGTTCTTGATCTGGCCAACTGTTGTGAAGGGTTTTTTTCTTCACCAGGGAAAGAATTCTTCGGTCATCCACCACACTTGTTTTCCGTGGTCTCCCAGGTCTTTTGGTGTTGCTGAGCTCACCGGTGCATTCCTTCTTTTTGAGAATTTATTTATTTATTTATTTCTTTAAATTTCTATACCGCCCTTCTCCAATGTAGGACTCAGGGCGGTGAACAGCCAAAGTAAAAACAAGACATACATACAAAACATACAAAATCTAAAAACTGTTTAAAATAATTAAATAATTTTGGCCGTAATTAAAACATTCCAATTTAAAATCCATTTAAAATTTGACTCAAGCTAGCCCAGCTAGTTGAAATAAATGGGTTTTCAGGGCCCGACGAAAAATCCGGAGGTCTGTTATTGTACGTAGCTCTGGGGGGAGGTTGTTCCAGAGGGCGGGCGCCGCCACAGAGAAGGCTCTCCCCCTGGGGGTCGCCAGCCGACATTGTCTGGCGGACGGCACCCTGAGGAGGCCCACTCTGTGGGAGCGTACTGGCCGGTGGGAGGCTATTGGTGGCAGAAGGCGGTCTCGTAAGTACCCCGGCCCTAAGCCATGGAGCGCTTTAAAGGTGGTCACCAACACCTTGAAGCGCACCCGGAAGACCACCGGGAGCCAGTGCAGCTCGCGCAGGAGAGGTGTCACGTGGGAGCGTCTCGTCGCCCCCAAAATCCCCCGCGCGGCCGCGTTCTGGACCAGCTGGAGCCTCCGGGTGCACCCCAGGGGGAGCCCCATGTAGAGAGCGTTGCAGTAGTCCAGGCGGGAAGTGACGAGTGCCTGAGTGACTGTGCGTAGGGAGTCCCGATCTAGAAAGGGGCGCAACTGGCGTATCAGGCGGACCTGATAAAAAGCCCCCCTGGCCACGGCCGCCAAATGATCTTCTAACGACAGCCGTGCGTCCAGGAGGACGCCCAAGTTACGAGCCCTCTCCGTGGGGGCGAGTGATTCGCCCCCAATAGCCAGCGATGGCGTCAGCTGGCTATATCGGGACGCCGGAAGCCACAGCCACTCGGTCTTGGAGGGGTTGAATTGGAGCCTGTTTCTCCCCATCCAGGCCCGCACGGCCTCCAGGCACTGGGACATCACTTTAAGGGCATCATTGGGGTGGCCTGGGGTGGAGATGTACAGCTGGGTGTCATCAGCGTACTGATGGAACTCCACCCCGAAGCCACGGATGATCTCACCCAGCGGCTTTACATAAATGTTGAACAGAAGGGGCGAGAGGACCGACCCTTGTGGCACCCCACAAGCAAGGTGCCTCGGGGTCGACCGCTGCCCCCCTGTCAACACAGATTGCGACCGGTCAGAGAGGTAGGAGGAGAACCACCGCAAAACGGTGCCTCCCACCCCCAACCCCGCCAACCGGTGCAACATGATACCATGGTCGATGGTATCAAAAGCCGCTGAGAGGTCTAACAGGACCAGGATAGAGGAGCAACCCCTATCCCGGGCCCTCCAGAGATCATCCACCAATGCGACCAATGCCGTTTCCGTGCTGTGCCCAGGCCGGAAGCCGGACTGGAGCGGGTCTAGATAGACAGCTTCATCCAGGTACCGGGGAAGCTGTTGCGCCACCACACTCTCAACAACCTTCGCAATGAAGCGAAGGTTGGAGACTGGACGATAGTTAGCCAAAACAGCCGGATCCAGAGAAGGCTTCTTGAGGAGGGGCCTCACCACCGCTTCTTTCAAAGCGGCCAGCAGGACCCCCTCACTCAAAGAAGCGTTAACAATCTTCTGGAGCCAGTCTCGTGTCACCTCCAAGCCAGTACCAACCAGGAGGGACACGGGTCCAATAAACATGTGGTCGCGTTCAGCCGTCCCAGGACCCTGTCCATGTCCTCGGGAGCCACAGGATCGAACTCCCCCCAGATAACACTCTCAAGACCTGCCTCAGTCATCCCGTCTGGACATACCCAGTCAGAGGCCAGCCCTTCCCGAATCTGAGCGATTCAATGTTTCAAACAGTTGTTTTGGCCACGCCTAATGTTCTTGCTAGCTCTCTGATGGGTTTGTTTTGTTTCTTCAGCCTAATGATGGCTTGCTTCACTAATAGTGACAGCTCTTTGGATCTCATCTTGAGAGTTGACAGCAACAGATTCCAAATGCAAATAGCACACTTGAAATGAACTCTGGGCCTTTTATCTGCACATTGTAATTGGGGTAATGAGGGAATATCACACACCTGGCCATGGAACAGCTGAGAAGCCAATTGTCCCATTACTTTTGGTCCCTTAACAAGTGGGAGGCACATATACAAACTGCTGTAAATCCTACACCGTTCACCTGAGTTGGATGTACATACCCTCAAATTAAAGTTGACAGTCTGCAGTTAACGCACATTGTGTTTGTTTCATTCCAACTCCATTGAGGTGGTGTATAGAGCCAAAGATGCTATAATTGTGTCGATGTCCCAATATTTCTGGACCTGACTGTAAGTCTAAGTGCTATTGCTATCTAGTCCTACTCTCTGCTCAAGCAGGAGAGCCTATCCCATTTCAGATAAATTTTAGAATGGGCTCTCTGTTTGATTTAATATTTTTTATTGTTTTGTATTTTCCCTAGTTTACTACCCCACCTGGAGCCTACTGGAGTTGGGCAGCCAATAAATTTAAATAAATACATTCAGTTTTTTAAATTTAATAAATAATAATATGATGCTAACGCAGTGCAATATAAGCAAAGCCAGAATAACTCATAGAATAATGTCTCCCCAACCCCTTTTTATCCATTCAAGATGAGTGGGGAAACAACCAGGAATAGTTCTTGGAAAAAAGTGATACTTGCCTTATACAAGCTGCAAACCAAATTGAAGAGAGACTTTTGTGCCTGAGTTTGAAGTTTTTCAGAGTGCTCCTGAGAAAAATAAACAAAGTGGAGGGAGACATTTTCACCCATGGCAGTAGACCAATGAGTCTGGTTACTCTGCAGGTAGATTTCATCAGGAGACGTGAATATAGGTAGTCCTTGATGTACGACCACAATTGAAACCAAAATGTATATTGCTAAGCGAACCATTTGTTAAGTTAGTTTTGCCCCATTTTACGACCTTTCTCGCCACAGTTGTTAAGTGAATCACTGAGGCTGTTAAGTTAGTAAAACAGTTGTTAAATGAACCTGGTTTCCCCATTGACTTTGCTTGTCACAAGATCACAAAAGTTGATCACATGACCCCAGGACATTGCAATGGTCATAAATATGAACCAGTTGCCAAATGTCCAAATTTTGATCACAGGACCAGAGAGATGTGGCAATGGCTGCAAGCGTGAAAAACATTCATAACTCACTTTTTTTCGTGCCACTGTAACTTTGAATGGTCACTAAATGAACTGTTGTAAGTCCAGAACTTCCTCTATCAGCACTGTGCAAAATGTTTAAGAATTGAGTTTATGCTCAACACAGTCATTCATAGCACATTCCAAGCTCAAAAGAATCCAATTTTGACCATAAAAGGTATTTTCAACTTCACAACAATTTGGAAATGATCAAAATAACAATAAGATGAACCCAATATTGTCACATCAACCTGTTTCAATCTTGAGACATCCCGAATTTGAATGGGAAGTTTAGAATTCAAGACAAGTCCTGCACTTACAACCGTTACATTGTCCTCGTGGACACATGATTGTGAGCTGGACAGTTGGCAACCAGTATGTGTTTATGACAGTTGCAGCATTGTGATATCACACAATCACCATTTGTGGCTTTCTCGGGGAATTCTAAAAAGCAAAGACAATGGAGGAAGCCAGATTTGTTTAATGAGCAGGTGATTCACTTAACAACCAGGGCAAAAAAGTTTGTACAATGGGGCACAGTCATATGACAACTTACTTATACAACCATATTGCTTAGCGATGAAAGTTCTGGTCTCAATTGTAGTCGTAAGTTGAGGACTTTCTGTACTATGTCATTAAAAATACATTATTGATTTGCAGAAAGAACATCCATCCAGTAAACACCGTTCAGTCACCCCCACTCCCCACTCCAACCCTAATCAAGGGATTACTATATTTTTCAGACTATAAGACGCACCGGACTATAAGATGCACCTAAATTTACAGGAGGAAAACAAGAAAAAAGTTTTTGGCCTCTGTGTGTCGCATTTTTGCCCTCCCCGGCCCCCAGAAGCACTCTGCGGTGCTCCGCACAGCCCGTTTTCACCACAAATAGGCCTGTTTTTGCCACAAACGGGCCCGTTTTTGGGCTCCCAAGCCCTCCGTGCTTCACGTTTTCGCCTTCCCCAGCCTCCAGAAGCACTCTGCAGCACTCTGCATGTCCCGCCTGCAGAGTGCTTCTGGGGACCAAGGAGGGTGAAAGCACAATGCGCGGAGGCTTGGGAACCCAAAAATGGGCCTGTTTTTAGTGAAAACGGGACATGCAGAGTACTGCAAAGTGCTTCTAGGGGCCAGGGAGGGCGAAAACGCGATGCATGGGGGGTTCAGGAAGCCCAAAACATGCATATTCGGTCTATAAAATGCACCTAAATTTTCACCCACTTTTAGGGGGGGGAAAGATGCATCTTATACTCCAAAAAATATGGTACAAGGTCGTAAAAAGAAAAAAAAAATGTTGGATGAAGATGTAGATCTCTCCTTTTACATTGTGGTTTAGCAGCAATTTCTTTGTAACATCACCATTGCAGCTCTAAGTTCAGAGAGCACCAAGGACCCCAGAGGTCAATCCTAGGCTACAATTATTCTCTTCTAAGATGAATACAAGAAGACATGAGGGGGGAACATTACCTCCTGCCTCCATTAACACTTACCCCATTGATGAGAATCCATGGCACATACTCATGATGTGGTTTCAGAGCCCTGGTGAGTTCAGCATTCCTATGCATAAGCTTGTTACCTAGGTCTCCATTCACACATGCATTGATATCTGCTAGAGAGGCGTTAGGAGCGTACAATTTCAGGCACTGCAGAAACAGAATGGACAATCCTTATTGCTTTGAAACAAGAATGAGCAGTTTCATTAAACCCGTTCCATTGATCCCTGGAGCCTCTAATCACAACCACTGAAAGATGAAGGTGGATTCACTGCCTTTGTAAACCCTGCTGCTACAGAAGCCGATGTATTATTTAGGCTTTCTCTCAGACCCTTCCAGCTTATAGAAATGAGCAAAAAAAAAAAAAAAGGAATGCAAGTACTATATGAGTTCCTGGAAAAAAATGTGGGATAAAAATTTAAGAATAAATTATACATTATTAGTAAATTTTGCTTTCAATCGATTGGTCACTTATGGCAGAGGTCCCTAACTCCAAGTCCACGGTCTGCTATAGTCCACCGCCTGTTGGGAACCAGGCTGCGTAAGCCACAGGCGAGCATGCAAAACTCCATTTGCGTATGCACTGAATTACGTGGCACATGCAAAACACCCCCCCCCCGCTGCTGCCGGTTCACGGAGCCAGAAAGGTTGGGACCACTGACTTACGGCATCTAATATATTTCAGGTAGTTCTTGGTTAATGACCATTTCTTCAGCAACCATTTGAATTTATAAAGGTGCCGAGTGAGGGATACTTACAACCAGTCCTCAAAGTTCCAGTTATCGCAACTTCCCATGGCCATGGGATTGCAATCTGCAACCTTTCTTGACGGCTTCCCCCAAGCAAAATCAATGGGAAAGCCGGTGCTCGCTTAACACTTCACAGTGATTCACTTAACGACTGTAACCAGAGTCTGTTGGGACTATCATCGCTAAATGCATGGTGAAATTCCGTTCCCAATTACCATCATTAAGCAAATTAAATTAAAATTTAAATGAGTATTAGCAGAATTCAAACAGTGGGACAGAAGAAGGAAAAGCTTTCCTGATAGTGGAAATGGGACAAAACATAGCTCCCAAAGAAGTTGTAAACTAGGAGCTTCAATTTTACTATCTGAGACTACCATCTAAACTTCTTTGACCATACTGTAGAACAGGGCTGTCAAACTCGCAGCCTGTATGCCGGATGCGCCACGCGCTGGCCACGCCCAGTTTAGTGAAAGGGGGGGGAGTTGGGATATGTCACGTGACACCGCTGTGACAACGTGAGTTTGATACCCCTGCTGTAGAAAGTAAGGAAGATGATCTCGATAGAAATATGCAAGGCATTTTGTGTATTTCCTGGGTTAAAGGAGATGAAATATTTTAAAGTCCTGAGCAATGAGATGATATTTGGAAGAGGCTCAGGCAGTTACCTCCCTGATTCACCGGAGTATAAGAAGGGGGAGGTGGAAGGTTTGCAAGATGATATTATGATAGACTAGTGATGGCTAACCTTTTCTGGACCGAGTGCTGAAAGCGTGCATGCGTGCACCCCCGAACCCCCTAAATGCAATGCATATGCATCCCCATGCATGCACTCCATCCCCCGCGCATATGTGTGCACCACACCCATGCACCCCAAACCCTGCGTGGCCCCTGCATGCACCCGTGCACATGCGTGCATGGCTCTCCGCATGCGCCCCCCCCATGCATGCACGGCAGGGATCCTAAAACCAGCTGGCTAACAGGAGGCATGTGCACATGCGTGACAGAGCAGAGCTGGGGCAATGGCTCGCATGCCCACAGAGAGGGCGCTGCTTGCCACCTCTGGCACGTGTGCCAGAGGTTCACCATTACGGTGATAGACAATCTTATTATTTATTATTAAATTAATTAAATTAAATTAAATTAAATTATTTATTTATTAATTCAATTTGTATGCCACCCCTCTCCGAAGACCCAGGGCAGCTCACAATGCATTTAAAATCATTATAAAAAACATTTAAAAATTAAAACATTAAAAACATAATTTTTTAATGTTAATTTTATCTTAATAAAACTAGTATTGGTCTTCCAGAGGAATTGGTTTTCTGGGCTGGTCTACCTAATGGAGTTCACACATGTAGTACGGACACCCGGCTTGCTAGGATTTTTTTCAGCTTTCTTGCTTGTATTCAGCTTTTACTTATTCTCCTTAATTTTATTATTAATTTATTCTCTGGCACAGTCCCTCGGCCAAGTTAAAAACCGAGTGTTTGGCCTTGTTGTGACTCCGACCCCCGAGCCCGTCTTATCGGAGGGAGAAGACTCCGAAAGTGAAGGAGAGGAGTTGGCCAGGCCTCCCTCTCCAGGACCCTCCTCTTTGCCTCAGGTGTCTCCTGAAGGAGAAGAGATAGGCCAAGAGCCAGGCATCTCCAAGCAGCCGCAGTTAGACAGCGACGGAGATAAGTCTTGGCTGGATCCCCTCCAGCGTCGGAAAGACAAGCGCATGCAGCAGAGAAGGAGGCGTGCCAGAGATTAAGCTGAGTCACTGGACCACACCCCACAGGGGATAAAAGGGGGTGTGGTGGCCATTCAAGCTTTGTGACGGACAAAACTGAACAGCTAGCAAGTCATACTATGTCTCTGGAACTTAGTTATCTGCCTTCCTTGGATTTATTATGGACTGGACTTGACAATTCTTTGGCTTTGTGAATTTATTTTGGTTTATCTGATGGAGGAGGAACACCTTCCTCTGTGAGTAAAGTTTTTGGCAAGCAGCTACTGGGTTGCTGCCAATTCTGTTATCGAAGGAAATTATTGTCTGCAAGTTTATTTTAACTCCTGGCTGACTGTTTGTGTGCGTGTGTGAGACAGGGACAGAACAGGCCTTAGTTCTACCATCCCTCCCTTCCTCCCTCCCTCCGAGGTCTCCCTGTTATCCTTGATCAGATCAGAATTGCAGGAAAACCCGTGGCATACCAGTGGCAAGCTGGTGACGACATCTGTACTTGACTCCATGCAGAAGATGAGTAGAAAATCGAAGTTCGGGTACAGATGACTGATACAAGCCTAGTGAAGACAGAGCACAAGGGTTAGGGCAGGGCTGTCCACAGCATAAAGTCAGAAAATCAAGCTTACAGCTACAACACACATCTACATCAACGGGCATAAAAAGGCAACACCATGGCTGCCACCTCGACTTTTTTGACCACACCTTCAAACACCCCTGCAATGGGGACAACAAGGAGAGATGGGGAAGAGGGTGAAGAAAGGAGAAAAACCATCCAGTGGAGAATGCCAGTGCCTAGGGGTTTAGGCTATTCTAAATCCTATTGTCAAAACTTTAATTAATGTTAACAGATGGAACCAACATTTAAACAAGCTAATAATTCTGAAAAAAGTAAGACATAAGAATCTTCCTTTCTTTCACCCCCCCCCCTCCTCCCATCATTTATTGCCTTTCCCCATGCTTCCCAACCTGGACAACTTTAAGATGTCTGAACTTCAACTCCCAAAACTATGTGGCTGGGGAATTCTGGAAGCTGGATTCCAACATATGGAAGTTGCTAAGGTTGGGAAACACCCTTAGAGCAAATGAAGTACAGGCAGTCCTTGACTTACAAGTTCATTTAGTGACAGTTTGAAGTTACAATGGGACTGAAACACGACTTGTGACTGTTTTTCACACTTATGACCATTGCAGCATCCCCATGGTCACGTGTTCAAAATTCAGAGGCTTGGCAACCAGGGTGGATAAAAATCAATGATTTTTTTTTAAAAATCAAAAAAATCGGATTTTTTTGATTTTTATTGAATTTATTTTAATAAAAAAACTTTTGGGGTAAAAATCTATCGTAAGATAGTTTTCTATTTAAGATACATAAATAATTTAGTTTATTCAGCATGAAATGGAGCTTAGTTATGTAGCATGAGGCTGTATATTCTGCAACACTGGGACTATCGGTGAGTCAACAGCGGGTCAAAGGAGTAGCAGAGATGACAGTTGCTCTAAAAATTATGATTTAAATCGAGTTGATTTAAATCAAGCCTTTTTACTAGTGATTTAAATCATGATTTAAATTGTGATTTAAATCAACTCGATTTAAATCAAATCCACCCTGTTGGCAACTGACTCATATTTATGACAGATGGAGTGTCTCAGGACCACATGATCCCCTTTTGCGACCTTCTGACAAACGAAGTCAATAGGGAAGCTAGATTCACTTAACAACCGTGTTACTTAACAACTGCAGTGATTCACTTAACAACGGTGGCAAGAAGGATCATAAAACGGGGCAAAATTCACTTAACAAATGTCTCACTTAGCAGCAGACATTTTAGGTTCAATCATGGTCGTAAGTCAAGGAGTACCTGTATGGTCGGGGGGGGGGGATATGAGCTCTTTTCCTATCTTTTGTGAGTTTCTACAAGTAGACGTTTAACATGCAAACTGGCTGCTGAAGCTTGACAGATAATTAAGGCATCCATTTCACCCTGAAATCCACTCCCGAAATGGGCCTTTCTCCTCCTTCCTGAGGCCCTTGACACATCACACACAGCTTTGGCTTGTAAGTTTGTGCTCTAAGGCATGCTGCTGTGTAGATTGGGGTGTCAAACACAATTTCATTGAGGGCCGCATCAGGGCTGTGGTTGACCTCGTGAGGGGGCAGTGGTGGGTTGTTCCCGGTTCTGTCAGGTTCTTGTGAACCGGTAGTAAAAGCGGCGGGAGGCTCCGCTCACCCGCCCGGACATCATAATGGACAATCTGCGCATTCACAGAAGCGTGCGCGCTCCCGTTGCGAACCAGTAGTAAAGGTAAGTAGAACCCACCCCTGGGAGTGGTGGCAGGGTGTGGCCAACTGGGTGGGCATGGCCAACTGAATGGGCGTGGCCAGCTTGACACCACTCCCCAAACTGCTGGCATGTTTCCTCTTTGCACTGGGTAGACTGGGCCGAAGCCACGCTGACCCAATCTTTCCTCTTCGCATTGAGTAGACCAGGACGGCCCCACAGGCCGGATCCGACCACATTGCGGGCCAAATCTAGCTCACAGCAGTGGTGGGTTGCCCCTGGTTCACACCGGTAGTAAAACCAGTGGGAGGCTCCGCCCACCAACCCTGATGTCATCAAAATGCTTCTGCACATGTGCAGAAGAGCATGCGCGCGCGTGTGCAAGCAAAGCAAGCCTGTGCACGCGGCCCCGCTGCAAACCGGTAGTAAAGGTAAGTAGAACCCACCTCTGGCCCACAGGCCTTGACTTTGACACCCGTGGTGTAGATGCAGGAAGCCATTTCCAAGTTGCAACCTGGGCAAGGTTGATCTGCTCCAATAGGTCATTCCCACATCCCACCCCCACCCCCAACTATTCTCACTTTATCAGTTACTCTATAAGCACAAACCTCTATCATGTTCCCCAAGCATTCCTCTTCCCCATGCTGGCATTCAAAGTGCCATTTTGTGGCCTCTTTCTTCTCCTGTAAGATGATAAATGGAGTGGATGAGAAATCTGGACAAGGAATCGTCTCCATAACATCTTCAGTCATTCTGCTGCACCCAGGGATATTCTCCTACCTCTGCATTCCCGTAGGGGACTAAAGTGATGTTCATGATATCTCCTAGCATCAACCAAGTGGGAAAGAGCATCAGCACAAGAAACTCGCGGCAACCAGGACAGAGGGATTCATAGTAGAGGCTGATAGAGACAGGGTCGGCTTTCGGGGTGTTGGAGATCAACCTGGTGCAATGCTTCTCCACCTGCAAAGAAAGGAAAGTCTGCATCAAGACGGGGTGTTCGTGGTTTGACCGCCTAGTATGCCAGCAAATTAAAAAGGCAGTTGTCTTCCTTGGATAGAGCCGAAGAAAATATTCTTTTTCATAGCTTATACTGTATATGAAAAAGGGATGCAGTGGCTCAGTGGCTAAGAGGCTGAGCTTGTCGATCGAAAGGTTGGTAGTTCAGTAGTTCAAATCCCTAGTGCTGCGTAACAGGTTGAGCTCCCGTTACTTGTCCCAGCTTCTGCCAGCCTAGCAGTTTGAAAGCATGAAAAAAATGCAAGTAGAAAAATAGGGACCACCTTTCGTGGGAAGGTAACAGCGTTCGGTTCGCCTTTGGCATTTAGTCATGCTGGCCATGGAGACGTCTTCAGACAGTGCTGGCTCTTCGGCTTTGAAACGGAGATGAGCACCGCTCTCTAGAATAGGGAATGACTAGCACATATGTGCGAGGGGGAACATTTACCTTTACCTATACTGCATATGTTCTGCTGGTTCATTCAAAAGAACTTTAAATGGTTGGAAAGGCAAAAAATAATCAGCATCTGGATAATTCTGTCATGAGGGTGGCAGTTCTTTCTCCGAGCTTGCAGGTTGGTTTCTGTACATTTTGTTACCATGTTGGGTAACATCTTCAACGGAATTTAGGGGAATGTCAGTGTCAGTATTTTTCTAAGGGCTTCATGTGATCAGTAGGTCTTGTGATGAGGAGGTCACATCAGGTGAGGGTCACATCAAATGAAGGTCTTGTGATGGGATTGGTGTGGGTCCCATCACAAGACTCTCACTTGACATGAACCACACCTGATCCATCATAAGACCTCACCTGACGTGACTTCCCCATCACAAGACCTACTGACCACACGAAGCCCTTATAAGCAGAAGAACACCGACATTGGTATCTCCATCAATTCTGCTGAAGATGTTACAAAACCTTCAGAAACCAACCCACAAGCTTGGAAAATGAATCTCCACCCACATCCTACACCCAAGCCATAGGTATTTGTCACTATGGCAAGTCTATCATGCTAGAGAAAAACTCCCTGCTGTGGCATCCATCAATACAATGCTACCAGAGGGCGAAATGGATGGTTCCCCAGGTGCTGCCACCTACTTATCCTCTGTAACCATGGGAATCCATTACATGTCCTACCTTTAAAAATGCAAAGAGGTTTGTAAGGGAGAGGGAAATTCAAGTACTTGTGGGTAATCACTTTGCTAGAAGAATAGGCAAGCATTTCACTGAAAATTGCAATTTGGCTATAGATGTTGTCATGAGGATGTTCCACCTATACAATATCATCCCCCTGAAAGTCAAATGGGGCCCAACACCTGCAAGGTTTTAAAAGTTGGGATGGCAAGGTCTGGAAGTGTAATAGAGTTGGCCAATTGTTTTAGGAGACTGGACTTCTCCTCTGTCTTTGTTGTTCTTCCTTTTCAGCCTGTCCCCAGTCAGCATAGAACTCATCCATCACTAAGACCAGGGGTGAAATGCTCCCAGTTTGGACCGGATCGCCCGATTTGGTACCAGAGAACTGGTAGCAAAAATCCCTGCCCAACCCCCCATGCCCAGCTGAGCCATGCAATTATCAGAGGCTTTTTTTTTTTTACTTTTAAAAGCATTTTTTCTACAACCTCTTCAGCCGAAAAAATGCTTTTAAAAATAAATAAATAAATAAAAGTTGGCCATGCCCACCCAGTCACATTACTCCCCCCACCAAGCCACAGAACCCGTAGTAACAAATTTTACATTTCACCACTGACTATAAGACCCCTTAGTGCAGCCCCCTGCAGCCGAAATGGGGAAGGTCTGATTTAAGGACCTTGTCTGTCTTGTGGGGTTTTTGGTGTTCTCTGGGCTGGTTGTTTCCTTTGCAGATGTTTCATTATCCAACTAGGTAAGATCTTCAGTGCTAGAAGAGTAATGCATTATCATTTGGGTAATGAAATTTCTGCAAGAAAACCACCAAGCTCAGAAAGCACCAAGGATTCCAAAATTCATCCCTGAGCTACAAATTTTCCCATGTCTGAGCTGGTGTCTCTGCTCCTCCTTTCCCACACCTTTGGGCCAGCTCTCAAATGTGGAACCATGTGAAATTAACAAACAGGAGGGAAGATGCATGTCAGTGATTGCATGACCTCTGTAGACGCCACACACTAAATAAATAATGATGTAGCTCCAGGCTACTTCCCTGTTTTAAACCTTAGGACGTTTCTTTCAGGAAAAAATGCCTTCCACAACCAGTGTGAACTCTTATAAACACAGCCTGATTATTATACAATGCACAGATCTAATTGTGAAAGATTGTACCAAGGAAGGTGACAATTAAAAAAAAAAAAACCCTCACATGCTTTGATTCACACCCCTCCCAAGAATTCATCCATTTCCTTTCTTTGTAAAGAGAAGTGAAAGTGTGAGGCTTTGCCAAAAACGGAGCCGATTTATTTTACCCAACCGTGGGGTTTTCTGTCTGGAATTTTCCCTAATAAAATGGGCTGGGCCAAAAGAGGCTGTGCAAAGTCTCTTTTATTACAATCTAGCTGCAAAGGTTTTGTTTGCAAGGTGGCTTTTGAATTGGGACTCCCAACTTTCTAACTGCAGGGGAAAATAGGCCAACAGTACAGATAGTCCTCAACTAATGACCACAGTTGGGATCCTCACTAAGCAATGTGGTCATGAAGTGAATCACGCCAGACGTCACAACCTTTTCTGTTCCATTTGTTATGCAAATCACTGCAGTCATTAAGCGGATCACGAAGTTCTCAAGCAAATCCAATTTCCCCCATTGAGTTTGCTTGCTGGAAGACCCCCCTGGGAAGGCTGCAGGTGATGATCATGTGACCACAGGACACAGCAACTCTTTAAGTGCATGTTGCAATGGACATTAAGTGCAAGGACTGGTCATTAGTTGTTAATTTAGTTAACTAATTTCAGTGGGGTTAAAACTGCCTCCTTGAAAATTTTCTTGCTTCCCTCATTGAAAATTTTTATAAATGTAAACATTTTAATTCTAAAATTCTAACGTTTTAATTTTTATACACTGGTTCATATTTTGACGCTGTATTGTATCTCACCCAGAATCCTTCTTTGAGAGAGATGGGTGGTTCCGAAATGTAATCAATGAATCACTTTTCTTAGTGGCAATCCTGTAATTTTGCATGTTGTTAAACAAATGGTATGTCAGCACTGGAACGAATGTAGTTTGGAATGCTGACATCGAGAACTATCCCTGCTAACTTCCTTAGGTCCAGAATTGGTAAGAACCCTAGTTCAGTTTTGAAATAAAATTCCTTTCAATATTTATTTGAAAGGCTGCTCCATTATAAAAACGCCATTAGTTCGAATTCAAAAATAAAATTGGAGAAACGGGGAGATCCTTGTGCGGTTAGCTAAACTGTGCTCAGCCATTGTCTGTTTAGCCATTAGCTGAGTATGCCCAATACGCAAAAGCCTTAAATCATGATTTGCAAACCAAATGGAAGTATTTGCGCAACCCAAGGAGCCATCATTTGCCCTGTGTCTTCCTTTTTTTAAAAAATTTCATTGAGGAACCACTTTTTGGCATGAGAAAGTCATTCAAAAACACAGCAGGAACAGACCGTACACTGATAATACACATTAAAATAAAGATGTGATTTGCTTATGGAATAGCTGCATAACTTATTTTAATAAGCATTAGGATTTCATTTATGCCTGGAAATTAGCGGGAGGCCATTGCTGTTCCCTATTCAAACAGAAAGGTAGCACAAATATATGCCAGCTGACAGAAAGTATATATGGTTGTGGATTTAGAGAAAGGATACCAAAATGTGAATAAGCTTGAATTAAAACACTTCTGAACTCTTGCCAAGAAAATTGCAGGGACTAGTCCAGGCAGTTGCCAGGAGTCAATGTTGACTCAAATGGCACACACACAAACAACATTCTGCATGGCAGATATGGCGCCTAATGTTAGTTACTAAATGCAGTAACAGCAGTTTATGATGGAAGAAAACTATGAGAAAGAGATAGGTAGGGAGTTAGAGAGAGAGAGAGAGATGATAAATATGGATTAGCATATGAACATGGTGAAAGGAAGGATAATTTATAAGGGTGGAACAGTACATAACTGGTACTGTATGTACCAATTTTGCAGTATGTACTGCAAAATACTGATTTTGCAGTATTTTGTTCGCTTCTTTTAAAAATGTCTTCAACTGACTATTGCTCATCGGTTTTCTGCACTTTGCACTGCATAATTCAGATGCATCACAATACAATTTTCATCACAGCCAGTCAATGGGGCCCACACATCTAGAGAGTAAGGGAAGCAAAAGGGGATGTTTTGAAACGAGTGGCTGGGGAATTAAAGTCCACAAGTTTTAAAGTTGCCAAGGCTAGACATCCTTGTTTTAAAACTTGGAGAGGATGCTGGTTTCTACACAATTCAGGCTGAGTTCTGTGAGACCATTTTTTAATATGTACTACTGGCATATACTGCCTTTTACTTCCTGATCAAGCCTGCTGTTTCCACCCCCTATTCCTTATGCACAGGTTCCAGGAATTTCTGCCTACTCCCTGCTCTCCCTATTGCATAGCTGAGAGAAATTAAAAATCCAAGTCCTCTGGCATTAAAGGAGGAGCAGCAAGGGGAAAAAAACACCAATGTTTTGCAGGTTATTATTGAGCTATGGATCCACCCTTCTCCTTGGATAATGAGCAATACTTAACACCAACAAAGGCTTAAGAAACTTAAGTCAAAATTTCACCTTGTTGGCCTCTACAGGAAGCATTTTAAAAGAAATGTCTGGCCAACTCCTATGATTGGGATAAGAGAGTTATGAAGATCTTCCCTTTTTCAGGGAAGGTCATGGGTCTGGACTTCGGACCTTCTGTTATGAATTTCTTCCATCTGATCATCCTTTAGGAAACTAGTGAATGAAGGAAAAATATAGTAACCGTCTAGTGATTCTTCATTGACAGCATGAGTTCTTTGGAAGCCCTGACTCAAAAGTCCTTTGCTTGGCTTCACAGCCTGCCTTCCTTCCTTCCTTCCTTCCTTCCTTCCTTCCTTCCTCCCTCCCCTCCCCTCCTCTCCCCTCCCCTTTTTTCTGGCATTGATAAGATAATATCAATAGTGCACACACACTACCTAAACAGACCAACCTTTACCCCACATAGGTCTCCCTATTACTTTTCTGCTGGAAAATAAACCGTACCAATAAAGGAGAATATTTGTAGCTCAGGGTTAAAATGAGGGGTGCGCTGATGATGTTAACCTAGTTTGGGTAATGAAACCTCTGCAAGAAAATAACCAAGATCAGAGGGCACCAACCATCCCACCCCACCCCATAATAAAACGTCCCATCTTTTCGATGGGGATCCTTTTCTACCATCTTGACGGTTTGAGCTGCTTGCTTTCTTTCCTTTCCTTGAGCGGCTTTTTAGAATGGACTTTTTCTTGTTGACAATGCGGAGAAGAGCCAGCACCGGTGAAAAGGGTGAAGGTTCTGACTCGGGACGGAGAGATCTGGGTTTTAGTCCTCTCTCGGGCACCCAAATGCCAACTGGGACGACGCTTTCTCTCATCCTCCAAATCAGAGTCAAGCCCGCTGAAATTCAAAGCCCTGCCCCAGTGTTTCTCGACATGCGTGGGCTGCAACTTTTCGGGGATCGCTCAGGGGAAGCTAGCAAAGAGGGGGGGGGAGAAACAAGCAGCCTTCTGCAGCAGGAGATTGCAAAGCACCCAGTTCGAAGCCGCCCCGGCGCGCCTCATGCAAACGAGTTATCGGCGTGCAAGCCCGGCCACCCGCTCGCTTACCTGGCAGGCTTGGGCGATCTCTTTGGAACTGCACCAAAGTTGCGGCGGATAACCGCACGTCGGCCTGTTACTTTCCCCGCAGGAGCTCGCCCAGAGGCTGCCCGCGATGAGGAGAAGAAGCCAACCAGCCATGGCGAAGCGCTCCCAAATCTTGGGCGCCAAGACCAGTTTGGCGGGCCTTTAAACTCTCTCCGCCTCGGCCCGCCCCCTTTCCTGCTCGGGGCAACCTGTTTTTCCTCTTTGGCTGCTCTTCGTGACTCAGCCGGCCTCGGACGGCCCTTGGTCTTGTGCGCCTTTCCTACTGTTTGAAATCTCCCCGTTTTCTGGGAAGGTTGGGAGTTTCGGATGCCGTCACCCAGGCGCATGATTGCATTTCTGCTATCTGAGGGGGAAAATGCAGATACGACCAGCAAAATTGATTACAGAAGAACAAGATGTTGCTGATTTGCAAAGAGGTTGAAATATAACCCTGTATCTGATTCTATTCATTCTCACAATAAGTTTCTGGGATGTGGGATGACCGTTGTTCCTTTCCCTTAACTCTCCAATGCGCCTTGAAAGCCTTAAATGTGCCTGCCCAAATTCCAATTCTGGACTACCAAGGGAAGAGAGCTAGTAGTACTTTTGCTTCCCAGCTGGCACCGAAAGCTGAAAGAGGGCTCTAGTTTTCTAACCAAGCTGGGACACTTGAATGAATGCATTTTGGGAAGTTCCTTTTGTCTTTTTTAGTAAATGGAGTTTCCAGATTTTACAAACAAAAAAACTGCATCTTTATATAAGGAGTAGGAAGCTTAGTTTAATTTGTCTCTGGCCCCATCCCTCTGAAATATTAAAAATTTATGCATTCCAGATAAGGGACGTGGAGCTCAGTGGCTAAGACGCTGAGCTTGTCAATCGAAAGGTCGGCAGTTCAGCGGTTTGAATCCCTAGTGCCACATAATGGGGTGAGCTCCCATTTCACTGTTCCAGCTTCTGCCAACATAACAGTTCGAAAACCCATAGAAAATGCAAGTAGAAAAATAGGGACCACCTTTGGTGGGAAGGTAACAGTGTCCCGTGTGCCTTTGGCGTTTAGTCATGCCGGCCACATGACCATGGAGACGTCTTCGGACAGTGCTGGCTCTTCGGCTTTGAAATGGAGATGAGCACCACCCCCTAGAGTCAGGAACAACTAGCACATATGTGCGAGGGGAACCTATATGCATTCCAGAGAAGTAGCCTGGAATTGAAGAAAACTTCCTAACAATGAGGACAATTAACCAGTGGAACAGCTTGCCTTCAAAGGTTGGAGGTTTTTAAGAAGAGACAGTAAATCCATTTGTCTGAAATGGGTCTCTCCTGCTTGAGCAGTGGGCTGGACTAGAAGATCTCCAAGGTCCCTTCCAGCTCTATTCAGATTCTCATTTTCTGGACCTTAACAACAGCCATTGGTCACTAGGATGCAGGCCAGGGTTTAGTTCGTTCCTTGCCGTTTCCAAATTCAAGGCAATTGTCTTTGGACTACAAATTGAATGGGGGAGGTGGGGGAGGGTTTGAAAAAGAGCTGAAGTATTGAGCAATCGTGATGGATGCATCTTAGTTGCCTGCAGGCTGAATTCTCTGAGTGGTTTAGTAAACATAATTTTGTTTAATTCATTCAATAATTAATCCTCTAATTGTTATTGGACTCAAAACATCACTGGCAACAGGGAGGCTGATGAGCTGAGTTTTCTTCAGGGGCTAAACTGCATTTCTATGTGTCTGTCTATATGGACCCTGAGGAGAAACGTCTGCAGCACACCTTAGCTTGACTGCAGTGTACAGGTATTATGTACCAAATGTCTATTTTTCCCAAATTTGCAATTCAAAACTTGTTTTCTGCTGCCAGAAGCATGGTGGGGGACGATGTGTAAAGTCCAAAAATGTACTTGAATCACCAGAATGCCAAAGAGAGAGACTAAAGAGGCTGGCTAGAGTTAAATTTTAAATTGATTTTAAATTGGATCGTTTTAATTTACGGCCAAAATATTTAATTATTTTAAACTGTTTTTTAAATTTTGTATGTTCTGTTTTTTACTTTGGCTGTTCACTGCCCTGAGTCCTATTTGGAGAAGGGCGGTATAGAAATGGAAACAAACAAACAAACAAACAAACAAATAAATAAGAGGCTTGGAAAAATATCAGCTTTAATTTGTACGAAGAAGAGCTGGGTAGACCATACCACTATATATAGACAAAGAGCATGCAGTGAAAGGCCACACCTTGGGGAAGGTATGGCCTCCATTTATACCTTCAGAGGCCCCGTGATCCATGCCTTCCTTTGGTAGTGCAGCAAGGTACAGGGGGGTTGAGTGCTTAGCAACAGAGGGGCTGGGTGCTTAGCAACACAGTTATCAGGCTGGAGTTTTACAGAAAAAGAAGATAACAGATAACAAAAGTTCCAGAGGCAATTCTAATTCTAAGCAAAGCAATTCTTACAGAAGGAAAACAGCAAGTTATTATTATGTCCCAGTAATTCTACTTATTCTTCTATTATTATGTCCCTACAGTTGGAAAATAGAGTGAGGGGAGAAGACAAGGCTTCAGAGAAACAGATCCTAAGTTGTTAATTTGGAAAAGAGAAGGTGTGTTATATCATCAACTTTCCTCAATCCAGTACAGCCTGGGTGACAAGCAAACACCACCATCTCTGACCACTATTACTGGTGGTTTCAGGATACGGAGTTTGAGCAACACAGAAGAGCCAAGAGAACATGAATGGGATAGAATCTCCTGCTTGAGCAGGGTGAAAAGCAGTGGTGAAATTTGAACTGGTTTACTATGCATTGTACACCACGCACACCAAAAGGAGGCATGGGGTAAGTAGAACAGCGCGCGGGGGGGGGGGAATCAGCTGTGGCGCACAATTTTTTTTTTTACTTTTAAAAGCATTTTTTACAACCTATTTGGCCGAAGTAAAAAAGAAAAGGTTCTGACGATCGCGCGGCTCAGCTGGGATCATCAGAGCTTTTTTTTAACCCTTTAATAGCATTTTTTAAAAGAAGCGGCAAGCAGGCAACTGGGCAATTGGGTGTGTGTGGGCGTGGGGGGCAGAGATTTTTGCTACCGGTTCTCTGAACCACCTGCCGCCATCGCTACTGGATCGGCCGATCTGGTCCGAACCGGAAGCATTTCACCCCTGCCTCAAAGGTCCCTTCCAGTTCTATTCTGATTCTAATTCATTTTATTTCTGGTGGCCCAATACCAATTGGTGTCCTTGTGCAAGTTTACTAACACAGAGCAGGAAAGTAGGAGAAAAATCATTCAAGGTTGCCTATTTGTCAAGTTAAGAAAACACATTTTGAAGAATGTGATTTAACTATGATCGTTGCAAGAATAGATGTTAGCGGATGTGACAGATATGCAAGCTCAGGTGACAAACCAAAGGATCACTATTCAGGTTCCTCCACCTTTTCCTCATGTAAATGCAAGAATGTTTGCCATTGGGAGAGTCATCTTCAGAGTAGGCCATTCCTCTAGGTTTAGACGAGTGTTTAAAATGAGTGGACTTAAATTCCCTGAAATCTTCAGTCATCTTGCTGGATTAGACTACAGTATATAGATATCTAAATCATCAAACCCCAGAAAAATTGTGAGTTTGTGAGTGGTGATGATGACATTTATGCTTTCATAATATGTTCTATGCAATATTTAGCCGTGTCAGAAGCCCCAAGTATCATGTGGTGTGATTGACATGGGATTATATAACTATCATGACTCAACAAACATATGACACTGTCAGCACAAGTCAGCACAAATATGCTGAATGTGAATAAGGCAATGATTGTTGTGTTTCAGCTCCTTCCCATGTTGTGTTGTGTTTCCCCTATCGCTGTGTCTCCAGAGCTCCTAGAATGTCCCAATTTCCATTCTCTACAATGATTGATGATCAAATGACATTGCACCCATTCACTGATCTCCCTGCAAAAATTGTATATTTTCATTCATCTGCATGATCTAGTGCATTTTCAGAGAAACTGCAGCTTTATTGGTAGATGGTTTGATGTTTCATATTTAGACTAATCATAAAGTTTGGGCTGGTATTCACAGTTCTTCTCTCCATCCCTTTGTCCTATTCTGGAGCAGTGCCATCAACTCTACTTTTTGTGCCCAAGGCCATATGATACTATGTGACCAATACATCTACTACTGTCAGGGTTCCAAGTAATACCCCCAATGAAAGAAGACTCTGAGGCTTGAAGTTCCTCCATTTTATTAGAGATGCCATATTGGCACATCTAGGAAAACCCGAATCTGAGACTTTCCAGGTTTTCCCTATCCAAAGGAAAGTCCAAATCCCTGCCCAGCACCCACATGGTCCAATCAAAGCACCGTCCCAACTGGAGATGCCTCCCAGTCACACCCCTCCAGGTGCAGGGCAATATGTCCTTGATTCTCTGAGAAAGGAATGTTATTATGACTATATATATCACCCCTGCTCCACACAATCCCCCCTCCCAGTTTCCCACAGCACTAAATGTGGCAGGCCTGAAGGCTCAATGCAAAAGATGGCTTCCAGACCTGACACTGAGATTCAGAGTGCAAATGCAGAGTTCTCTAGGACTATGTATCCTTGTTTTATCCCTGTAGTATTTACTGTTTATTGATGATGGTATATTGATGTTTGATAGTTGATCTTTGTTTATTCATGTCAGAAGCACCTTCAAGTTACAGACATATAACATTCAACACTGAGCAAGTAAAAAGGTATAAAATAGGTCATAAAAATATAGTACATAAAAAGCATGTAAAATAAGTAGGATTAAAACGAAATGACATTTCCCCAGTATTGGGTCACATAAAAAGCATTTTTTTTCACCATCAGGAGGACTTCCTCTGTACATGTTGAAGGATAACATATGTGAAATGAGTTGTTCTTCTCCAGATTCACACAGTTAACAGTTGATACTACTTGTCTGTGGAAACCAAAGGAAGGATGTTAGATATTGAACTCACAGGATGTAGGGCAATATTTGATTTATTTTTGCTGATTGTCTATGGAGTTTCTCAGTCATCCAGTTCATGGTTGTCCCAAAGGTTTAACTTCAGAACTGAAGAAGCTTCTTGGATGAGAAGTGAAACATCTTCATGGAAAACAGAGCCCAGCTGCCTTTTGAAAAAGCACCTTTGTGATATTTTTGCTGATTCCAAGACAGTTATGTTTGGACTCGAGAAGAGAATCTAAAACCAAAGTAATAGGACAAGCTACAGTCTCCTGCAGAGCGATTTCATAAACTTAGGTTAATTGATTGGCTAACCAAACCTCTGATGTTTGCTGAAGTGAAAATATCACATGACTTTTCACAACTCTAAAATCTGGAACTGAATGTAGATTGTTCTGAATCATTCAACCCACAGTTTTTTTTTAAAAGGCACACTTCTGCCAAAATTCTGTCACCAAGATAGACATTTGAAAATAAGAAAAAATGTGTTGTTCAACATATAACCAAGGCAACAGCAATACACTTTTTAAAACTAATTCCACAGTAAATTCATCCATAAATTGTTACCTACCCTCCCAGTTTATGGAAATTAGATTAGCAAATGGGAAAAAAAATCTAGTTGTGTAAGATAAAGTAAGAGAAGGAGGTTTCCCCTATAGATATGTTCATATTGTTTTCATGGAAACATACCACCGAGGTGGTTTGCCACTGATTTGTTCCCAGAGTGGTCTACACTAACCAGATATAATCCTGTATGGGTTTCTTGAGATCTTTCTGTGAATGAGAAACAAACCCTTGCAATACTCTTTTCTAGAGTTGTGAAAGGCTGAGACCAGAATTCCTGCTGCTAAGTAAGGCAGTTGTTAAATGAGTCACACCCATGTTTGCTACATTTAAGTGAATTGCGGCAGCTGTTAAATGAATCATATGGTCATTAAGTGAATATGGCTTCCCCCTTTGACTTTGCTTGACAGAAGCTGGCTGGAAAGGTCACAAATGGCTATCATGGGACACCGGGACACTGCAGCCATTGTAAATACATGCCATGCATGCACCCAAATTTTCACCTAGCCCCTAGGCTGAAGCCTGTTAGGAAACGGGTCACATAAGCGAGCGAGTGTGCATGAAGCTCCACTTGTTTGAGCGGCAGGTGCTTGCATTCACACACAAAGCTCCACTCGTATGAGTGGTGGACACTTGCACTCATGCCCAAAGCTCTGCTCACAAAAATGGAGCTGGGCACGTTCACGCCTGCCACTCAAACTGAATCATTCCCTCTCCTCCCTCCGGGCCCCCAAGCCAGAAAAGTTGTGGACCGCCGAGTTACAAGTCACTTTTTTTTAGTGCCATTGTAACTTTAAATAATCACTAAATGAATTGTTGTAAGTGGAGAATTAACCATATGGGAGCACTTGCTGGGGTGTTTATAAAAAGTGAAGATGGTGATGGAAGAATAATAGAGTACCCAGGGTAGAGTGTTGGATTATAAAATTAACAGAGCTTGCAGAAATGACAACGCTGATAAAGGACTTTTTATGGATAGAAGAATTGACTGAATTCATACTTATAGATTTGGGGATTAAAAAGGTTTAAAGAGGAAGGAGAAAGAATAAGATGGCAGTTACCAGATAAAAAGAAGGGTAAAAATCATAATTCTATTTTTTCTTTCTCTACTTCTTTTTTCTTATTTTCTATTTCCTTTTTTTCCCTTTAACTGTTTCTAGCTTTATTGAATTGGAAAGTTCTAACACTTTTTTTAAAAAAGGGAGAAGTTATCTACCCAAAAAGTCAAGATAGAAACTGCAAATTTGAAACTGTTCTTTTTTTATGTATGTTGCATGTGATTTTGCAGTGGTTCTCTTACTGTGGTTAATATAATCCTTTGCTATTTGTGCGCCTTGTTTATAATTATTTTTTAATTGTGACTTTTATGTTTTTAAAATTAAGTGTGAATCAGAGTCACTTTTATAAGAGAGGGACAACTATGCAACTATTATAAATGAATATAAATAAAGATGGGGCTTTGTTCACATAGTCACATTCAGCATCTTGGCTTTGGCACACAAGTGCAGGTAGTCCTTGACTTACATCCATTTGTTCAGTTGCCATTTGAAGTTACAACAGCACAAAAAAATGACTTATGACCAGTTTTCACACAATTGTGAAAGCATCCCCATGGTCACGTGATAAAATTTGGGCGCTTGGCAACTGGCATGTATTTATGACAGTTGCAGTGTCCCGGGGTCATGTGATTGCCATTTGTAACCTTTCCAGATGGTTTCCAACAAGCAAGTCAATACTGGTAATCCTCGACTTACGACCACAATTGAGCTCAAAATTTATGTTGCTTTGAGACATTTGTTGTGAGTTTTGCTCCATTTTACGACCTTTCTTGCCACAGGTTAAGTGAATCGCTGCAGTTGTTAAGTTAGTAGCCTGGTTGTTAAGTGAATCTGGCTTCCCACACTTACAAGAGACAGGCGATATATTTTGTTTACAATATAAATTGGGGCAAGTAAGCATTTTTGTGACTAGGAGCAAGTCCATTTTTAAAAATATTCTGGGTTTGTATGCCACAGAAGATATGTCAATTATTTGTTTTGTGAAGAGGTGGCTTTTTTTTTTTTTGCAGCTGGAGAAAAAAAAAAAGAAGAGTTGGAAGTTTAGAAAAAAGGAAGCAATGAATATTGTGCCACCAAAAATCAGTGTTGTTGCTACCAAGTTGAGGAGCATGGCAACTTTAAGGTGTACTAGCTGGGGAATTCCAGGAGTCGAAGTCCACATGACTTAAAGTTGCCAAGAATGAGAAACGCTGACTAGAGAATGTTTTGGAGGCCACAAAAACCTGGTGTTTAGATACCAGCATGATTGTCACCAAATAGCAGAAGAAGGACGAAAGAGAGCCTAGCAAGAACACTGCAAAAATTGTGGCAAGAGCAACCTGGGAAATGGCTGAAAAACACAAAAGCAAAAAGTAAATCAGTAGCTAATCTTATGACAAGGCGGCAGTCGGAGGAATTATTTTGAAAAGAGGCTTCCTGAAGCAAATAATCTGAGGCAAAGACTGCTATGAGACTGTTGGCCAAAGAACAGGCTAAGGGCAAATTCCACAAATGGCTGGATTGAGCGCGAAGCAAAATTGCCACATACATATGAACAGTTTCTCCCCTCCCCTCAGGCCTGTTCAAGGTACATCGATGGAAGTTAAAAGGGTCAGGAGCATAATGACCTCTGCAGAAAAGTTACCCAACTGACCATTTGCCTCAAGCTCTTAACCCTCAGGATGATTTTTATAGGTAGTGTTCAACTTGCAAGTTCATCTAGTGTGTCACGAGTGTTTCCAGGATTGCTGTGGCCATCTGCCTACTCACAAACAGTATGGTTTTAATCAAGCCATCTGCTGTTGGCAATTACCTGCAAGCCTTCCCCGCCCTAGTTAATTGCAGGTTGACTCCCTATATAAGCAAGGACCTTTTGCTTGCTACTCGGGCCTAGTCTGATCTAGGCCTAAATGCACAGCTCCTGCAGGAAGCTTGTTGCAACGCCGCAGATGGGAGAAGAATGCAGATAAGGACTCCAGACGCCGCTACAGAGAGACTCCCACGGATGCTTGCCTTTTGCTGTTTTGTAGCATGCAAGCTATCATCGGGACTGCTGTTGCTGGACCTTCTTCCTCCCACAAGCTTCAAGCAATGTTTGCTTTTTGAACTGTTTTTACTTCAGGTGACTTTCAGCTGTGAAGCTCGTGCTGCTCCCATTATGATTGCCTTGATGATGTATCGACGCCGAAGCTGCTTACCTTCATGCTAGCTTTATTCTTTCGTGAACTGTTTTGGTATTGTGGAGAGGGATCTAGGGAGATAGCCTTGTTTCACATACCCAGATAAGACTTTGTTTTTAATGTGTTTTCTTAAAGACATAGTGCCTTTTAAATGTTTTAAAGTAAATTATATTTTTACACAAGACGCCTCTGTCAGAATCATTTTCGGTCTCAGTGTGTTTACTCATGAGCTGGTTCACGGTCCGGGGTACCCCTCAACCCCATTTCGTCACATAGTGACTGTTTGAAGTTACAACTGCAGTGAAAAAGTGACTTATGATTGTTTTTCACACTTAACAACCATCCCCATGGTCACATAATCAAAATTCAGATGCTTGGCACCAGAAGGCAGGAGGAGAAACGATGGATGGAAACTAATCAAGGAGTGAAGCAACCTGGAATTAACAGTGGGAACAATTAGCCAGTGGAACAGCTTGCCTTCAGACGTTGTGGGTGCTTCATCGCTGGAGGTCTTTAAGAAGAGACTAGACAGTCACTTGTCTGAAATGCTATACGGTCACCTGCTTGAGCAGAGGGTTGGACTAGATGACCTCGAAGGTTCTTTCCAGCTCTATTCTGATTGATTGACTCACCTCGAAAGTCCCTTCCAGCTCTATTCTGATTGATTCATTGACTCACATTTATGATGATTGCTGTGTCATCATTTTGTGAACTTCTGACACACAAAGTCAATGGGGCACCCTGCTTCACTTAACAACCGTGTTAGTAACTTAACAACTGCAGTAATTCACTTAACTGTGGCAAGGAATGTTGTAAAATAGGACAAAACTCAACAGAAGTCTCATTTAGCAACATAAATTTTGGGCTCAATTATGGTCGTAAGTGGAGGACTACCTGCATTTATTTATTCCATCTGTAGAACACATTTCTGTGACTGTCCCCTCACACAAAGCAATTCTTAATGGTGTACAACAGTTGAATAAAACAGCAAATACATCAAGAAAAGTCATTTTAAAAGGATAAAAATTAAAATAAGAATATTATAAAAAAAATAAAATATACAGAATCCAGAGAAAGAGCAAGAATATAAATCACTGTGATCTAAGAATGTTCATAAGGTTCAGGCCTGATGATATAACCGGGTCTTGAGGGATTTCCTAAACCAGGTGTGTCAAACTCGATTTCATTGAGGGCGGCATCAAGGTTGTGTATGACCTCGGGGGGCCAGGGTGGGCGTGGCCAGGATGGGTGTGGCCAGCTCAATGTCACTTGTGTCGCGGGTGCCTGTGGCAGCCTGAGTGCTCTGCCAGCGAAAATAGGCTCCTGAGCTCCATTTTCGGCTACAATGGCCTCCTGCCACCATCTGCCAGCAAAAACGGAGCTCGGGAGGGCTGCATGCCCCGGCGTCATCAGAACGCTTCTGCGCATGCGCAGAAGAGCATGCGTGTGCACGAGCAAAGCGATCACACACGGGCGGCCCCGTTGCGAACTGGTAGTAAAGGTAAGTAGAACCCACCCCTGCTTCCCTGCCATTTCTAATGGGACAGGCTCAGTGGTAAAATCCAATTTTTTTTGCTACCGGTTCTGTGGGCGTGGCTTGGTGGGCATGGTGTGGCTTGGTGGGCGTGGCAGGGGAAGAATACTGCAAAACCCCCATTCCCTCCCCACTCCTGGGGGAAGGATACTGCAAAACCCCCATTCCCTTCCCACTCCAGGGGAAGGATACTGCAAAATCTCCATTCCCTCCCCACTCCAGGGGAAGGATACTGCAAAATCTCCATTCCCACCCTACTCCCAAAAAAGGCCTGAAAAGGGCCCAAAAAACAGCCTGAAAATAGCCTGTTTTGGGGGCGTTTTTTGGGCCATTTTCCAGCACTCGTGAAGACCAGCTGGCCAGCGTGCATATGTGCGACGAAAACCAGAACAGCTGGTGACAACACGCGTGCCCACAGAGGAGGCTCTGCGTGCCACCTCTGGCACGCATGCCATAGGTTCGCCATCATGGGAGTAAGGCATGAGTGACTTATTGGAGCCTCCATGTAATTTTCCACAGGTAGCAAGACAGTTGAATAAAACAGCAAATGAATTAAAAAAAGTCTGGCTAAGCCCCACTAAGACGCCCAGTTGGAGCCATTGAAGCATCCCAGGGAGAGGAACAAAACTGCGGCCTAGCAGCTTGCTTCAGCCCAACCCAACAGGGCTCCTGGCGATAGCAGAAATCAATTGACTGACTCATGCCACCAACTTCCATGAGGCCTTGTCATTTGAGAATGGGAGGGCACTGTTTGTCAGGCAGCATTGGGATCTTCAGGCAGTGACAATGGGGAGCCGAAGCAAAGGAAGATTTGACCAGGGAAACAGAGTCTGTTTGCTGGCACTGCCTGAGCAAATGGGGAAGAAAAAGGTTGAGGAAGGCCGAGTTTGGTTTCTCAGCTGTAAGGGTTGTTCTGCCAGCTCAGGAAGTGGGAGATCTTTCTGTTAGGAGAAAGGATTGCATGAGGCATGAGGAAAAAAAGAAAAGCATAATTGGGGTTGGTTTTGGGAGTAGGCTTCCTAAATTATCCTATAAATCAAGGGTGGGCAACTATGAGAACTTTTACAACTTGTAGACTTCAACTCCCAGAATTCATAGTTGGCCACTTCATAAATTGTCATGACAAAATAATACAGTATGTACCAACCCAGAAAGAATATTGGTATACTGGTTACAGAAAAAGTTGCCAGTCAAGAGGCCACAATGAAACATTTTAAGTTCAAGGAATAAAATTGTGTATTTAATGCTGTAGTTCGATAACTTTGTTTTTAACTTTTGTTATCAAGTTATGAAAAGACACCAATGTTGCAGTATGGTTTGAGAGCCCTGATTTATGTGCAGAGACATCATTTCTCACTTCTTCTTTCTACAAAAAGCATCAGGCTACCCACTTCCTTCACAGGAAAAAAAAAAGTTCTTTAAAGGTTATCACTGTTCTGTCTTGGTCTTGCTTGACAGGCCTTCAACCCTCCAACAGTCTGCAAATTTTTTAAAAAACTTGAATTATTTTTTTTCCATTTTAAGAATCAAACATGTGAGGAGTAAAGAGAGAAACGTAAGTATGTGCGCTTTTGCATTAACACATTTCATTTTATTATTTTTTTTATGTTGAAGTACCGTACAAAACTTTTCATTTTCTTTTTATCTTACAGTAACAAATTCTGACGCAAATACTGGAGCTTACAATGATGTAATAAACATTTCTTTCCTTTTTTTTTAAAGTGAAGGAGCCTGGAAAGTATGGCTGGAATGATGTGAGGAAGGGAAATAAGAGAGGTGTTTGGTATTATTGCATATATCTAGGATGAGAACACGCGCACAAAAAGAAAACTTTTGCTGCTGGAATCCATTCATTCAAGCTTGCTCTGTTCTGCATGGGAGGAACACGCAGATCCAGAGGGGCATATGGCCATGAACCAAGAAAGAGCCCTCTTCCTTGCTAACTGGAAAAGAATGGTGAAAATTAAAAAATAATAATTCCATCCTTTAATGGAGGTCAGCAATGGCATCAAACAGGTGCTTTGATAGGAAGACAAAAGAAAAAAAAATGCAGGCTCAGACCAGAGACAGTTTGTTGCATGTGCCCGCAAGACACAAAAATCACAAGGGTTTGTGTATAAAATGGGTTGTACGCAGGGGTGGGTTCCTGGGGATTCGGCAGGGTTTGGGCAATCCTCTAGCCAAGGATTGCTGGGGTTCGGCGAACCCCCAAATATTACCCCTGGCTGGCCCCACCCACCCCTCCCATGACTCTCCACGCGGCCCGTTCATCATTCCAGGTAAGTGAAGGGGCCACGCAGAGGGTCTGGGAGAGCAAAAAATGGGCCCACTGGAGGTTCCAGAAGTCTGGAAACGGGCCTGTTTCCAGCCTCCGGACCCCGGGGGGGAAGCAGTTTTTGTCCTCCCGGAGGCTTGAGGAAAGCCTCCGAAGCCTGGGGAGGGCGAACCACCCCACCCCCCGCCGTGGTACAGGCGGCTGACTAGGCCACGCCCACCCAGCAACAGGGCAGCAAACCCGTTGCTAAAGGATCTGAAGCCCACCCCTGGTTATATGGATCAAATGATTTTAGACCAGCTTTTGGAAATGGAAGCCAGCCCTACATAAAGCAGACCAGGTAATACAGGTGGACAAAAGCCTATGAGTGAGAATTACTGAGAACTTCCTCCCTCCCTTTCCTTTCGGGCAAAAGTTTGGAAATGAGTTTATGGCTTTATGCCAAAGAGCATGCAGTCAAGCCGCCAATTTCCAGGTTCATCCAGAAATATGGACAAGCACAGCCCTGAGAGGCAGGACTAGCTGGGATGCTGAAGCGGAGCCCTATCAGAAGGGATGTCACACCTGGTCTTGCAGGAAGGCTGAGGATCTCCAGCAAGGCTTGCTAGCCTCAGCATCAGGGTTCAAAGAAGAGGCAGGCTCTGCATCCTGATTAAATGGAGCCATGGAGGAAGGCTGAAATGTGAGGCCATTTGAATCGGCATCATTCCCTCCCTCCCCCACTGCCCATTCAGCAGCAGGTAAAGTGCTTGGAAAGCAAGGCAGATTGAAAGAGTGGGGAGAAGCTTCCAAAGACCACGGTAATGTAGTTTTCCTTTCCGCTCTCCATTTTTGCATATTTAAGAACAGAAGCAGCTGCATAGGAAGCTAAAACCAGATTACTGTCATATCACTCTACACCGGGGAACGAAAAGAAAGCCGGCACAGGGGGAGAGAGTCACTGCAAAGCAGGTTGAGTTTTGCCAGGTGAATGCCAACACACAGGGATGCAAGGCCTGAGGAGTTCTTAACCATCTCATCCGGCCCTTCCCAGGTAAATCCGAGAGGGAGAAAACGAGGAAAGGAAATAATGGTCTCTCCCCAAATTCTTAGGGATTGCCAGCCTGCAGAAGCACCAGCACCATTCCACCCCTCTCCCCCCCAAGAATAGCTTCTCTGCTGAGATCGTGCCCAGCGGTATAAGGTAGTTTCCCTAGCACCAAAAAAAGCCACTAGGAGAAAACGAAGGAATTCAAAATGCACCAGCAAATGTAAAAAAAAAAGTTAGCCTAGAACAGTGATTTTCAACCTTGACCACTTTAAGATGCATGGACTTCAATTCCCAGAATTCTCCAGCCAGCGTGCTGAGCCGAAGTCCAAGTATCTTAACATTGTCAAGGTTGAAAAAATTCCCAGCTTAGAGAAAGGAGGGTAGGCAGGAAAAGGAAGTAGAAGAGGAGAGCCACCGATGGAAAGCAAGAACAATAGGCAGAGTTAACGGTGAACACAAGAAGGAAATCTGAGGGGCTTTTGATCCCAACAGGAAGTCAAGGAAAGGCAGGCCATTCATCGGAGATTCTGGAAGGGTAGGAAGTGGGAAGTGGTAGGGAAGGGAAGTGCTCATCTTGGAGGAAGCTGGGAGAGAATCGGGTGTGCCAGCGTGACGTTGAGTGAGTCATTGTGCTGCACGAGGGAAGTGTGCTTGTAGTGCAAAACCAACTCCTTAAGCGAGGCATAGAGGTTGTAAGGTTCTGCAAAGCCGTAGCCTGTTGCTGTCTTGTAAATCACGCAGTGTTTCGTGTCTCCATCCACCCTGCAAGAACAAGAAATTAAGAACTTACAATTAACAATTAACACTTCGTGTTATTAAATATTGTTCAAGAAAGACAAAGAGCTGCATAAAGGCAACAAGGGACAACCGGGAATGGGATGGGGGTCAAAGGAAGAAAGAAAAAATGGATGGTATCCAAGATGCAGTATTTCAAATAATATTGAAATTTATTCTTGGAAGAACAGGTAGTCCTCGGTTAACAATCATAATCAGGTCTGGGAATTCTTGTCACTAAGCAATGCGGGCATAAAGTCAAAAGCAATGTAACCGCAATGGATTTATGATGGCAATTCTGGTCATTAAGGAATCACAGTTGTCAAGTCATGTGACTGCCACTTGCGGCCAGCTTCCCTAGTGGCTCTGCTCATTGAAAGTCAGCAGTGAAAGTCGCATATGGCAACCACATGACTATGGGTTGCTGTATGGAATTTGCATGCTGGCAGCCAAGCATCTGAAATTCAGTCATGTGACCGCTGGGACGCTGTGATGGCTGGTACCTCGAGGATCGGCCCTAAGCCTCCTCATTCAGTACCAACATAACTTCAAATGGTCACTGAACAAGCGGCTGCTAAGTGAGGACCACCTGCATTTATTAAAGTAAACAAAAAACAAAAAAGGCAAGTATTGCATCTAAAGAAAATGCAGGTCATAATTGGAGAAGCATTTTGTACCAGGTCCCCCATCTTTCTGGTGGGGGAGGGGGGAGAGAGGGGATGATTGTGCACACGCCCGCTGCTTGCACAAATGTAGCTTTACACACACAGCTCATACAAGTAGAGCTGCATGTGCAAACATATGCACCCACCATGTGCAGCCCAGCTCCAAACAGGCAGTAGCCCGATACCGGGCTGTGCCCTGTGGGTTGGGGATCCCTGTACTAAGTGATAGAGAACCAGGTACAATGTCTTTTCTAAGGCACATTCTAACAGGTGCAGGGTTTTTTTGTTTTTTAAATTATAGGCATGTTTTGTTTTTATCTTTGTTAAGCATTGGAATTATTTGATTAAGATAGGCGGCCGTGTAGTTTTGCAAAAGAAATACGTAAATAAATCCATCATGGACAGTGCATGCTCCTAGCAATTTCTGAAAGTGTTTACCGTGGAAAATAATGAATATTTCTAGACGTTACAAAGAAGAGCATCTTGGAAGAGGCATCCTTTGCCGTGTGAGATAAAACAACTTTTAGAGAGCATTGGCTACATATATCAAAAACATGAATGAAGGCTGCATTTGAGTTTCACCACAACACAGGCAACAACTGATTCAAGTCAGTCGATCAAGCAAGTCAAATAAAATGAATGAAGCTTGGTTTTTTAAATGAATGGGGGGAAAAAAATACTTCAGACAACTCACACCACAGAGCAGGCGTAGCACCCTCGCTGGCTGCTCTCCCGAATCAGAAAGGTCCCATCACGCTTGCCCACCAGCATTTCCTCTGCCTGGGTACGGTTGATCTTGCCTACATACCATGTCCGCTCATCGTGATGGGGCAGCTCTTCTTCATCCTCCATCATGGAGTATTGGCTGCAAGGCAGAACTAATGGTGAGAACACAAAGGGGAAGCCTGGCCAGTTCCCCTCTATTCTCCACTTTCGAGATTATGAGATATTACTAAAGAACATCCTGCCCTTTTACCAAGTAGCAATTTCCTTCCTTAAGAGGACAATAGATGTGATGGACTTCCAGGGCTATGTAAAACAAAAAGATCTAGAACTCAGAAGTCAGTCCAAGATCATTATGTTGATCCCTTTGCATTTTATGGTAAGCTTTGAATTTGAAATCTTGGAAAGCTGATATTTGTTTTGGTGGACCAATGCACTGACTTGATGCAGGACAGAGACAAAAGGCCAATTTGTAGAGCCCTTGCCCAATTTGTGTTATTCTGATCCTTTCACTATTAATTCATGACAATGAATTTTATAGTCCCATGTTCCAAAATAACTCCAAATGATGCCCAGCAATAACTAAACTGAAAGGAAAAAGCAATACCCAAATAATACATTCATTAAAACCAACACCTCATTTAACTATTCATTTTTGCATTAAGGTGTTAGATCGGGGTCGGCAACCTTAAACACTCGAAGAGCCACAAAGGTCCTAACCGGAAGCCCTCCATTCAATTCTGGAGCTGACCGGAAGTCCAGTTCCCCCACCATAGACTCCTCCTAGTACGGCATCCTTTTTCCTCTGCTGACCGGAAGTCCAGCTTCCCCATCATAGAATCTCCTCCTAGCGTGGCGTCCTTTTTCCTCTACCTGCCCTAACCAAAAGCCCTATCAATTGTGGAGCCGACCAGTGACAGGGAGCTGCAGCAGAGGGATAAAAGAGCCACATGCGGCTCCAGAGCCGCAGGTTGCTGACCCCTGTGTTAGATGGTCTGACAGCTAGATCATAAGTAAAGGCTCTCTTGAACAGTTTTGTTTTAATGGCTTTTCCGAACATCAGGGGTAATGGGGCCATTCAGATTTCTGGTGGAAGATACTTCTAAATCCAGCACAGCAAAACAGAAATGTTTTGTTCCACCCCACCAATCTCTCACAGGAGAGGAAGCAGCAATTCCTTTCCAATTCAAAAGAGTAGGATCCAGCTTTCCAATTCAAAGGAATGGGATCCAGTTGAAGGAGACAGTCTTGCAGATAACCAGGTCTCAAGCCAGATTGTTGGGAAACTCGTCTAGCATCTGTTTGCATTCAAGGTACTTGAGAAAGACCAATCTAGAGGCTTGCCCTGCCCTACAGGTTGCTTGAAGCAGAAACAAAATCAGAGGAAGCACGCTTAAAGGTTAATAGCCACTTCTTCTGCCAGATCATCAATCAACTCCAAGTCCCAACCCAAGGCATGGAGTCCTCCCCAGGGAGAATCTAGGAGAGGACAGGTTGCCTGAGAGTAGCTAGCTTTTGGGATGATGGTGCCCTGTTCCTTTAAGACCTCTCCCCAGCCAGCCCAGCAGCTTAGCAAAGAGCAACTACAACAGCCCTGCAGCAAAGCAGCTGGGTGTGGTACAATGGTGTTTGTGATCATTCTAGTGGAGCAATTGGTGGTGAAGGGTTTTTTTTTTAAATTTATTTATATGCTGCCTTTCTCCAGAGACTCAGGGCGGCTTACAAGGTGTTAAGCAATAGCCTTCATACTTTTGTATATTTATACAAAGTCAGCTTTGTGCGGTCACTCATGCCCTCGTCACCTCCCGCCTGGACTATTGCAACGCTCTCTACATGGGGCTCCCCTTGAGGAGCACCCGGAGGCTCCAACTGGCGCAGAGTGCAGCCGCGTGGGTGGTTATGGGAGCGACATGGCGCTCCCATGTAACACCCCTCCTGCGCGAGCTGCACTGGCTCCCGGTGGTATTCTGGGTGCGCTTCAAGATTTTGGTTATCACCTTTAAAGCGCTCCATGGCTCAGGACCTGGGTACTTGCGGGACCGCCTACTATCACCAATAGTCTCCCACCGGCCGGTACGCTCTCATAGAGAGGGGCTCCTCCGGGTGCCGTCAGCCAAACAATGTCGACTGGTGGCCCCCAGGGGGAGAGCCTTCTCTGTGGGGGCACCTACTATCTGGAACGAGCTCCCACCGGAGATACAGAGGATCCCGGATCTGCGCACCTTCTGCTGCGCTCTAAAGACCTTTTTATTTCACCAGGCGGGCCTGGCCTAACTTTCTCCCTCTTTTTAAACAATTTTAATATTTTAATATTTTTTAATATTTTTAATCCTCAAAGTTTAAATTTGTTTTAAATTGGTTGGGGTTTTAATCTGTCTGGGCCAAACTATTTAATTCGATTTTATTTCTGCTTTTTAAATTTTGTATGTATGTATTTTATTGTTGGCTGTTCACCGCCCTGAGTCCTTCGGGAGTAGGGCGGTATACAAATCAAATAAAAGTAAAAGTAAAGTAAAGTATTGCCCCCACAAACCGGGTCCTCATTTTATCTACCTTAGAAAGGATGGAAGGCTGAGTCAACCTTGAGCCTGGTGAGAATTGAACCCGCAGTAATTGCAGGCAGCTGGAAGCTAAATACTACCTTTAACAGTAGCATTAGTCTGCTGTGCCACTTGTGGGTTTTGCTGTTCTGCCTAGGAAACTGAGAGCAACCTTAAGTTAAGGAAAACTCTCATTTACCTCTACTAGTAATGAACAGCAGTAGATGTGGGGAGGACATGATAACAAACTGAGATTACTATCCAAGGATCTGCTGGTGTGTGTGGGTTGCCTAAAGTCCAGAAAGGGTGGAGTGGACCCCCGGGGATATGGGAGCCCAATGAACTGGGTATAGGCAAAAGGACCCTGCGGCAGTCTCCAGCTCAAACAATGAGGTCTTATGGAAGGGATTCTGTCACGCCCATGGGAAACAATACTCAAGCAACAATACAAGTTTGTCCCTGCAGTACAATGCAAATAGGTGCTCACAGCCCAACTCTTTGGGCACCATTAGATTTCCCCTTAGGACCGTCACACCTCACCCCATTCCTTGATGTTGTGGTTGATACTGGGCCCAGATGCTGGGATAGTAGAACTCCAAGAGGGGGTCCCTACTAACCCACCCAGCTAGGTCTTGGTAAACATTTCTTTTAACTGGGGATATCAGGATTTGAACTGCTGCAAACAAAACAGCGATAGCATTTAGACTTACATACACTTCACGGTGCTTTACAGCCCTCTCTAAGCAGTTTATGGAGTCAGCACATTGCTCACAACAATCTGGGTCCTCATTTTACTGACCTCGGAAGGATGAAAGGCTGAGTCAACCTTCAACCGGTGAGGAACGAACTGCTGGTAGTGGGCAGAGTTAGCCTGCCATACTGCATTCTAACCACTGGGCCACCACAGTCCTTATAAATCATAAGCACTTATCCAGCTGGGTTGGCTTCATGCTATAGGAATTAAAACTAGACTTCCTACAGGACAGATGAGGTTGCAGAAGATTATAAGAAGCTCACTGAAGTCTCTGCCACAAAGATGCCTTTCCAATTCCCTACTATCTGTCCATTTGTAACTGGACATACCAGAGTTTCAATCTGGAACCTTCTGAATGCTAAACAGTTTCCTGTAGACACACACTTTTGAGATGATAAAGCCCTCTCGGAGCAGAATAAGAATGGAGCCACTTACTCCTCAGTTTCACTCTTGATTCCAAGCCATTCATTGATCTTCTTCTGACGAGTCCCCTTCTGGGTCAACCATCTGGAGACATTAAAAAAAGGAACAAAAACTGCTCATTTTTAAACAGCATTTAAGGGACATGCACAAAGCTGTTTTTCCAGGCTGCAGTCAAGCCTAGTAAATTAAAATGACAATTGTGACCACATCAACAAGGCATTGGTGCATAATTATAAAATGGTAATTATTTGCATTGCCCCAATGGGTTGGAAAAATTCTAACGTTAAAAGAACAGTTTTTTAAAAGAAATTATCATTAAATAGCTATTTTAAACTTAGCTGTCCCAAGATCATGTTAATATAATGTTATGTTAGCAAACCAGAAAAATAACATTTTAGAAGCAGGTCATGCCCCCTTCAGATAAGCAAAGCCACTCACTGGATAGCTTTCGTCAGCACTTTTCTTAGGCTTTTAACTATTTTACATACAGTAGCAATCAGGATGAAAGCCTTACAAGTCTGTACTTGCTTAGCACTGAATTATGAGAGCACTTGCATTTTGTGGACAGGCCACTGGAGGGCAGGATTATGCTATCAAAAAGGAAGCTGGAAATCAAGGCAGCTCTTGATTTTAACCCTAACGGAACCCAGAATTTTCCATCATAGATCAGGATGATCATACCTCGAGGCACCCACATGACTGACTCAATTTTATGACATTTTCTGCAGCAGTTGTTAAGCAAATGTGACCATTGTTAAGCAAACCCACTGCCTGCAATAGGCATTTTTTTCTCCCGGAAACTGGAAGAAAATGCTGGTTTCTGGCAAAAAAAAAAAAGTTGTAAATTGCAATCATGTGATCTCAATATGCTTCAAATGACTGCAAATGAGGGCCAAAAGTGCCCATGACTCTGTGTGTGTGTGTGTTTGTGCGTGCGTGGCCATTATAACTTTGAATCTGGGTCAACAAAGATGATTAAGGGACTGGAGGCTAAAACATATAAAGAACGGTTGCAGGGACTGGGTATGTCTAGTTTAATGAAAAAAAGGACTAGTGGTGATATGGTAGCAGTGTTCCGATATCTCAGGGGTTGCCACAAAGAAGAGGGAGTCAGGATATTCTCCAAAGCACCTGAAGCCAGAACAAGAAGCAATGGGTGGAAACTAATCAAGGAGAGAAGCAACCTAGAACTAAGAAGAAATTTCCTGACAGAACAATTGATCAGTGGAACAACTTGCCTTGAGAAGTTGTGAATGCTCCAACACTGGAAGTTTTTAAGAAGAGATTGGATAACCATTTGTCTGAAATGGTATATGGTTTCTTGCCTGAACAGGGGGTTGGACTAGAAGACCTCCAAGGTCCCTTCCAACTATTCTATTCTATTCTATTCTATTCTATTCTATTCTATTCTATTCTATTCTATTCTATTCTATTCTATTCTATTCTATTCAGCCAGCTTTGTATAGAGCAACACCGCTTAGGGCCCCCCGAAAGCCCTAATAAGCAGGTATATACATAAAAGTATGCAGGCTATTGCTATAATGCATTGTAAGCCACCCTGAGTCTACGGAGAAGGGCGGCATATTAATTGGACTAATAAATAAATAAATAAATAAATAAATAAATAAATAAATAAATAAATAAATAAATAAATAAATTCTATTCTACTCTACTCTACTCTACTCTACTCTACTCTACTCTACTCTACTCTATGTTCTATTGCAACTTCGACTGGTCACTAAGAGACCAGTTGTAAGATGAGGACTACCTGTACAGACATCCAATCCATTTGGTTAGTGAAGGCAGATTTTAAACCGCATTTATGCCTGTATTTCTCAGGATGGTTATAAAGAGCACGTACACTAGGTACTGGTCACGGAGTTTGCGCAGCTGCAACAAGTCAGGTTTAAGACTGTTCATACGCTTGTCGATCTCCCGGTTTTCAGAGGCCTGCTGCTTGAGGTCCTGCTCCAGCTTCATCTTGCTATCATGAATTTCAGTAATGCGAGACTTCAGCTTTTCTGAATTCATCATGATCCTAGGGGGAAAAAGATAGGGACAGGCTGTTAGAGAAGCAAGAAAGGCTCAGAAGTTGCCTCAGCAGAGCCAGTTTGGTGAAGTGATGGCTTAGAAACTAGGAGAGTGTGAGTTCTAGTCCTGCCTTAGGCATGAAAGTTGTCTGGGTGACTGTGGGCCAATCACCAGGAGACCGAATTCTAGTTCCATCTTAGGGACTAGAAAACTGACTGGATGACTTGAGCCAATCACCTGGAGACCGTGAGTGCTAGTCTTGCTTTAGGAATGAAAGCCAGCTCGGTGACTTTGGGCCAGTCGCCAGGAGACTCTGAATTCTAGTCCTACCTTAGGCACGAAAGCTGGCTGAGCGACTATCAGCTAGTCACTCTCTCTCAGCCCAAACGCACGTCATAGAGTTGTTGTGGGGAACATAGGAGGGTGGAGTATTTAGATATGTTTTCCACCTTGGGTTACTTATAAAGTAATGAAGGTGGGGACAAAAATCTAATAAATAACAGCTCTGTTAGGATGTATGAGGGAATGTAATGAGGAGGTGGATCCCCAGGAGGGAGGAGTAGCAGGAGATCCCCAGCAGCTGCATTCCAGAGTAGGGGTTTCCAACCTTGGCAACTTTAAGACTTGTGGACTTCAACTCCCAGAGTTCTTCAGCCAGCTTGAATTCTGGCAGTTGAAGTCCACAAGTCTTAAAGTTGCCAAGGTTGGAGACCCCTGTTCCAGAGGAGTAAGAGACAATTTAGCCCAGATATTGTTATGTGTGAGAGGAAGAGGGTGAAAATGGCCCCTGCTTAATGGTTCACAGAATATATAGTATTGTAGAAACAGATAGTAGAGTCCTCAGTCTGGCAAGATTTTGCCTATAGGTGTGAAACAATAAAGAGCACATCTTGGAAGAATTACGTGTCTTTTTTGGTTTGAGGCTTGACAAGATGAGAACACAGTAAAAACGAGAAATTCTCCCCCCACCCCAACTTTAGAGACAACCACATTGCCCTCATGACAACACTACAGAAGTGGTTCTGTCTCAGCATTTTTCAGCATTAAAAAAAAAAATTCCAGTCTAATTGACAATTCTGAGTTTCCTGGTGCTTTCCCATCCAAATGCCAGGTCTAATCCTGCTGAGGTTTTTCAAATCAATAATGGTGGCCCACAATAAAAGCATTTGGAAAGGCCGCAGAGCAGCCTCAAGAATTGCCTGCAAATTCTAGCTTTTAACTTGACAGCTGGGGAAAATTAAACACACAGGGATTAACCCTATTAACTGTACTTCACTCATGTCAATTAACTGGAAATTGGTGTTTTTCTGGGCCCCACCCTCTTCTCTATTCTGTTCTCTTTGTGACATTCAGCCCAGTGGGGGAGGGGAAAAAGATGTAGCTTTATTCTGAAAGGGTCTCACCGCTGCACCTCCTTCTCATTCCCTTCCCTCCGGAAACGCTCCACGTAATCCCGGCTGCATTTCTCCTGCGTCTGGCACTGCTCTTCAAAGATCTTGATGGTTTCATTGAAGGCCTCAATGGCCGTCCGTTTCATTTGCAATTCCTGAGCAGGAGGGAGAAAGAGGACGATGAAGTCAAGAGGAAATACTGTGGAAACCACCATGAATATGTAGCAGGTACAGTTAGTCCTGAACGACTGTAACGGAGCCCACCCAACTCGATTGTAAATCATGATGGCTAAATTGACTGCTTTGATAAAAGAAAAAAAAAACACAAGTACTTTTTTTTCTACTTGGAAACCGCTTCTGGACTTTGTGCTTGAGGTGGGGAAAAAAAATGAAATTTTGATTTTGGGTTTTACTGATTAGATAGAATAGAATAGAATAGAATTTTTTATTGGCCATGAGTGATTGGACACACCAAGGAATTTGTCTTGGTGCATACGCTCTCATTGTACATAAAAGAAAAGATAGGCCTGTTGTTACAGAAATGGCTAGTTGATACTACTATGTGACAGTAACAAGCTGAGGTTGGATGTTACTTCTTATTCTACTGCACCAAAGCGAGTCGGACGTCAATGCCTTTTCTTTCTTTTTCCCTTCCCTTTTTTCCCCTTCCCTTTTTTCCCTATTATTTGCTTTTGTATTTTAGATTATAAACTAATAAAAAGGATTGACATAGCAAAAAAATAAATAAATAAAATAAACCGTGACGTTGGTAAGATTGTTTTTTCAGGAGCTGTTAAGCAAACACTACAATTGTTAAGCCAACCCATGGCTTGCTATGGATGCAATTTTGCCCAAAACCAGAAGTAAGTGCACGTTTTCGGCAAAACTGTTGTAAAAAGTGTTCATGTGACTGTGGGATGTCGCAAATGATCATAAATGCTGCCCGGTTGCTGAGCGCCTGAAGTTCGGTCATGTGACTGCAAGTGGCGGTGGGGCACTGTGTCAGCATTCCAAGTAACACCCCCAAGGAAAGAAGACTCCAAGGCTGGAAGTTCCTCAAAGTTCCATTTTCTTAGAGATGTCATATTGGCACATCTGGAAAAACCCGAATCTGAAAGCTTCCAGGTTTTCCCCACCCATAATAAAGTCCAAGTCCCTTCCCCTGCACCCACATGTCCATCACAATGCACTGTCCTAACTGGAGATGCCTCCCGATCACCCCACTCCAGGTGCAGGGCAGAACGTCCTTGACTCTCGGAGAAAAGAATGTTGTTATGACTAAATAACTCTACCAACTCCATGCAATCCCCCACCCCCCCAGTTACCCACAGCACTAAGTGTGGCAGCCCTGAAGATCCAAAGAAAAAGATGGCCTCCGTGGCTGACACACTGTTATTAAGTGTGAATCTGGGTTGTAAGAACTCCCGAGTAGGTCTGTCATAAGCATTCCAAGTTCTAGATCACGGGGCCCCCAACCCCTGGGCTGTGGGGCCTGCGAAAATGGTGGGGCGAGCGTGTAGTTCCACTTGCACATGCAACAGGTGGGCGAGCACATGCAGCTCCATTTCTGTGAGTGGCAGGTGCATGTGCTCGCCACTTGCACAAGTTGAGCTGCGTACGTCCATGCGCTCACCCGCCGCTTGTGGGAAACCATTCCCTCTCTCTCCCTGACCGGTCTGCAATGCCAGAAAGGTTGGAGACTCAGACCACTGTTCTAGATGCTTGACAAGGACTACCTGTAGTCTTTAAAGAAGATTTTTAAAGTCAGCCGGTTTTAAGTACCTGCGAGGTGCGTGTGTATTCTTCGTAAAGAAGGTCGTACTCGCGGCTCTTGTCCTGGTACTGCTGGTGATAGACTTTCAGCTGCTCCCCAACCGCCTCCACACTGTCCTCCTTCACCACCTGGTCCTGCCAAAGCAGAGCAAAGGATTAAAGAGAACGACTGTTACCATCCCTGGAAATGATATGAGAGACGTTCAAAGGGAGCATCCTCCCCCAAAGCAAGACACTCCAAAATTCTTTGCCAAGTTTCTCTTTATAGAGAAAGAAAGCCTCCTTAAGACAGTTAGCTTAACTGCTCTGGGAAAAGCAGAGTTGGCAACTTTCTGTAATTTAACCTTCCTGGGTTTTAAGATTCTTGGCTCCTCTTCAGTTCGGAAAAGCCACTTTTCCCTTCTTTGTTCCAACAGTGAATTGCTTGCATATTCCTCCCTTCTCCCATGTTCTTTTCGGTAAATTAGTGAGGCCAGCAGACCAATTCTTCCATTGATTAATTGAAGATTAATGTCTGGTCACCCAAGACAGCCTTTTCAAGTCTGCTGCTTTCCAAATGTAGGAATAATGGAAATAGTTGCACATTATATCTCCAGGTTGCCGGGACATCGAGCGTCTAAGACTGCTGTGCTTAATTGCTGCCGAATGTCACTTTCTGATATATTAATCGAAATCCATTTTTTAAATTTAGCAGCTCTAGCAGCTGAGGGAACTAGCTCAGCATTCTCTTTCCAAAGAGAAGGCAGTAAAGAAATAGCTTAGGGCAGCACATAAATCTAGGAAACTATTCTTTTCCCTTCATGTTGCTTCTTCTGCACAATTAGCTTACAAGACAGACTGCTGCTAGATAAGGAGGCTTTGCTCAGCTACCTCAACTTGTTGATACTGGTAGGAGTGTCTATGGAGATTCTCAGTCATCCAGGTCATGGTTGTCCCAAAGGTGCTTTTTTCAAGAGGCAACTGGACTTTCTGGTTTTTCTTTGAAGATGTTTCGCTTCTCATCCAAGAAGCTTCTTCAGCTTTGACTGGATGGTGGGGAATGGAAGGATTTATACTCCTTGCAGACAGCTGGTCACTTGCATCCTTTTAAAGAGCTGTTAAGGCCACCTGGAGGTTTATCTGTATCGTCAAGGTCACCTGAGTGGTGCAAATGGGTGTGGAGCCTTCTTGGAACTGTTGAAAGGACTGTGTGGTAGACTGGAGACAGATGAAGTCCTATCCCTCCCCCTCTGTTGAGAGAGGGCTGTTCAATTTTGACACAGATGGCCTCTTTGACTGCTCTTTCAAACCAGCGGTCCTCTCTGTCCAAAATGTGGACTTTGCTGTCTTCAAAAGAGTGGCCTTTGTCTTTTAAATGCAGATAGACTGCTGAATCTAGTCCTGATGGCTTTGTTCTCCTATGTTGTGCCATACGTTTATGAAAGAAGCTTCTTGGATGAGAAACAAAATATCTTCAAAGAAAAACCAGAAAGTCCTGTTGCCTCTTGAAAAAGCACCTTTGGAGCATTGTTGATAGGAGCTAAATTCCCCTATGAACTTGGCCTAACCTTTAGATCGTAAATCCAGCCCAGAGTCCCATTTGGACAGTAGGCCAGCTGTGTGCTCCAATGGGCCACACACCAAACCGAAGATGGAGATAGTTATCTTCCGCTTCAGTTCTTAAAATCCAGCATCAGGCTGCCTCTCTTGAGGAAGACGTTTCACTTAGCAACCATAACCATAACTACCCACTTCAGATCAGACGACTTCCTTCCACTCAGGAAGTGCTCAGGTTATTTGGCATCCTGTTTCTGACGGAGGCTCGTTCTGTTGGTGCACAGTGAGTTAACAACCATCTCTCACCTGCTGGTACTTGGAGATCGGGTACAGTAACCGAGTGTCCAGCTTGGCGTTGTACTGGGCCAGGGACTCGTGCCGGTAGTGGTTGATGAGTTCCACCACAGAGCCAAAGGTCAGCGGCTCTGAGAAGCCATATTTGCCTTCCCGGTGGAAAATCTTGATCAGTTTGTTGTTTCCCCCTTTCCTGTCAAAAGAGAGAGGACCCGACATTCAGCCCATCCAGGCTTGGAAGCAACACACCGCTCCTCCATTTTGTTTCCTTCCCCACTGCATGCCTGGGCCCTCATCCTCTCTAAAGCCCAAACCCAGAGAAGAGACAGTGAGATGCAATCAAATCCAATCCTCTATTGCTTACACCTAGTGGACAAACTAAATCTTGCCAAACTAAAGCTATACTTTTCTAACCTACTAGATACATCCTGAGAGATTCTAGGGTGTGGTTACCCTAAACCTCTTCCCCTGTTCCCCTTTTTAGTTTGGAACTATGCAATCTCTTAATCCAGGCCTTTCTCTAGGAAAGCTCTGTGTGTGTGTGTCTCCTCCTGCTCTTCCAAGTCCATCATATTAGCCCTCCAACAAAGTTAAATTGGGACTCACCGGAGGGTCAATGTATATTCACCCTGGATCTTGCTGGACGCATCCCTCACCAGGAAGGTACCATCAGGAGTGTCTCGGAGTTTTTCATTCACTTCCTCTCTGAAAAAGCAGCAGGAAGATTTGGATCGTTTCAATACTTACGATCTTCATACACACAAACTTATATGAACATGTTGGCAATGCTGTTTGGCATTTTAAAATGCTTTTAAAAGCATTTTTTCGTGGAAGACGTTGTAGAAAAAATGCTTTTAAAAGTAAAAAAAAAAAGCCTCTGATGATCGCGCGGCTCAGCTGGGCATGAGGGGGGGAGGCAGGGATTTTTGCTACTGGTTCTCTGAACCACCCGCCGCCATCACTACTGGATTGGGTGATCCGGTCTGAACCGGGAGCATTTCACCCCTGATTAGGTGGCCTCAAAGGCCCTTCCAACTCTATTGTTCTATGTTCTATGTTCTAAATCTCTTCTTTTCAACAGTTTCCTAAAAATAACCTGGAGGTACCATTTCTGACAGAAGAACTGGCAAACTCATTTACAATTAAATTAACTACTGAAAAGTTTATGAACAGAGCAAGGAAAGCCTCAACAAACTCTTCCATCCCACTTCCAAAAAGTCCCATTCTGACCCAATTGTTCCTTCCACATACCCCCACCTCCCCATGACTACAATCTAGCTCAGGGGTCTCCAACCTTGGCAACTTTAAGACTTGTGGACTTCAACACCCAGAGTTCCTCAGCCAGCAAAGGGTGTTGAAGTCCACAAGTCTTAAAATTACCAAGGTTGGAGATCCCTGGTCTACCTCACTTGGGTCCCCCTTTACCTGGAGATGTCTCCCCAGTACCACTCTGCATCCTGCAGGGTTGTGCCATTCCCGTTGGTTAGAGAGACTGCTGCAGGTTTTGCTTTGGGTGGCTTTGGAGGCAGAGCTGGAAAAGAGAAGACCAGGTTGGCTGAAAGGAACACTATCAAGTCTATCCTGGAAGACCACCATGCTATTTGAAAAGGAGCATGGAGACCCAATGGTATCTCATCAAGGAAGTCCTTCCATTCCTCTCAATTATATGCAGGAGGGTCAACTCACCCTGGAGAAGTTTAACGAATTAGAGACCTTGGCATTCGGCTTTTGCATACACATACACCCTTTCTAGCTTTCCTCAACCTATTGCTCTCCAAACGTGTTGATCTTCAACTTCCTAGCCAATGAGGTTGTTCAGTACATCTGGAGGAATCGCTGGGGAAGCCTGCTGCCATGTTCCAACCACATCCACTTGTCTCTTTTGGCCACGCATCCCATCCTCACAATCCCTTCTCCTGCACCATACATAAAGACACAAGGTTTCCCTACCTGGAGGAGGAAGGTCTGGCTCAGTGTCCTTTGTCTGCAGAAGGGTCTCCAGGAAGAGGTTTGGAAAATCAGGCGTTGTCTCAGAGCTGTGGGAGGAACAGGACAAAGTTATGCATCGGAGTCCATGGGGGCAGCAGCTTAGTGCCTCAGCTAATGAAAGAAATTCAGAGCCTGAGCTCTTCACTCTAGGAAAATAATTTCTGAACATACAGGTTTTCCTCTTTCATTGATGGAGAATATTTGTGTTCTGACCTAGGTTTCCTTAGACATTAAACAACTCAAACGTATTCCCGGCAAACCTCTTTAATTCATACAGCTGTGAATTACTTTCATTTACAGTTCGCAAGCCTTGATAAACAGTCTTATTTATTTATTTATTATTCGTATTTCTATGCCGCCCAACTCTCCGAGGACTCTTACACCAAAGACAATATGAACAATATACAATAAGAGACGTTAAAAACTCATACACACCACTCATGGCCGGATCTCACAAGATCGCAGTGGTGAGATCAACGGCCCCAAGCCTGCCAGAAAAGCCAGGTTTTCACCATTTTGGCCAGTAGGGGGGGAGTGGTCCTGGCCTCAGGATGTAGCTGATTCCAGAGAGCCGGGGCAGCCACAGAGAAGGCCCTCCCCCGTGGACCCGCCAGGCGACATTGTTTAGCTGATGAGACCCGGAGGAGGCCAACTCTGTGGGATCTTACTGGTCGTTGGGAGCTATGTGGTAGAAGACGATCTCGAAGATAGCCTGGCCCTAAGCCATATAGGGCTTTAAAGGTAATAACCAATACCTTGAATTGTGACTGGAGACCAACAGGAAGCCAGTGCAGCTCACGGAGGATTGGTGTAATGTGGGAGTACCTAGGTGCATCCACGACCACCGAGCGGCTGCATTCTGGACCAACTGTAGTCTCCGAACACTTTTCAGGGGTAGAGTGCATTGCAATAATCCAACCATGAGGTGACAAGGGCATGAGTGACTGTGAGAAGAGTCTCCCGATCCAGGTAGGATCGCAATTGGTGTACAAGGCGAACCTGTACAAAGGTCCCCTTAGCCACAGCTGCCAGATGTTGCTCTAATCTTAGCTGTGGGTCAAGGAGGACACCCAAATTGCAAATCCGTTCTGAGAAGGGCAACTTCTCCCACCCCAGGACTAAGGATGGACCATCGACATGGTCCTTGGGAGGCAATACCCACAGCCACTCGGTCCTGTTTGGGTTAAGCCTGAGCCTGTTTACTCCCATCAGACTCTCACAGCCTCCAGGCACTGGCACATCACATCCACTGCTGTCTTTCAGAGGAATGTTTACAAACACTCACCTTATCTCCCTTGGAATGCTGCCAGAGAACTAATTGCCACATGGAGGGCAAGGCCAAACTTAGCACAGAGTCAAACAGAGCTTTTCCAGAGCTTTTCCCGATCAGATGAACTAATTGCTTCTTCTTTATGTCTTATGGGAGGGGCCAATCATCTCCAAGCCTTACTCCCAAGTCAACCCTGTTTCCTTAATTGTTCCTGTCTCCTGGTAGCTCTGCACATGCACACACTGGGAACAGGCTCACACTGTTCTTCTGCCTCGCTGATGTCAGACTCCAGAGACTCCGGAGGCAGCAAAGAACCACAGATGGCCTTGGCCCCCTCTCTGCCTCTGACTCAGAGCCATCATTGGAGCCTTCCCCAGACTCCAGGACTGGCCCACATTCCTCCCCAACCTCCTCACTGTCCGAATCAGCTGCCAGCTCTGCTGGCGGGCCACAACAATTTGGTAAGCTCAGGGTTGGACATGAAGGGTCCTTGGTGCTCTCTAAACTTGGTGGTTTTCCTGCAAGCGTTTCATTACCCAAACTAGGTAGCATCATCAGTGCTTATTGGATAATGAAATGTCTGCAAAAAAAACAACCAAGCTCAGAGAGCACCAAGGACCCTTCAGAATCCAAATCCACAGATAAACACACCAGTCTCGTCATAGAATTGGAAGCGACAACATCTAATCCTACCCTTGGCAATGTGCCCCAAACCAACTAAACCGGGGGTCTCCAACCTTGGCAACTTTAAAACGTGTGGACTTCATCTCCCAGAATTCCTCAGCCAGCTTTGCTTTGCTTTGCTGGCTGAGGAATTCTGGGAGTTGAAGTCCACACGTTTTAAAGTTGCCAAGGTTGGAGACCCCTGAACTAAACCATGCTCATAACCATGGCAGTCCAGTATCTTCTTAAAAGCTTCCAAAGATGGAGAGCCCACAACCTCCATAGGTAGTCTGTTCCACTGTTGTAGATGTCTTTTTTGGGGGGGTCTTCTCTCATCTAAAAAAGACCTCCCCATTCCATCCCCTTTATTTATTTTTATTAAATTTATACACCATTCACCTTGCTATCCAAAGTGACTCTCACAATACAAAGAAGGAGAACTATACAAACAATTATTAATATAGGAAGCATTAAAGTGACAAAAATCAAATAGACTTCAGCTCCAATTTAAACAAGGATTGGCCACCTCTGGCCCAGCAACCTTCCAGACATATTTCCAGCCCCTTGCTGTATTTTCAGGAGTGCCGATAAAAGGGAGCATCCTTGCCCCAAGGCAGAGGGGGATTTGGGGCCACCCACCTGGCAGCTGCAGGGAGACGAAGGAGCAGAACCCCAAAGATCTCACTCAGGGTCCGAGGCGACAATCCATTGCTTTCAGCTTGTTCAGCTACCTTGGAAAAGTGCTGGAGCAGGAACTGGAAGGTGAGGAGGTGTGGCAGAGGCATGGCTGGAGACTCCAACACCGAAAGCAACTGCTTTTGACAAAGCTCCGGTTGGGTAACATCTAGAGAGGAGCAGAAGTTGGTTTCCAAAAGGAAAAGAGAGCGAGGCTTGAGAATCTGTGCATCTTTGTACCAAAAGGTTGGGCATACTGAAACATGTCTATGTCTGCTAGGAAGACTCAGGAAGCTGGCACTCCTTACATACCTAGAACCCCACCAAGCGTTCAAATTAAATCCTGGGAGAAGAAACCATGGAGGGAATCCAGAAGTTACAGGACAAATGATTGTGGGGTGTTTGAGAAAGCAGAGGCCGAAGCAAAGGCAGAGAATCAGGATATGATGTCAGTCCTGCTGACCGACCAACTCTTTAGCTTCTCCCGTCTCTGAGATATATATATATATTTTAAAATATCTTTATTAAATATTTACAGTAAAATTAACACATAATAATGATTGGAAAACAATATAAATGAAATGTAGGAACACATAAGCACAAGACTAAAACAAAACAACATGACTAACCGAGAGTTAAACTCACTCTCCAATTAATATTAACTAATATCATCCTAACCAAACATTTCAATACAATCAAGTTCTTTTAATTATCTACAAAACAATTGGCCTGTTTTTTCCAAAATTATAAAGAATTATATAGCCTATTAAGTATCTATTTAATCTAATAAGACGATCTTATCACCCTAGGTTTAACCTTTTTTTAAGCCAGACAAAGCATCTGTCCCAACTTTTATTATATATTCAGTCTTTCTTATCTTTTAATATATATGTTAACCTGTCCATCTCAGCACATCGAAGAATCTTATTTATTATCAGATGGTCAGGGGGCGTATCAGCATCTTTCCACAGCTGGGCAAACGCCATTCCCGTCTCTGAGATGTTTTGATTAGGGAACTTTAAGAGTTGATGCCCAGATTGATCGATTGCTTGCTTCTTTCCTTCTTGGCCATGACTCTTTTATGCTGTGTATTTTACACTGTAAGCTTACATGCCGGGACGAATATCTCGCTTACTGATTTTACATAAGCTGTGCTAGAGCCTTTCCTGGTACAAGGCGGGCAAAAAGGATTTAAGTCAGTGTTTATTTATTTAAAAGGATCTCCTCTTCTGCCAGCCCCAAACTTCCTGGTCTTTGTCCCAGCTTGCAGCTGTTCGTGCATCTCTCCTCCCTAACCTCCACTCTGAAGCTTTCCTTTCCCTAAAAAGCTCTTCTCACCTTGGAGCACTCGTAAGATTTCACCCTGCACGCAAGGGGGTACCACGGGGGTTGGCAGATCTTGCAGGTATCCCTTGAGAGCCTCGCCTAGGGAATGCACATCTAAGACCTCCAAATCGCCAGTCACAGCCCAGTCTGCAGGGACAGAAAAAGTGAGAGAGGATTTGTTCCAGGAAGCGACTCAGAAGCTGACCCTGGTTTATTCTGGCCAGGTTGCCATCTCCTAGCTTACAGCCTTGACTCTCCCGATGACTCTGACAATGGGAAATGCAGGCCGGACTCAAGCAAGGGCTCCACCATTCATTCATTCATTCATTCAATTTATATCCCGCCCTTATCCTAGTGGACTCAGGGAGGTGCACAGCCAGAACTAAAACACATATCAATACAAAATTTAAAATTATTAAAAGAATTATATAACTGTGGCCCAAAAATTTTAAACATTGAAAACTAAAATCCATTTGACAATTTAAAAAGCTAAAAAAGACTAAAAAAAGGGGGTGGGGCTTTCACGCCAGCCCTGCTTGATGGAAAAGAAAAGTTTTTAGGGCACGGCGAAAAACCCGGAGATCCGATATCCTTCGTATCTCCGGGGACAAATCGTTCCAGAGGGCAGGAGCTGCCACAGAGAAGGCCCTCCCCCTGGGGGTCGCCAGCCGACATTGCCTGGCTGACAGCACCCTGAGGAGTCCCTCTCTGTGGGAGCGTACTGGTCGGTGGGAGGCTATCGGCATGTTGGACTACTGTTAGCTCATTATTGACTCATTACTTCATCCAGCCTCTACCAACAACAGCAGTGGTAGGATTCAAATAATTTAACAACTGGTTCACCCATGGTCAGGTTGGCTGTGGTGGGAGGCATGGCCCATCCCCATCCTCCAGCTCTGCAGCACATTTGGGACGAGTCTCCCGCGACAGCCAACCTGACTCTGGGTGAACTGGTTGTGAAATTACACCTCACCCCCCCACTATCAAAGTGGATCCTCGGGGCTGCGCTGCAATGGAGAAATGGGAAACGGAGCAGCTGGGATGAGGGAAGGAGGAGGAGCAGGGAGAAGGAAGAGGGAAAGTGGCCTTCTCCTTCCCTCACGCCGGCTGCTCCATTGCCCATTTCTCCATTGCAGTGCAGCGCCCAGGATCCACTTTGATAGCGGAGGTGGGTGGGTGGGTAATTTAACAACTGGTTTGCCTGAACTGGTGCGAACTGGCTGAATCCCACCACTGAATAACAGACACCACTTGTAGATCTTCTTACGACACCTACTAGGCCTTCTGACTCTCCAATTGCCTTAAAGTTCCTTTTAATACAAGCACTTCCCAGATGACATAAACTAACTTGTGTGGGCTAAAGTCAATGGAAGGAATTCAAAACATGACAGCTGAAAGTTCAGAGATGCACCAGCAGTGTGGCTGCTGGTGGTTTTGGCATCCACGGACGTGGCAGCCCATCTAAGCAAAAGTTGACTTTCAGAAGAAATCCAGGAACAAAGCACCCTCAAGGATCAGTTGCTTTTTAAAAAAATTAACCCAATGTGAGTTTAGAAAATAAAAACGGGGATGGGAATGTGTCTAGGATCACCATTTCCTGACAAAAGATAAATTGAGATAGCCAGGAACTTGGGGGGATTTTAGCGATGGTGACAAAAAGCAAGCTTATCTGTTTTTCTTCTGGTAAGTGGTTGTTTGGTGACTAATTATCCCTACCACGGCAGCCATGTTGTGAATGCACGACACACACCACCACCCCCGTGGCATCCATTTTGCACGAAGAGAGCCCAAAATATGCTTCCCAAATTTAAATGTGTCCAGTGTTTCCCAATTTATTTTCTCTTCCTACGCATACAGAAAATCCAAGTAGATCTTGAACAAGAGTGGCCTTCTGCCAGTCAAAACAGTCCATTTAGGGTGAGGTGGCCAACTTGGCAATGTCCTAAGATCTTCTGCCTGCAGAACACAAGGCCACCCAAACCCACACAAAAATATTCAGAGCCCTGCAGATTGGTGGTATAACCATCCTGCCTCCCTCCGCTTTTGAATTTAGAGTGAGTTAACTAAATGGGCTCAGAACTCACGGGGTGCTTTCCGGCTTTTTAAATAAATGCTCTGCTCCCTCTCAACCACTCTCACCCCTTTGCTTCTGCCCTCCCTGCCTGGGTCTTTTGCTGAGAAGCTCTGAATACAGGCACTGCTGCTGCAGCCTCTAATCTCTTCCATCTGATCAGCCTTGCTTGCTCCCCGCAGAACTGGTTCTTACCGGTTCTCAGTGCTTGCCTTAGTTCGGAGCCAGATGTTCTGTAGAGCATCTTGCTGTCTAACCCTGCGAAAGCAACACACAGCAGATTGAATTAGCTTCACAAAGGAGATTTTTTTTTCCCCTTCTTCCTGGTGGGGGGGCAGAGAGCTGGGGATGCTGCACTTTGGGGGCAGGGAAATAAAAATGGAAGGAGTAAGGCCAATGCTTAGGAAAAGGAGCTGTTTTCTTTTCCTGTTTGCCCACCTGCACATCTTCATATTTATACTTTGGTATCCCATTCTTTCCTTAAAATGCTCAGGACACTGGTTTCATTCCTACACCGAGAACCCTGTTAGGATAGGCAGAAGGAGACTGATTGGGACAATGTCACCCAATGAGCTTCTGCACCTCAAGTTATGAATCTGGCCTCTCCAATCCTCCCGTTACTCCAATCATTACACCAGATTCATTCATGGAGGTCTATCTACTTTGGCCCGCAGAGCGGAAATCTTGGTAGCGCCAGCATCCCGGGGGAATCAACCTTTCCGAAAAGGGAGGGTAGACAGCTTTTCTATGCACCCTTCCTCTTAAGGGAATTAACCACAGGAAGTACCCTGCCAATATATTCCTCTGTTCAACTCCACTTCTGCCTATTTGTCTGTGCACTACCCAACATGCTAAATCTGTCAGGGTTCCTGACAAGAAAGATGGCTTCCAGGTCTGACAAACTCTTAACCAGGGTTTTGAGATGATGGGCTGCACACTGAACTTTGGCCACAAGCCTCTTTTGAACCAGCAACCCCTGAGCCAGAGAGTCTCTAAGCCAAAAGCTCTTGAGTATGATTCCTCCCTTCTATTAAGCCCTTGCTACCTATTAAAAAAATTACTTTTTTTTTTAAAAAAAAGGGCTACACTAGAACTACTTATACTCCATTTGGTATGGACAAGCCATTTATGTCCATTTGGTATGGACAAGCCATTTATTTTGCTTGCTTTTACTTATTACATTTATATCTTGCTTTTTTGCTCAAGAATCAAAGTAAGTATTAATAGCGCTCTGCTCCCTCCTTCATTTTTTCTACAACAACCCTGTGAGGTAAATTGGATTGAGAGAATGGCTTAAAGCTACCCCATGAGCTCCTGTGGTTGAAAATGGAAAAAAAATCTAGGTAACCCAACCCATTAATCACTAGGTCACACTGATTCTTTATTCTCCATCATGTAACTGAGTCCCCATAAAGAGCACCAGGTGGTCTTCCATCCAGACTGTCTTAACATCAGCAAGGAAGCTTCAAGAGGTACCCTTCATACCAGTATCCCCTGTGTATTTTGCAGGCGTTGCCTCTGGGCCAAAATCTCACACAACCCTGCTGTCTCCTTTGGCTCACCTTTCTTCTCAATCACATCCACCAGCCTACACAGCAGAGGTGGGGCGACCTCGGGTGGGGCAAACTGTTCAGAAAGTTCTGGAAGTGTCACCCCTGAAACATGGACAGAAAGACAGGTCAGCAAAAGGCCTGAGATAGTTGGGGAAAGAGAAAAGCAGATTTGAAAAGGGAAGACTTTTTAAAATGTATTTATTAAATTTATATGCTGTCCATCTCTCTTTCCAAGGCAACTCTGGAAATAGAAGGAAAAAATCATGTATTTTTTTTCATGGGTACAGAGGAGGAAGGATTGCGGGCTCTATAATGCCCAAAGCAATTCCTCTGGGCTCAAAATTAGGGCGCAATAACAGGAAGCCACAATCCTTGTGATAGACAATTTCTAGACTGGTTGCCTTGAGTTGCTTGGCTTACTTTATCAAAATTCCTAAACCCAGAATTTTGATAAAAATGGAGAAGCTATGACAGCAGTGACATTGAGGGGTAGGAGGTATTCTCATCTTGGGCAGTACCAAAATCTAATTAAATTTTTTAAAAAATACTTTGAAAGTAACATGGAACTCTCTTCCATTTTTTTTCAGTTTTTCCTTGATTTTTAGTAAGCAAGGTATTTATGAGAATCATTTTGGGGGGAATGACCTGTACCTGATAAGAAATTGTATTTGATAATTGCCTATTAAATGTTTTGGTACATTTTGATTATCTCACCAGTTAGATCTCTTATAAATTATGTGAGCAGCATCAAATATTTTTAAATGAGAAAAATGGATTTAATTGTTTCTAAAGGTTGATACTTGTTATTAACTCTTTTATTGTATGTTGCCCAGAGTCACATTTGTGACAAGAGTACACCTACGACTAGTTGCTTAGTGAACTTTTAAGTTATAGCATACCCCAAAAAAGCTACTTAAAAATCTAATCTGAATTCAAAGTTCCAACATCCATACGGTTACATGCTCATTTTTGGCATGCTTGTCAATTGGACCGCATTTATGGCTCTGTCCCATGGTCATATCATTGCAATTTGTAATATTTTTGCCAAAATCTAGCATTTGGGCTATGTTTACACAACATACTTTACCCTAAATTTGAGGTAGCAATATTTCTGGCAAAAGAAAAGCCACATCATGAACAATGGATTTGCTTAACAACTGTGGCATTCATTTAATGTCCATAGCATTTTCTTTATAACGACTGCAAAAAAAAAAAAAAAAAAAAGCCTGTACAATCAGGTGCGGTAACATGGAAACTCGTTTTATGACCGTCACAAATTACGGCCAAAATTGTAGGTTTAATTACAGTCGTAAGAAAAGGACTACCTGTAAAAATTTGATAATTGAATAAATATAACCAGTGATAACCTATCATTAATACAGCTACTGTGACCTATTATTAATACAGAATCACAATGAAAGGAATGAATAGAAACAAGGCTGAATTCCTATAAGTCATGACAGTAGGTTCAAATGACGTGCGTACTTTGTGATTTAGTGTGATACGGGGCATGATCCACTGATTATCTTAATAAGTTGTGTGACAAGGTCATCACAGTAAGCAAAACAGGTTTATATGCGTGCAGTATGTGACCCAAGCAAGTGTGGGACATTGCTATCTTAAATTCAGGGTAAAGTACGTTGTGTAAACATAGCCAATCAGTGATTCTGGGATTTAGGACCCTTCCAACTGCAATTTGGGATAATAACACTGGCATGTTTTTGAACAATTGTTGCAAAGATTATCAATGGCATAACTGAAGGTTCTTAGGCGTCAAAAGGCTACAAACATTTTTAATGAACTCAATGTAAAAATAAAAAAGCTAGATGATCATAAAGGTGGAACCTGTCCAGATGCTAAGGGCCAGAATTTTAATCTTTATATTTGTACATTTATAATCTCCAAGAACCATAAAAATAGCAGGGAGCTTCCACTATGACCTGCCAATTCTCCTGATTTTATTTAAATAAGGTCTGGTTTTTCCAGACTTAACTGGGCATCTGGCAATCAGTTGGCTTCACTTGTAAAACAGGTGCCAATTCCTCCTGGCCAGGAGTGCCCTTTGCAGCTGCCCTGGGCTCTACTTTGCACTCTGTAAGTAAAAAAAAAAAAAAAAATCAAACCTATTCCTACCTCTTTTAAAGCACTCTCAGTCACCCCACTCAAAAAAAGCCAGAAACGCTCCTGGACTGTTTCCTTGCAAGTTGGCCTTAGGCCAGCTCTGGCCCCCAAGCCCCACAGCCGACGGCGTCAAATCCTCTGGCTCAGCCGGAGAATGTCAAGTCAGCACATTCCTGATTGTGAAACAGTGTGTGCATGCACGCACGCTCGTTTATCTCTCTCTCTCTCTCTCTGTGTGTAAAACACATACACCAAGCAGGCCATTTCCCCTTCCAATGGTTCAACATTGGGCCTCTCTTCTTCAATGAAACTTAGCTGATGAAAAAGGAAATGGGAAGGAAAGCTCATTTTAGCTGTCTGTAAAGGATTCTGTTTCTGTTCTCAGCTACCTTGATAAGATTTTTTTTTAAGGGAAAATGGGAGAAAAATGGGCCAAGAGAACTTTTTTTTGCTTCTGGTGCTATTATTCTTTCTTTCTTTCTTTTTCCCCCAGCAAGCACTTAAAAACTATTCCTCCACCCACCCACTGTTGCTCACAGATGGATGCAGAAAGTTTTTCAAATTATTTTCAATGTCCCCAATGTGGGGATTTTAAACCATAAAAATCTCACACCTGCCCTGCTAAGGAGAAGAAACAAAACTTCTTCCTAGAAATATTTGCCTCAACTGGTAGGACTGCACTCAGATTATTGTATTTTTTCACAATCAGTCCAGCCAAGAAGTAACAGGAGTCATCACAGCAAGGCAGGGATTGGGGTTCAGAGAGAGCTCAGCCCATAACCCACCAAGGATTACATTATTAGTAAATCATATGTGAAAAAAAGAAAGCTGAGTCATTCATTCTGAAAATTAGCAGGAGCCACAAAGGTTTTACAATATCAGGAAGGAGTCATTGTCTCCCAAAGATGTGGCTATTCAGGTACAGATAGTCCTTGATGCATGACCACAATTGAGCCCAAAATTTCTGTTGCTAAGTGAGACAGTTAATTTGAGTTTTGCTCTATTTTATGACCTTTCTTGTTGCAGTTGTTAAGTGAATCACTGCAATTACGGTATTAAGTTAGTAACATGGTTGTTAAGTAAATCTGGCTTCCCCACTGTCTCTCCTTGTCAGAAGGCCACAAACACTGATCACTTTTTGGGGCCAAAAAGTGAATCTGTTGCCAAAATGTATGTCTAAATTTGGATCACATGACCCTGGGAATGCTGCAATGGTCGTAAGTATGAAAAACGATCATAAATCACTTTAGTGCCATTGTAACTTTGACCGGTCACTAAAGGTACTGTTGTAAGTCAAGGACTACTTGTAATGGGAAGGGAAGAAAACATTTAAAGGTAGTCCTCAGCTTACAACAGTTCATTTAGTGACCGTTTATAAAGTTACAATGGCACTGAAAAAAGTGACATGATCATTTTTCACACTTACGACCGTTTCAGCATGGTCATTTGATTTACATTTGCATGCCTGACAACTGACTCACATTTATGACGGGTTGCAACATCCTGGAGTCTTATGATCCCCCTTTTACCCCCTTCTGACAAGCAAAGTCAATGGGGGAAACCAGATTCACTTAACAACCGTGTTACTAATTTAAGAATGCAGTGATTCACTTAAGATTCACTTAAGTGCCAAGAGCCTTGGTAGTACAGTGGTTTAAAGCACCCTGTTATTAACACAGCTGCCTGCAATTACTGCAGGTTCGAATCTCACCAGGCTCAAGGTTGACTCAGCCTTCCATTCTTTCTAAGGTAGGTTAAATGAGGACCCAGTTTGTGTGGGCAATAAACTGACATAAATATACAAAAATATGAAGGCTATTGCTTAACGCATTGTAAGCCACCCTGAGTCTCCGGAGAAGGGCGGCATATAAATCAAATTAAAAAAAAAAAAAAAGATATGTGGCAAGAAAAGTCATAAAATGGGGCAAAACTGACTTAATAAATTTCTCGCTTAGCAACATAAATTTTGGGGTAAATTGTGGTTGTAAGTTGAAGACGACCTGTATTGAGAGAGAAAAACTGATAGCTGTTTGAAGAAAACTTCTCTTTAGTTAAGCTTTAGACCAGTGTTTCTCAATCTTGGTAGCTTGAAGATGGGTGGACTTCAACTCCCAGAATCCCCCAGCCAGCGCTGCTGGCTGGGGGATTCTGGGAGTTGAAGTCCACCCATCTTCAAGCTTCCAAGGTTGAGAAACACTGCTTTAGACCAACCTTGTCTAACCAGACACCCTCCATTCTTTCGTGGACTATAACTCCCAAAATTCTTAGCCACAGGAGGGTATCCACAGTATATGGTCAAAACACTCAAGACAGTGGCTACAATCAAACTCTACCTGCTTTTCAGTGTGTCTTTGACCACACCCTAGCTGGCAACTCCAACCCTCCCATTTTTTGGAAGGTGCCAAATTGGGATGTCTCTCTCCATCAACCAATTTAATTTCATGCGCCCAAGATCCTTGCTCCTGGCATTATTTATAAGCGTTTTTACAAAAATAAATCCATCTTTCTTTTTCACATTCGCAGCTCCCTGTTAGAGTACCTGGTTAGTCCATTAAAAAAAAACAAAAAACACCCATATAAATAGATTTTACGATTTAACGGAACAACAACACATCCTGGCAGGACTTCCTCTTCTGCACTGGCTAAATGCTGGGAAGCCTAATGAGAAAAATGGTCTCCCTTGGCTAGTTTACGATTTCTTTTCAGACAACCACTCTGCGCTTTGATGTGGTAGTTACTGCACATGACCCCGAAGCCCATAATTTGAGGCCACACTGCTTGCTGGCTTCAAGTGTGCACCCAGGCATCACCTCTTTGCAAATGCCCCTTATTCCGAGCAGGGCATCTCAAGCCTTCCGGGCTGTTCCCGCTCAGGAGACCGAGAGCAGCTGGGCCTACCTACTCTGCTCTGCTCTGCGGGGGCAGATGGCAAGTCCAGCCAACAGGAACCAGGAAACTGGTTGGAGCAGAACAATGAATGGTGTGTTCTTGTTGTTGGTAGACTTCCCTGGACTGGACGTTTCTGGAACAGCGTTTTTTTCAAAAGCCTGACCCGAAGCCACACCGGTTCACTTTCTTCCTCCCTCTTGCAAACCCTTCTTTTCACTTTGCACCTTGACGCAGGTACTCACCCTGTTCCTCCGGAGCATGGGATGCTCCTGTTCCAGGAGTGGCGGGTAGGGGCCTGGTGACCCTGGGACGATGGGACGGGAGGGAGATTTTCACTGGCCCCACATACTCCACATAGGTGCCTGGGAAATCCCCCTTTTGTTTGGTGCGCTCGTTGACCCCCAGAATCCAGCCAATCTGGTTCGGCATCTGCTCATCTCCATCTTTAAAGCCCAGTGCCTGCAAGGCCCCCTTGCTCACCACCAAGGTGTCCCCAGGTAACAGATCGATGTCTTCGTTGCGTTCCTTGCGGTAGGGGTAGAGGGCCCGATACTGGAAGCCTTCTGTGCTCCCCATAGTCCCCTGGAAAAGGCCAAGCAAATGCACCGGCGAGGGAAAAAGTGGAAGAGAGGGGTGGGCTGAGGGTGGCTGTCCCACTTCCCTCTCAAGTGCTCTGCATGAAGGTGAAAGTCTCCTGGGTCCGCTGGCATGAACGGCCGGGCCCTAAGTACAGCCCCGTCGTTCCCGTAACTTGAAGCCACGATTCAACCAGATGATGAAGCAAAGGGAGAACGTGACGAGCATAATCCAGCACTTGCAGGTTGTCTGGGGAGGAGAGGCAAACCACAGCTCAGGATCTCAAAGGTGTTCTGGAGGAAGTTGTGATGTGCAGGACTCTGGAAAAGGTAGAGGAAGGGAGGCCGTCACTCAGACATGTTTCCTTAGTAAGAGGACTAATACTTATACTTGATTTTAGGAGGTGTCCCGAGCAGCTAGCAGAAATGGAGCTCAGCACAACAGCTAGACTTGTGATGGCGAACCTATGACATGCGTGCCACAGGTGGCACATAGAGACATATCTGTGGGCATGCGAGCGTTGCCCTAGCTCAGCTCCAGCGTGCATATGTGTGCTGGCCAGCTGATTTTCGGGCCTTCAGGTCCCAATGGAAGTCGGGAAACAGGCAGTTTCCGGCCTCCAGAGGGCCTCCAGGGGGTGGGGAAAGCCGTTTTCGCCCTCCCCAGGTCCCTAGAAAGCCTCTGGAGCCTGTGAAGGGCGAAAAGCGGGCCTTCCAGTCCCACCGGAAGTTGGGAAATGGGCTGTTTCCAGCCTCTGGAGGGCCTCTGGGGGGTTGGGGAAGGCCGTTTTCGCCCTTCCCAGGCTCCAAGAAGCTTCTGGAGCCTGGGGAGGGCAAAAAACAAGCCTACTGGGCCCACCATGCCATCGCGTGCCAAAAGCGGGGGAGTGCAGGGGGGTTGCGCGCATGTGGGGGGGGCTGGGGCCATTGAATTATGGGTGTGGGCATGCGCGCATGCAAACCCCCCCCCCGCTCTCCCCGTGCTTTTGGCATGTGACAGCAAAAAGATTAGCCATCACTGAGCTAAACTAAAAGAGAAATACCAAGAACAAGGAAACAGCAGAAAAAAATACTACTGAGACAGCAGAAAGGACTATCATTTCCATTAGCAAAATTCAGTAGAGTCTTTCAGATTCTTTAACCTTAAATGGAAAAAAAAAACTTTTTCTCAACATCCCTTTAAAAAATTTTCTTTGATATTATTTGTAAAATCATTAAATTCTAATACACCTTTTTTAAACTTCTTAACGTACTTTCAAATACATTTTAATAATATTTTAGAAGCTTTAGGAATTACTCAAGCATTATATATAATGAAAAAAACACATTTTCAAACCTACTTTACAAATACAAAACTACATTAGAACTTCATTTCAATTACATATATCAGACTAGTAAAAATCTATCCTGACTCCATTAAATTTAAGTCACTCCTTCCAGCTTATCCTCATAGAATAGTGCAAATAGAAATATATATTATTTTCTACACCAAGAAAAAAAAGTAGAGACAGTTACATTGTTTTATTCAAAGAAAAGAATATATCTAATTTGGTCTTAATTGGAATCCACTCCTGGGATTTTGTGCTTTTGATGAAAAAAATGAAACTCTTGATTTTGGTTTTGCTGATTAGATAGGTTAATTGTTATAGAAATGGCTAGTACATATTATTGTATAAAAGTAAAAAGTAGAAGTTGTAATGTTATTATCTTCTACTGTGCTAAAAAGAGTCAGAAGTCAATGCCTTTTTCTTTTTCCCTTTCTACCCCATTTTCTCTTTTTCCCTCTCTCCTAGTTTCCCATTATTTTCATTCTCCTTTGTATTTATATTCTGATAAACTAATAAAATTTTTGATACTAAAAAGATAGTAGAAAGGAAGCCATGGGAGGGGGATGATCTCAATAAAAACTCAGAAAGTCTTAGAAATACAGTTGTGCAAAAATGAAAGGACAGAGAAGTCCAAGTATAAGTAAGTACTCTGTACTTTTAATGATGGTTCAAAGTTACAACAGAAGTGAAAAAGGTGACGTAAGGCCATTTTTCACACAACTGTTGCAGTATCCCCCATGGTTACATGATCAGAATTCAGATGTCTGGCAACTGGTTCATGTTTTTGACGGCTGCAGTGTCCCAGGGGTCATATGATCACCTTCTGCGACCTTCTGACGAACAAAATCAATGGGGGAAGCCAGGTTCACTTAGCAACGGTGTTACTAACTTAACTGTAGTGATTCACTTAACAACTGTGGCAAGGAAGGTCGGCAAAACTCACTTAGTTGGCTCATTCAGCAATAGTTGGGCTTGTGGCAGTGGTGAAATCCAAATTTTTTTACCATTGGTTCTGTGGGCGTGGCTTGGTGGGCGCGGTGTGGCTTGGTGGGCATGGCAGGGGAAGGATACTGCAAAATCTCCATTCCCACCCCACTCCAGGGGAAGGATACTGCAAAATCCCCATTCCCTCCCCACTCCCGGGGGAAGGATATTGTAAAATCTCCGTTCCCACCCTACTCTGGGACCAGCCAGAGGTGGTATTTGCCGGTTCTCTGAACTACTCAAAATTTCCGCTACGGGTTCTCCAAACTGCTCAAAATTTCCGCTACCAGTTCTCCAGAACCTGTCAGAACCTGCTGAATTTCACCCCTGGCTTGTGGTAGTAAGTCAAGGGCTACCTGTATAGCCACCTTAGGTGCCAGAAACCTCTCCCCAGGTATATTAAACAGCCAAGAAAACCTAGATAAGAAACATTGCTCTGAGCTAACCAGGAAATTCTTTGATCCCAAGTCATGTTTCTCAGAACAAGCAATCCCTGTTGTTAGGCCAGGGGGTGAGCAGCTCTTCGCTTCACAAAGCACACTAACAAGAATCCAGAAGATTGGGAATAAAAGCAGCCAGATGTGCATGATAGTGGCCAGAGACCTAGACCAGTTTTATTCTCAAGTGAATCTCTGAAAACAAGGATAGAATTTCTCAATTGCAACGCAAATCCATCTCAATTCCCAGCCTGACATTTATGAACATGAGAAGTTTTACCTCCCTTCCTTCTCCCTTTTAAGCTGGATATTCTTGCTCCCAGTTCTCAGTATTTCTTGCAGGCTAGAAAATGTACGACAATGGATTTATTTAGGACATTTTTTTTAAAAATGGCTGGAGAGACTTGGAGCAAGCCGCAGAGAAGGGCATTAGAAGTTCACACTGTACTGGGAACAGAAGCCTGGAATTCATCTCTCTTCCACTCTCCCCTCTTTCAACCAATAGCTCTCTCTCGCACGCTCTCTTTCTGTGTGTGTGTGTGTCTCTCTCTCACACACACACACAAACATGCACATTTGTAAAATTTGAACCAAGTCCAGGGAAGAAATTGAAGGCGGCGGCAGGAGGAACTTCTGCCCTATTGTGCCTCGGAAATCTCTATCCCAGGGAACGCTATCTCCCATCAGCCCTTCCCCCACGCCAACACATACAATCTCTGCTACTGCCTAAGTTAAACAGGCTGAGTTTTTGTGAGTGTGTGTATATGTTGTTAACTCCTGTCCAAGTACAACAATCTAGCATTCTCCCTAGAAAAATGTTCCATGGATAGAGAATGGGCTGGGAAAGAAATTGAGACAGATCAGGAAACAACAATTGGCAATAATAAGCAGGATGGTTAAACTTCCAGCTCTTGTGTCAGTATACCTTAAAGAGTCTCTCTTACATCAAAAAAAACAGTAGACAGTGTTGCTTCCTTGTGAGTGTTTGAATTTCCAGGGACTATTCTGTTTGGCCATTGTCTAAAGCAGCGGTCACCAACTGGTGGTCCGTGGACCACTGTTGGTCCGCGAGAAAATTTTGGTGGTCTGCAGAAAAATTATTTGCATTTTTTATATTGCACTAAATCAAGGGTCCTCAAACTATTGCCCCTGGGCCGGGTACATGCAATGAACATTTGTGCTGCTGCAGACAGGTTCCCCCTTCGGGATCTTTTTGTGCAGGTTGGAGGGGGCAGAAATTCCGATTTGGGGTCTGCTTCAGCCTCCTGGTGTGGGGCTTTGGGCAAAGGCTGGAGGGAAGCGCCGCTGGTGGGGAAGAGCCGGAGGGCCTTGTTCCAGTGGGACTGCCTCATGGCCTGGAACTGGCTGACCATCTCAGCCCGCTGAGCCTCCAGGCACCAGTACCTGGCCTTGCACTCCCGCAGGTCTTTCCTCTGCTTGGAAAACCTCTGCTTGTAGTCCTCAGTGAGGTGCTTCTGCTGAGCCTCCTTCTCGGTCAGATCCATCTGAACTGAGCTGTTTTGCCAACTCTTTCTCATGGTGGCTGCTTAGCTCCAACAACTGCTTCCTGTTGGGGCCCTAAGGAGCCCGGGTGGGGAGGCGAGGAGTTGGCTACGCCCACCCAGCCGGTCATTAGGCAGATCATATTAGTGGTCCGCGGGATTTAAAATTATGAATTTAGTGGTCCCCGAGGTCCGAAAGGTTGCCTTATTTATCATGGTTGAGCAGATTAGTTCTTGGATGGTAGATGATTCCAAATATATGCTAACATAGGAGGTAAAACAACAACAACAGAGAAAAGCATGGCAAACTAATGCCATACCATCATCTAGAAAAAACAAACTATCAACAGGCCTTTTAATCTGATCTGACAAGATCCATTCCATGTTCTTAATATATGTGGCTTTGAATTGATTGGCTTTGGTTAAATGGACAGCCTCCAAACCTGACTAAAAATGCAGCACCTTGGTGATTTACTTAGTAGGTAAAGGTTCCCCTCGCACATATGTGCTAGTCGTTCCCGACTCTAGGGGGCGGTGATCATCTCCGTTTCAAAGCCGAAGAGCCAGCCTTGTCCAAAGACGTCTCCATGGTCATGTGGCTGGCATGACTAAACGCCAAAGGCGCATGGAAGGCTGTTACCTTCCCACCAATGGTGGTCCCTATTTTTCTACTTGCATTTTTTACATGCTTTCAAACTGCTAGGTTGGCAGAAGCTGGGACAAGTAATGGGAGCTCACCCCCTTATGCGGCATTAGGGATTCGAACCGCTGAACTGCCGACCTTTTGATTGACAAGCTCAGCGTCTTAGCCACTGAGCCACCGCATACCAGAATAGAAAAGATAGACTTATTTTGCAAAGGAGAGACCAAAACAAGCTAATAGATCTTATATAAGCTTGCAAGTTTTCTTCTTATGTCTCTCTCTTGAGAGCAGACCTGGAAAGATCCCAATTGCTCTTATCCACCATCTCTGGTTGATTGTTCCTATCCTTGTGATTCTGGATAGAAATCCACGATTCTTGGACAACTTGCAGCCTCTTGAACTAAGCCCTTTCTCTGCTCATCCTTTGAAACCGTTTACTTTTGCCATCTCCATCAGTAATGGCATCTTTTCTCTAGATCAGGAGTGTCCCACCTTGGCAACTTTAAGACTTGTCGACTTCAATTCCCAGAATTCTCCAGCGAGCCACAAGTCTTAAAGTTGCCAAGGCTGGACACCTCTGCTATAGACCTCAAATGTCTCCAGGGGACTTTTTCTTTGAAATTTTAACATTCCAAAATCAAAAGGAGTCTAAAGACACCTTTTCAGATGAATATAACTAATTAAAACTCGTAGGTTTCAGTGAGCTGCAGGTCACTTTATCAGATTCACCTTCGGCTTATGCCTTTCAATCAAGTCTGTTAGCCTGAAAAGGTGCTGTCAGATTCCTTCTGATTTTTTTGATATAATGGATGAACATGGCCTTTTTGTTTTCCTGCAATATCTTTGACTATCCAAAAACTCCTATGGCTTTACAGTATCCTCCTCTGACCCTTCCAGAGCTCATGAAGTGGGCCTCACCCACCTCAGCATATTTAATAGTTCTACTTTAATTAAGTCCATATGGGTTGCATCTGAAATTGGCTCTTTGTTCACAGTTTCTAATTTAGTGCAGAATAATCACTGAAACCTGACATCCCTCACTCCCTAAAATAAACTTGGGGCCATTCCAAATTTTATACTCTCATTAGACATTCTAATATGCAGATGGGTAACCCAGAGGGCCCTCTGGATTCACAAGCGCTCTTGCCTTGACCATGCTGGTTGGCACTGAAGACAACTGAAGCTCAAATTACTCCCATGTAACACCTCTCCTGCGTGAGCTGCACTGGTTACCAGTGGTTCTCCGGGTCCACTTCAAGGTGCTAGTCCTCACCTATAAGGCCCTTCATGACTTAGATCCGGGATATTTGCATGACCTTCTCCTGCCTGCCTCTCACTGTCCTGTTCGCTCACATAGGGCCGCTCTCCTCAGGGTTCCGACAGCGAGCCAATGTCACCTTGCTTTGCCCAGGGGTAGGGCGTTCTCTGTGGGTGCTCCCACCCTCTGGAATGAATTACCTACTGAGCTCCGGACGGCTCCTGATCTCCGCTCCTTCCGTCGGGACTTGAAGACTTCGCTTTTCAAACAAATAGGCTGAGACTGATTCAGGGCTTTATTATTTACTACTATTTAATTATTTGGATTAAATTATGATTTTATTGTACTTGTTTCTTAACTTGTGTTCGCCGCCCTGAGTCCTTCGGGAGAATGGCGGCATATAAATACATGTAATAAATAAATAAATAAATCAACTAAGGGCATCAGGTTTTTTGTTCTACTGTCCAACGGCTTCATTTCTGCTCACCTTCCTCTTCAACTATGTCCTAAGAGCCACTTATTTTAACTTGCCAGGGATGGAATTACTGGTAGTCCTCAATTTACGACAATGGAACCGAAAATTTCTGTTGCTAAGTGAGACAGTTGTTAACTGAGTTTTGCCCCATTTTCTTGATACAGTTGTTAATGAATCACTGCAGTTGTTAAATTAGTAACACAGTTGTTAAGCGAATCTGACTTCCCCACTGACTTTGCTAGTCAAAAGGCTGCAAAAAGTGATCTTGTGACTCCTGGGAGGCTGCAACCATTATAAATATGGACCAGTTGTCAGGCATATGAATTTTCATCACGTGACTATGGGGATGCTGCAAATGGTCGTAAGTATGAAAAACAGTCCTAAGTTACTTTTTTCAGTGCCATTGTTAAGTTCAAACAGTCACTAAACGAAAGGTTGAAAGTCAAGGACTACCTGTACTGCAAATAGCTTTCAGGGCTACACTAATTTTAGAGAGAAGAGAGTGATGTTTCTTTTACACAGGCCCCTTCTGAAACATAGAGAAGGAACATGGTTCAGACGCCCGTCTTTGCAGGATGCAAAAAGGAGAGAAGAAACTGAAACTCCTGGGGGAAAAGCTCGCTTGAGCGAGCGACATTTTGGCTGTGCCAGATGCAGCCTGGAATGTGGGCAGCAGCTGCTGCTGTTCAGAATAAGCCTGCTCTGGGAGGCAGAGCCTTCTCCAACTTTTTACGACAGATGTGGCAGCTCATCCAGGATTTGTGCTGAAGGAAGCACCAGGTGCATGCAAGACACAAAAGGGGTACAGTCTTTTGCCTAGAGGGCTTAATTTTACCGGAGTCAGACGAATGTTGGATGGGTACAGCCTGTGGGAACAGGGAAGGTGGCCCTAGGAGCTTCAAGGAAGGCTCCTGAGGAAAATGGAGTTGTCTGAGGAGCTGAGAAGGGCTTTGTTGGCAGGTGAGTTTATGAAAACACAGGGAGCAGGAAGAGGCAGAAGAAGCAGGAAGAGGAGGAGCCCTAATCAGGGATTATAAAGGAATAAACTTTTAAAACTGAGGACTAAATTCTTGATGTGGACAATGCATGAACATTAGATAAAGGAAATCTCATTGTAGCTCCAGGAGGAAGGGCGGAAAATAAGATTAGACCGACTTTGAAAATCAGGTAGAAATGACAGATACAGCAGATAACCCTCTTGACCCTGGTATCTTTCACGAAAAGATTGACAATTGCAATCTCAGCACTAGCAGCAAGTTTAAGAAGGCTGGTCCAAATGAGGCGGCAACCAACTCGGGAGCAAAGGTTGCAACAGCGAACACCAGCATGGCCAAAAGAGCCGAAATCGGATTGGAAAAAAGGCCCTGCAACACCACACCGCCATTTCTAAACACACACCACCACAATTTCTACACACAGCACCACAATTTCTACACAGTAAGGCAAAAGCCGCCTGCTAGGCCCCAAAACGTTTTAGCAACCAGGATCACCCAAAATAATTGGCTTGTGCCTGCAAAGCCTGGAAATATTTGCCTTTCCCTTTTTTTTTTTGTCTTGAACCATGGAAGACCCACCAAAAAGGCAACTCAAAAGATGCTTCTTACAACTTCACAAAGAGATGCTCTTGGCAAAATAAGTTCTGATTTTTTGTTTTTTTTTTTAAAAAAGGAAAAGCAATGCATTATTCACTATGGTGGAATATTACCATCACCCCCCCTCTTTTTTTAAAAAAAAAAAACCAAAAACTTGGAAATCCTGAGAGGGTGAAGCGGCTGTTCCTGCCCCATCAGTCTTGGGTTCAAGAAGCAGATTCAAATTCTAGAGATCATCAGACTCCACTTAGTTGCTTCCTGCTCTCCCCACCACAAAAGCCACAGCACTCTGGGGGGGGGGTATGCAAAGCAAGGTCTCCCCCCAACTTCACTTCAATGGTCAGGTTTCCCTCTTCCCGCAAGCGATTTCCTCTTGCCAAAATGTTTTAAAATTTAATTGTACCTTCTGGGTTGGCGAGGGCATTACAGAACCAGCGCAAAGCTCAAGTACATTAAGAGGGACAGGAATGCCCAAGTCCCCCCTCCTTTTTTTCCACAGATGGGGAGCGGGAAGGAAGTAGCACAGGAAAAAAAAATAATAATAATTTGAGCAGAAATTCTCCCCCCCTCTCCACTCATCGCAGAGTCGTTCCCCCCCCCCACCCCGGTCTTCCCAGCGCCCATTTCCAAAAAATAAACCTTATTTTAGTTTTGTTTCCAAAGCGGAGGCAGAGACTTATTTCCACCCCCGGGCACCCAGATAACAGAGTCGACGGCTGCAATACAGCACAGAGAATCGCCCCTTCTTTTTTCTCCCCCCCCCCTTCCATCGAATCTGCCCCCCACCCACCTCCGGCAACGACTGGAAATGGTGGATTTGCATGGCACAAATTTCGCACACACCCCCGGGAAGGATTTTATTTTATTTTATTTTATTTTTGGGCAATGCACCGAGGAGCTGGGAAAGACTGGCCGTCAATTCTCCCTGCATAAAAAGGGGGGACTCCCCTACATGGAACGGTCAAGTTAAACTCCCCCACCCCCTGCAACCCTTAAAACTTACCTTTTGCCCACGAAGCGCTCCCGTGCCTCCTCAAGCTCCCCCTCTTCGCTCCAGCCAGCTCTTGGCGCTGGGAACGCAGCTGCAACCCAGGGAAAGAGGGAAAACCGGGAAGGGCCGAGAGTTGACGACCAAACCCGAGAATAACCGAAGTCTCGCCTTCGGAGAGAGCGAGAGAGAGAGAGAGAGAGAGAGAAAACCACACGCATGATCCGAACGCTACTGGCGGAAAGAAACGAGTCTGTGCCCGAGCGCGCCCGAAGACTGGGAAAAAAGACAAATTCGTCCTTTTGTCTGCAAAAGTTGGATTTTGCAAAGGGAACGCTTCCTTTCCCCGCGATAGATAGATAGATAGATAGATAGATAGATAGATAGATAGATAGATAGATAGATAGATAGATAGATAGATAGATAGATAGATAGATAACACTCTCCGCGATACCAAAGCTTTCTTATCGTCTAATTCAGTGTTTCTCAACCTTGGTAGCTTGAAGATGGGTGGACTTCAACTCCCAGAATCCCCCAGCCAGCAGCGCTGGCTGGGGGATTCTGGGAATTGAAGTCCACCCATCTTCAAGCTACCAAGGTTGAGAAACACTGGTCTAATTGATAGGGGAGACCAAATCTTAAGTTTGTTCTGTTTATATTTTCTCCCAAATATTTCCTGTCTTAGTAAGAACCGTAGAACTGGGGTGCTTCCGGGCAAGGCTTCTTTTTTTAAAAAAAATAAAAATAAAATAAAAACTATGCAATCGTGGGAATAAGGTTTTTCTTAGCCCGGATTTCGCTGGCATAGCGCTGGGGTTCGAAGCAAGCTATTAACGCTTTTTAGATGGCTTAGTTGCCATTGAGCGAGGCTGGTCTTCCTTCCAGGGTTAATCACGCCAAGGGGGTGAATGGTTTTCCCTGGCCGTGGGTGGAAGATGCGTGGAAACCGGGGGGGGGGAGTGGGGGGGCTAAAGCCAACCGAGCAATATTATTATATATCCCGAGTGTAAATCCTGCCTCTTCTTTTGTAAACTATGCAAAGCCAGCATTTGCTTGGTATAGAAAGAAGCAACCCGTGCTAGGATTTTGCCACTTCCAACAAGCAGGGGGGAGAAAAAAACCCCCCATTATCTACCGGAAAATAAGGGTCGCCGTGATTTTATTTATTATTATTATTATTATTATTATTATTACCGCTACGCGGTGAAAGCTAAAAACGAGAGTCCCTAACCTAACAGGACCGAAGCGATTTGCGTAAATTCCGGAGAAAGCCGAAAACATCCGAATCGGAGTTGCTCGCGTTCACCGAAAGGGACACGAACATAATCGACGGGAGGCGGAAATGGGCGAAACCTCGAGCTGATGTATAACGCGGAACTGCTCTGCTTGCTATTACATCATCTAAAGTCATTGAAATGCTCTGATGGAGGCGGGGGAGGAGACAGAATAATGTGTGGAAGCGGCTTTTTTTTAATCTTTGCGAAGCTATTTTGCTTATCTATCATCTGCTAAATGCCAGCAAGCGTTCCCTTAATAGAGATGTATAATAAAGCAGGACAATCCAGATAAGGGCTGTGAAAATCTGAGCGGTCGCTAGATGGCAGCAAAGAAAGGCCTCTGGTAGCCCTCCCCAAATATGCATGTAGAGATTCTCAGTCATCCAAGTCAGGGTTGTCCCAAAAAGGTGCTTTTTCAAGAGGCAACTGGACTTTCTTGTTTTTTCTTTTGAAGACATTTTGCTTCTCATCCAAGAAGCTTCTTCAGCTCTGACAGGACAGTGGGGAATGGAAGGATTTATATTCCTTGCAGACAGCTGGTCATTTGCATCCTTTACTGCAGCGGTCACCAACTGGTGGTCCATGAGAAAATTTTGGTGGTCCACAGAAAAATTATTTGCATTTTTTATATTGCACTAAATCAGAGGTCCTCAAACTATGGCCCCTGGGCCGGATACGTGCAATGAACGCTTGTGCTGCTGCAGAGAGTCTCCCCCTTCGGGGTCCTTTTGTGCAGGTCGGAGGGGGGCAGAAATTCCTTCTTGGCGTCTACTTCAACCCCCTGGTACGGGACTTTGGGTGAAGGCTGGAGAGAAGCACCGTTGGTGGCGAAGAGCCAGAGGGCCTTGTTCCAGTGGGACTGCATTATGGCCTGGAACTGGCTGTCCATCTCAGCCTGCTGAGGCTTCAGGCACCGGTACCTGGCCTTGCACTCCCGCAGGTCTTCCCTCTGCTTGGAAAGCCTATGCTCATAGTCCTCAGTGAGGTGCTTCTGCTGAGCCTCCTTCTCGGTCAGATCCAATCTGAACTGAGCCAGCTGTTTTGCCAACTCTTTCTCATGGAACTGCTTCCTGTTGGGGCCCTAAGGAGCCTGGGCATGGAGGCGAGGAGTGGCTGGCAGAGGAGGGGTGAGTAGAGACTGGTGTGGCGCCCCTCGACATGAGTGACAAGTTGGCCGCGCCCATTCAGTCACATGACCACTTAGCCACACCCACCCAGCCGGTTAGTAGGCAGATCATATTAGTGGTCCATGGGATTTAAAAATATGAATTTAGTGGTCCCTGAGGTCCAAAATACTGGGGACCCCTGCTTTAGAGGGTCATTGAAGCACTTGGAGGTGTATCTGTGTCCTGAGGGTCACCTGAGTATTGCTCCTGTTTCCTGTAGTCTGCAATTTTTTTCTTCTGGAAATCCATTGCTATTCCCACACCATTCAAAGAGTGTTCATCCCAAATTGTATAGCTAAACGTCTGTAGAGATTCTCATTCATCCAGGTCATGGTTGTCCCAAAGGTGCTTTTCAGAACTGGACTTTCTTGATTTTTCTTTTGAAGGGATTTTGCTTCTCATCCAAGAAGCTTCTTCAGACTCTCTTGACAGGATTCCATTCCCCACTATCCTGTCAGAGCTGAAAAAGCTTTTTGGATGAGAAGCAAAACGTCTTCAAAAGAAAAACAAGAAAATCCAGTTGCCTCCTGAAAAAGCACCTTTGGGGGCCTCCCCAAATATATTTTAGACTAGAATATCTTGTACACTTTTAAAAAAAACCAAGATTTAAATTAATGTTTTTCAAACTTGGCAACGTTAAGATGTGTGGACTTCGTTTCAGAACTCCTCAGCCAGCATGCTGACATGGTTTTATTTAGAAGAGAACGATGGTTATTTCAACTAACAAGCAATTTGAAACACTACAAGGTGGATTGGATGAAGCTCCTCCACATGAGAAGCAAAGTTCACCAACCCATTTTCAGTATCTTTGGAGTAATTGTGATTGAAGAGAACATCCGTGACATGTGCTGAATATCTTTACCTCAGCCTGAGTCATAAAATGATTAGTTCCCTCCTGGGTTAAACTGGGAAATTGAGCAAGCTGAAGCTGCATTTTTGTGGTTATCTCCAAGGCTGTTGAACTTACATTTGAATACCATATATTAAAAATAGATACATCCATGTAATGTTCTTGGCAACCGTGTGGAAGAAGTTCACACTGCCGCCTTCTGAGAGTTTTCAACTTAGAAGGGAATCGTGGCTGCACCTGCTTATAGGCCAAACTCAGCCAAAATTAGTATTTGCTTTAAAAAGCCTACAGGATAAGCTTTAGGCATAGTCCTTGACATATGACCATCATTAGGATCAGAATTTCGGCTGCAAAGCAAGGCATTTAAGTGAGTGGTGCCCAATTTTGCAACTTTTCGCTTGTCACAGTTAAGTAAATCACTGCAATTGTTAGCTGAATCATGCAATCTTTAACCTTATTGCAGGGGTGTCAAATGGCCTGCAGAGTGCTTAGATCTGGCCCGCCAGCCCGCCCTGGAAACAGCAATGGACCAGCCCTGTGGTGCCTCTGCCAGCAAAAACAGAGCTCGGGAGGACACACGTGGGCCTCCCGGACTCCGTTTTTGTCCATGATGGCCTCCTACAGCCTCCTGGGCAGAGTTTTCATTGGCAGAGGGCTGCAGAAGACCACCGCGGCCAAAAATGGAGCCTCGATGAGTGACGTTGAGTTGGCCATGCCCCCCCCCCAAGGTCAAACACAACCATGATGCGGCCCTCAATGAAAACGAGTTTGATACCCCTGCCTTATTGCTTGTCAGACGCAGGCTTGAAAGGTGGTCATATGACCCTGGGATGCTGCAACTATTATAAATATGTACGGATTGTCAAGCACCTGAATTTTCATTATGTGACCATGGGGATGCTGTAACATAAGTGTGAGGATAAATTGTCTTTTCTCTTTGCTATTGTAACTTTGAAAGGTCACTAAAAAAATAGTTGCTAGTTATGGACTATCTGTACTGATTACCACCGTATGTCTGTTCTGAGCCAGTTCAAGCTCATTTATCTAAATCAGGGTGTCCAACCTTGACAACTTTAAGACTTGTGGAATTCTCGGAGTCAAAGTCCATAAGTCTTAAAAAGTTACCAAGGTTGGACATACCTGATCTACATGAAGCCCAAGTAATCTGTGGGATGTTTTCCTGTACAATCTGTTAAAGTTCATAAATCACTTTTTCTCATCAGACCATGGTTAGGTTTAAGACTTATAATTGTTTCTACTTTTTCTGTAATGCATGTTATATTACAGAACAGGCTCTGTGATTGGAACAAATATCCTCATCTTCAATCTGCCTAGAGTTTTTATGAGGTCTAAATGAGTAAATAAGCAAGAGAGAATGAGAAGATCAGTAAACTGTGACTTGTAGGGAAGCTTATTTGCTCAACATGCCTCATGCTATGGGGAAAAATGGAGGTGTCTGCTACATATGCCACCCCATACTCCTGGAGCTAAACATCTTTTTAAAAAACCCAAGGAAGTCCAGTTGCTTCTTGAAAAAGGCATGGTTTGGGACAACCATGACCTGGATTACTGAGAATATCCATAGACATTCTGGAGCTAAAGTGGGATTGAGATTCCTCAAATATGTAAAGATAGCAGCAGGCTTATATTTTCATTTAGGAATAAAATGTAATGTAATTTTCAAGTAAAGAAATGCAGTTTGCTCCTTTTAAAAACATTTCAGATACATTTGATGTGCAACATGTCTTATTTTGGGAAATTTACTTCCTCTATTTTAATACTTAATTTCAGACCTGCTGCTTGTGAAGGGATAGTAAATAAATTTAAGTTACACACACTGAAACCTGTAAGGAAATTTATCATAATGACTCATTTGTCCCATTCATTTTTTATTTGATTAACTTAAATCAGGATATTACTCAGAAATTCTTGAAATAACAGGAACATATGTCATTCTAAAGTCTTACCATGTGCTTTTTATTTTGGAGTTCTTTGGATGTTAATCTTAACTGACGGTCTGCTTGCACCATTCATTGTGCAGCTCACGTCCCAGAGTGGAAATATTACAGAGATGCAGTGAATAAAAAGTATGGAAAAAGTCAAAACTTTTCTTCCCACCATACCCAATGAACAATTTCTTTTCCCAACTGCAGGATAGAAATATTACTATTTCCAGGAGCTGTGACACGCAGACCCAAATGTGCCTAAATTCTTCTTTCCCAACTCAATGCCTTCCAGATGTGTTTTTTGGCACCTGAAATTCCCAGGCCAGTATGCTAATTCTGAGAACTGTACTTCCAGTTCCTCTGAAGGGCATCAGAGGGCTGGTCTAAAATGTAGAGTTCCTTTCAAAATCCAGTCTTTATCTTGGCAGTGAGGAAGAAAGGGATACTGGGATCTTCCAGAGGTCTCCATCTTTGGCAACTTTTAAGACCTGTCGACTTCAACTCCCAGAATTCCTCAACCAGCATGAGGAATTCTGGGAGTTGAAGTCCACAAGTCTTAAAAAGTTGCCAAGGTTGGAGACCCTTGCATATACTTTTGAGATTTGCCTTCCCCTGGCCCAGCTGTTTTATCACCTATATATATATAGGCCTGGCTCCATTTGTCTTATAATTCCCATTTCAATCAGGTTTCTAGTGGGAGTCATGATACCATTTTGTGTAGTGCAATTCTGAAAGAGTGGGGTATTAAAACTAATCAATACAGTTTCTTTCGAAAAACACCTGTTTGGGATGCATCTTGGTGAGCTTTGAGAGAAAAAGGACACCCAAAGAGATCAAAATCTGCTCTCCTTCCCCAGCGTAAATCTCCTCAGCATTTACAGATAAGGAAAGGAGGCGGAGGAAACAAAATCCATATGGAAAAACGCAGAAGGCCCACAGAAAGCAAATTTGGGGGAATTATTTTAAAAGCAGCCTGCCTCCTGCAACCCAAGTAGCACCTGTAAGAAACATGGTTTATTGCTGATCTCAAGAAGCTAAACTGCATTGGGCCAGGTTAGTGCTTGGATGATAGGTCACTGAGAAGTCCCTAGTTTTGTGCTCAACTGGAAATTTAAAAAAAAATCCCCCCCAGAGAAATGATGAGCCACATCATATTGTTGCCAAGAAAAATACAGGGACATGTTTGTAAAGCCAGATGAAACTGAGTGTGACCCAAAGAAATCTTTACACTTTGACCTCCTGGCAGATCACGAAGAGCCATTAAGCGTTCCTTGACTGGGCGACAATGAATGTGAGCCTCTAGGCACAGGATTTCCAGCACCAGACAAAATTCGGTCTCTACTGTCCAGCAAAAGGACCAATCAAATCCTGCAAACTATTTCCACGGCCTACAGCTAAAATATTTTCAGAGAAAAAAAACCAGACCAACCAGTACAGTGGCTTGGCGGGAAAGGAGAGCCTGAACTGGTGCCAACTTATGTCATTGGCACTGAAGGGAAGCATTTTGAACAAAAGGAGGAAAAAGGTCACGAGAACTACTGGTGATGGATCAGCACCTCTCCATCTTAAATGAGTAAGGAGTATAGATAGTTCTCGGCTTTTTGTTCTTCTTCCGTGTCTAGATCAAACTTTAAACTGCCAGAATGAAGCCATCTTCTTGGCTTTGACGTTGGCCAAAACTAAGTCATTATCGGTTCATGCTTCAGGTAGTCCTTGGCTTACAACCATTCATTTAATGACCGTTTGAAGTTACATAAGCACTGACTTATGCCTGGTTTTCACACTTATAATCACTGCAACATTCCCATGGTCATATGATCAAAATTTGGGCACTTGGCAACTGGCATTTATCTATGACAGCTGCACTAGCCTGGGATCGTGTGATCACAATTTGTAACCTTCCCAGCCGGCTTCCGGCAAGCAAAGTCAACAGGGGAAAGCCAGATTCACTTAATGACCGCATGATTCATGTAACAACCGCAGTGATTTGTTTAACAGCTGTGGCAAAAGTAGTAAAATAGCAATAGCGCTGAGACTTAATATACCGCTTCAGTGCTTTGCAGCTCTATCCTAGCGGTTTTGCAGAGTCAGCATATTGCCCGCAACAATCCAGGTCCTTATTTTATTGACCTCGGAAGGATGGAAAGCTGAGCCATCCTTAAGCCGGTGAGAATCGAACTGCTGGCAGTTAGCAGAATTTGCCTGCAATTCTGCACTTTTACAACTCACGGCTCTGATGGGGCAAAACTCACTTAACAACTATCCTGCTTAGCAACAGAAACTTTGGACTCCATCATGGTTGTAAGTGGAGGACTACCTGTACATTGCTCATTCCTTGAATCATCATTTTAAAGAGGAACTCTGTGGGGCCAACTACTGTAGGCACTGGTATAATTGATAGGTTACCAGTGATGAAACTGGGAATTCTCTATTCTCTGTTTTCCAAGTGTGAGGAGATTCTTGTGAAAATGGTTTAGGAAAAAGGATTTGGAGTTCTTCCCCTCCTCCTCCTCCCCTCTGGGAAAGCATTTATCATGTGCCAGTGACAGTTTTTTATGAATTTTTACTTCAGAGCCATCAAGCCTAGTTCCTCCCTTCTGTGAAAAAGAAGCCAGTTTTCCTTCATGTGCTGGGCAACTGCTCAAATAAGAGCTTAAAAATTAGCAAAAAAAAGAGAGAGAGAGAGAGAGAGAGAGGGGGGAACAGAGCTTTCCCCAATGAAGCAAAATGTAAAGTGTGTACTGCTGCCAGCAGTTATAAATGCGCTTTGGGTAAAAAAAGTTATTGAGAGGACCACAAACTGGTGATTAGAAGACATCTGAACATTATGAAATAACTGCAGTTCAACCACCGTGACTACATCAGGCCTTGATCTTGTGGTTTTGTAAAAGGATAAGGAACCAAGAGTTGCATTTGAGGAAAAGAATATTATCGGGGGATATCAGGGAAAGATGTAACCGATTACAAGCAGACCTAACTTTCAATTGTTCATTTAACAATGGTTCAAAGTTATGAAGACCTTGGAAAAAAGCAATTTACTGATGTGCACTCACACTTACGACTGTCGCATCATGTCTCCAGTCGCAGGATCGCAACTGAAGGACTTGGGAATGGACTCACATTTACAATCAGTTGCAATGTCCTGTGGACATATGATTGTGATTTGTGACTTTTTTTACTGATTTCCAAAAAAAAAAAGCACCCACTGGGGAACTGGATTGGTTAAATGACTGTCTAATTTGCTACATGACTGCCAGAAAAACAATAATAAAACTGGATTTCCCTCTACGTATGACCATGATGATTTACGATGGAAATTCCAGTCCAATTGTGGCCATAAGAAAAGGATTAATTGTATTCATTTTAAGTATTCAATGAACCTTAGAAAGAGAGAATGCAGAGCTGGACTCTCACCAAACTGTCCACCAAGCCATGTTCACCTGCAGGGACCCATCCTTACATCCAGATTAAACTTTAAAAATAATCCTGGATAGCTGTCTTTGAGAAAATAGGACAGCCTACTACAACTTGGCACTTTGTGGATGTGTTGCAACTGCAACTTCCCAGATATTATTGGGAACTTTAAGAGAAGCAACCAGGACAAAATAGGACATGGAATGGCAAATTAGAGTTGTCTTATAGCAATAGCACTTAGACTTATATACCGCTTCACAGTGCTTTACAGCCCTCTCTAAGCAGTTTACAGAGTCAGCCTATTGCCCCCAACAATCTGGGTCCTCATTTTACCCACCTCGGAAGGATGGAAGGCTGAGTCAACCTTGAGCCTGGTGAGATTCAATCTGCCAAACTGCTGGCAGCCGATGATCAGCAGAAGTAGCCTGCAGTACTGCACTCTAACCACTGTGCCACTGAGGCTCTTCGCCTAGATCAGTGGTAGGCAAACTTGGCTCTTTCACACCCTGTGGACTTCAACTCCCAGAATTCCCAAGACAGCTTGGCTGTCTTGGGAATTCTGGGAGTTGAAGTCCACAGGGTGTGAAAGAGCCAAGTTTGCCTACCACTGGCTTAGATCAAACCTTTGAACCATCTAATCTGAAACTGTCAGTGCTGACAAAGTCTCACGCAGAGAAAGATATTTCTTATCCTGATACTTAAGTTCCTTTATTGGAAATGCCAATAAGAACTGACTAACCCTCAATTTATGACCACAATTGAGCCTAGGATTTTAGTTATAACTTGTTGCGGTCATAAGTCAAGTCACCATGTGATTGGATGTCATTAAAAATGTCATAAACTGTGACCACATGATCACAGGAGACTGCAACTAGTTGTAAAAGTGAGCCAGTTGCCAAGCACCCAAACTGCACTCTCATGACTGCAGGGGTGGTGTGGCAGGTTACTGGAACCAGACGGAGAGGCGTGGTCTCTACAGCCTGTGAAAGTGCTCCGTTGGAGAATGTGATTTATGACACACCCTGGGAGGAGGGGGGAAACAGGGTCATAGTTGGGCCGTAAATTACGTGGGCAGAGCTGACTTCACTTGGGTATGTGCTGACATGTTGCTCCTAATAACTGGATTTTTTTGAAACTTGGCTCAAGGCTCATGGTTTAATTAGGGCATCTGTTGGAACCCTGACACATAACTTTGAAGACAACTGGTAGCTTTTTTGAGTCCATCATAACTTTGGACTGTTGTTAAACAACCGGTCCTAAATCTGCCAGTTGTACTTTGTTGAATTTGAACCTCTATGCATTTGGCTGTGATCTCCTGAGAATAAGGGCGTAATTTGGAAGGTGTGTTGATGTGTCTGACTCATATTCAAAGACAGAGACTCCCTCAAAACCTTTTTGAGGACATCCCCTCCCCCCAAGAAGTTTCCATTTGCTACAGAGAAGATGTAAAGAAGGAGAAGATGCTCTCCAAATCTCATTCCCCCATTTTGGGGGGATTTACCAGTAGATCTAGAAATGGTGCAGGGTGAAGAACCCCACCTTATTCTTCCACAGTAACTATGATACAATCAAATGGGAACCCCCATAACAGTCCCCCAAAAGAAAATCTCAAGGTCATAGATAGAAAAGATAATGCAATGGAACTGAAGACTTCTGAATTTTTCCGATGAAAGTTTCTGGATATAAACTGAACAGGACCATGTTGGTTTTCTTTTCTTGTTTACCCCCTTGGTTTTTCTCCTCAATTTTCGATCAAATATTTGCAAGACAAGAGCTGGCATTAGGTTAGGGTATCAAGGGCATACATAGGCACTGCAACGTTTACAGATGTCACGGGATTGGGATTTGGGAGTTTTCCAACCATTGCTACAATTCCTCCTTTGACCAGTTTCAATGCAAGAGAAGAGGCTCCCTAGAAAGAACAGATTGTGCCCCTAGCTGCTCACACAAGGCAGAAAAGATATTTTGTATGCTTTACTATTTCATTTATTACCTTTTCTCACATTCAGCAGTAGCCAAGGAGACAGTGGGAAAAATTATTAATTGTGGAGAGTATTCACACTCCAGAAGATACCCAGTGCATGGATGGGAAAGTTTAATGCTTGGTTTTAGGGCACCAAATAGAATAAAATCTGTTAGCCCCAAATCTGAGTGAAATGGGAATGTTTTCTAATTAGTAAAAAAAGCAGCATTGCCTTTATCTCCAGCCTGAATCACCACTAACCCTGCCCTGTGAGGAGGAGTGCTACCCAAGAAGGAGGAGGAAATGGTAAATAGCTGGAAAAGACCCCATCAGCAGAATGAAAATGGGACCCCAAAGTTCTCAATCCTTGGCATTTCTTTGAAGTGCCTCCTTTGGTCCGCTAGGGACAAGTGGTTTTAACAGGTCTTCCAGTCATTTTCCCAAATTCTCCGGTAATTGCCACTTCAGGGAGGGTGAAGGTGAGTTCACGGCCTTCTCCCCATGGGTTGTCCTGTGTGTGACTGCAACAGTGGGCGAAGACTCCCTCTGTTCCCAATTTCCCCAGTGCTGGGAGGAGACACTCTTGTACTCAACAGCCATTGTCCCATCATCTTGCTCAGTGTAGACCCGGGCCTCCAGATGGACAGGATATGATCCTTGGCATTCCCATGTGGCTGCGATTCCTGCTGGCTCATCCCCTTGCACTGCAATGTCGGGCACGAGGGGCACCTGGGGATCAGGGATGGATGAGCAGCAAGACCTGTCCTCTATCCAGGAAGCTGCATGAGATCCATGCTGCCAGTCTCCAGGTTTACTCTCTGCTTGGGCCTCACCACTGGATGTAAGTTCTGGCTCATCAAAGCTCACCTCCTGGACTGCTTCTTGCTTCTTGAAAGAGTCCCGGCGTTCATTTAAGTTCAGCCGCCGCATCACCACTACTTCGTGGTCTCGATCATAACGTTCCTCAGACCAGTCCCGAAGTCGAGAAATGCCAGCGTCACCCAGGGTGACCATGCCACTCTCCCTGGCACCTCCATTTCCCAAGTTGGGCGTCTCCAGTGTGAGCTTTCGGCTGCCAACCACTTTTTCAGCAAGGGAAGTAGGGATTTTCTCTGTTGACTGGACTCGTTTGAGGAGTGGGGAACGAGAGCTGTCTGCACTGCGAGGCCGGGACACTTGACGGACCATTGTAGGTGGAGACAAGGTCTTGCCTTGGAATGTCTGGATGTTTTTTGTAAACAATGGAAGTGGTGAAGGGGATCTTTGTGGGGAGGGAGGTTGGGGGACGGAGGAAGGAGTGCAGGCCAATGGGGAAGGTGGGATGCTGCTGGTTGACTTGCGGCGCCCAACCTTGTAGCGATGATTGTTGACTTTTGGTGCCAAGCCGTGTAGGGAACTTGGTCGGATCTGTCCTGCTGGAGAAGTCGGGGTGCTGGAGGATGGAGAGGGACTCTGGGGTGAGACAGAATCTGACAAAAGTAGAAGCAATTAGGAGAAACATACTGTATATATCTGGTGGCAGGAGATACTTCTACCACCGCTGACTTCCTTTATATTAAAAGTACAAACATACAAAATATGTATTTCAAACTGTTAGCCTAGAATTAGTTCAATCTAAGAAGCCTTTATAAACTTGATGCATTAATACATGGCTGGAGACACCATTTCCAAATTAATGGGGTATTAACTTAAAGTTCATTAAATCAAAAACATTTTGATTAAAAAGATCCATGCCCATCCTGGCTATACCCACACCGACCCCCCCAAGGTCAAACACAACCCTGATGCAGCCCTCAATGAAATTGAGTTTGATAATCCTGTCCTATACGGCTTAGGGCCTAGAAATATTGAAATCCACTACTCTGAAATGAATATACCTGTTCAGTTGGATTATGGAGAGAAACCTCATTGAGAGTCTCATCACTGAGGGAATTTTATCTACAAAACCCCATGATTGGGCCTTCTCAGTGGTGGCACCCCTTATCCTTTTTCTTGTTTTGTTCCTGTCACTTGTTTTTTGCATTTGTGTTGTTTTTAATGCACTGTCTTTTCTTAAAGCCACTTTGTAGTACAGCAGCACAGAATATTATTATTATTATTATTATTATTATTATTATTATTAACTTTTATTCATTAAACATGAATCTCAGTCAATTGAGAATTTAAAAATGTATCACAAATATCATTGACTGGCTCTGATGGTTGATACAGGTTGCTGCCAGCATCCTAAGTATCAACCAAGTATATTATTATTATTATTATTCATATACTGTTATATTTTATGAACCTTTTTAATATATCAAGGAGCCTTTATGATTTCTCTTTTCAAGCAGCTGGGTTTTGTTTCCTAAGACTTCTCCACTTTGATAAAGAAGATAAATCTGTTAATAATAGAGATTAAGATTAACCTTTTGGACAAAGTAAAAAAGTAATCTGAGGAGTCTGACTTTTCTTTTCAGTAATTAATTCACAGTTATAGCAGGAAACAAAGTCTGAAGCTTTATTCTTTAATGAAAGTAATCATTCAACTGGCAGCTTGAGAAGAGAGACCTACAAAGCAACATAATGTGCTGATAAAACCTGGAGCAACTGGGGTGTAATAGATGGATAAACGTAAATGCTAAACTTCTTAATAGGAGTTACTTCCAAAAACCTTCCCATCGGTTACTTAAAGACAAGTACAACAGTTTGTTTAGTGACCATTCAAAGTTATAACGGCACTGAAAAAAGTGACCTATCAGTTTTTCACACTTATGACTGTTGTGGCATCTCCTTGGTCACGTGATCAAAATGCAACTAATTCATATTTATGACGGTTGCAGTGTCCTGGACTCATGTGATCACCTTTTGTGACCTTCTGACAAGCAAAGTCAATGGGGAAGCCACATTCATGTAACAACTGTGTTACTAACTTAACAACCATGACAGGAAAGTTCATAAAACAGGGCAAAACTCCCTTAACAAATGACTCACTTAGCAATAGAAATAGACTCAACTGTAGTGGTGAATCAAGGATTGCCTGTGTCGATTTTTTTACATAATGTGGTCAGTTTGAGTGGAAATGAAAATAAACCAGGTGGTCTGCATAATAGAACTTATAATTTTAGGAAAAAAATAATAGCAATAGCACTGGAGACTTATATACCGCTTCATAGTAGTACTTTACAGCCCTAAGCGGTTTACAAATGTCAATTTATTGCCCCCAACAATCTGGGTCCTCATTTTACCGACCTCGGAAGGATGGAAGGCTGAGTCAACTTTGAGCCGGTGAGAATCGAACTGCTGGCAGTCGGCAGAGTTAGCCTGCAACACTGAATTCTAACCACTGCACCACCACAGTTCTTACAACTTTTATTCATCCCAGCAGACATAGCTGCTGAAGACGTCTAGGTGGGAAAAGAACTTTGCGAGATATTCACAAGATCCTACCTGGCACGAAATCCGGGACAGGGCTGCGGCAAGAAGCGGTAGATCCAGGGGATGAGCTGTGCGTTGGGGATCCAGGAAGGCTCTCGCTGGATGACAGAGAATGATGGAGCCCAGAGGAAAAACTGCGGCTGGTGTGCAGAACGGAAGTTTGCTTTGAGATCTTCTTGAATAGGGATTTCCGTCTAGGAAGGAGGGGGAGAGAAGGACACTTGCTAAGGGTTCCAACATTTGAAGAACTAGGCTGAGACTTACCAGAACGATGGTTGATTTGAGGTCTGATTTATCAGCTGTATCTTGATGTAGACTTCAAATCATTGTCCTGTCCTACTCAGCCAGTTTTAGCATCAACAGATAAAACATCACTGAAGCAAGAACATAAGGGGAGGAAGGATTTCTTGTGGTGAGGGTATATATGTATTTATTCTATTTTAAAAGATCGGAGCTCTGAGGGTTACAGGGGTGTGGCTGAGTCACTACAGCTGACTCAGTGGATAAGAGTCTTGTGAGATTTTATATACAGTGGTACCTTGGTACTCAACTGCTTTGAAACTCCTTGAATTTGGCACTCAATGAGTTTTGACGTGAAAATTTTGTCCTGGTGCTCATTGTTTGTTTGGTACGCAACGCACAAACTAGAACTTGTCACTGTCAGTTACCTCATGACGCGCTACATTATTTCTTATCAGAAAAAAATGTTTTTGGTACTCATGACGCCTTCTGGAACCAATTAACAAGTACCGAGGTACTACTGTATTTATTTTCAGGATATTTCGGAATAATCTCTGCAAAAATCAGCATTTTGCTGCCAAGTTTAAGGACAAATTTAGAAGGCTTTAGGGGGCTCTCAGAAAAAGAGGGACAAAGATGCTCAGGTAGCTTGTCCAGAACAAGTACAGGTAGAAGAAGAGGTTGGTCAACTCACAAACCATGAAAGACCTCCCTTACTGGATTAAGATGAAGACCAGGTTCTGTTCCAACAACAGACAGGTGTGTAGATAAGTGATAGGATTGGATTGGATTGGATTGGATTGGATTGGAATGGAATGGAATGGAATGGAATGGAATGGAATGGAATAGAATAGAATAGAATAGAATAGAATAGAATAGAATAGAATAGAATAGAATAGAATAGAATAGAATAGAATAGAAGAGTTGGAAGGGACCTTGGAGGTCTTCTTAGGCAGGAAATCCTATACTATTTCAGACAAATAGTTATCCAATCTCTTCTTAAAAATTTGCAGTGTTGGAGCATTTACAACTTCTGGAGGCAAGTTGTTCCACTCATCCAAAGCACTGGGCCTCACCCAATTCCAAGCTCGCCTTATTTACCTTCCTCAATTCAACATCAATTCTATTAACATCCTTGCTTGATCCTGGCCACCTACTTGTCCTGGCTGTCCCGTTTGCGATTCTTCTTACTTCGCCGGGCCATCCGTGTCTTGGAACTATTCTTGCGCGCAGGGCCCACTCTGATGCTGGTGTTCTCTAGGGCAGTTGTCCTCAGGGACACCTTGTTTCCACTCTGCAAGAGGGATGGAGAGCTGTTGGATCCCCCCAAAAGCCATCCTTGAAAGGATACGTCTCACCATTCACAGAAATGCTACAGACACTTATGGATAGAACACGTTCACATTACAATAATCCTCGAGTTACAACCATTTGTTTAGCAACTGTCTGAATTACAATGGCACTGAAAAAAGTGACTTTTACAATTGGTCCTCGCACTTATGACTGTTGCAGCATGTCTCCACACATATGATCAAAATTCGGGCACTTGGCAATCAGCATGTTCGCTTAATGACCATATGATTCACTTAATGACCATATGATTCACTATGATCACTGCAGTGATTCACTTAACAACTGTGGCAGACAATGTCATAAAATCAGGTGCAACTCAGTTAATAATTGCTTTGCTTAGCAAATTCTAGTCCCAATTGAAGTTGTAAGTTTAGGACTACCTGTTTTGGACTAAGCAGAATAAGGATGCTTGGAAATTACTTCTGGAACCCATTTTGTTTTGAGTTTTTCATAGCTATCTTTTGAAAGGAATTCCATCAGCTAGTATCTCACCGTTTTTCAACATTTGTACTTCCTGTAATAGTATTATCACAGGTATTATTTGTCTATTTTATGATTCTCCTGTTGCATGGGTAATAAATTTTCTTTGTTTATCACAACTTGTGATCTTATTTCTGTCTGAAGACACATACCTTCAGCAACAGCTCTACGACATCCATGTGAACCAAACCCAGGACCGACTCCCCGTTCACATGAGTGATGAGATCTCCCGCTCGGAGTCCTGCATCATGAGCTGGGCTCCCATCCTCTACATTCTATGACAGAAATAAACAGATAGATCATCATCCGTGAAAATTTTTGTGAAAATCCACTTATGTTTGAAAATATTTGCTTGTACAGGAAGGTGGAGAATTAAGTATGCAAGTAGCTTTTCCTTTCATAGACTTCTCCAGTCATTCCCTCTTTCACTTCATTTGGTCCCAATCCAGCAGAAAAGATGAGCACCCAGTAAAAACTATGTTTCAGAATTCCATCTTGGAAATAAAGTGAATTTGGGATTCTGACCCGATGCACAACCCATGCACTGTTCACCTACTGCTTTGATGTATTTGATTGTCCTTGTTGAAATTTTATTATTCTCTGGTAAACCACTTTAGAAATTTCATGGAGTGGGAAGATTTGAATTTTTTAAAAATGCACGTCTGTGACATTATAGTCACATACCCTCGTGATTTCCCGGCTGGACTATTGTAATGCTCTCTACATGGGGCTCCCCTTGAGGAGCACCCGGAGGCTCCACCTGGTTCAGAATGCAGCCGCGCGAGTAATAATGGGGGCGACTCGTCGCTCCCATCTAACACCCATCTTGCGCGAGCTGCACTGGCTTCCGGTGGTCTTCCGGGTGCGCTTCAAGGTGTTGGTTACCACCTTTAAAGCACTCTATGGCTTAGGACCTGGTTACCTACAGAACCGCATTCTGCCACCGATTGCCTCCCACCGACCAATATGCTCCCACAGAGAGGACCTCCTCAGGGTGCCGTCAGCCAAACAGTGTAGGCTGGTGACCCCCAGGGGGAGAGCCTTCTCTATGGGGGCCCCAGCCCTATGGAATGAACTGTCCCCGGACATATGAAGGATCCCCGACCTCCGTGCCTTCCGTCGCGCTCTGAAGACCCTATTATTCCAGCAAGCTGGTCTGACAGGATAAAGGTTTTTTAAATTGGGTTTTGATAGGGGTTTTAAAATGATTTTAGTTGGATGTTTTAAATTTGGCCGAATGATTGAATTATTTTAATAAACTTTTAATTTTTGTTGTACATTGTTTTTACCATGGCTGTTCACCGCCCTGAGTCCCTCGGGAGAAGGGCGGTATATAAATATAATAAACTAAACTAAACTAAACTAAACTAAACATACCATATTTTTCGGAGTATAAGATGCTCCGGATTGTAAGACACACCTACCAGTTTTGGGGAGGAAAACAAGAAAAAAAATCTGCCTCTGCCTCTCAGCAATTTGCCTCCTTGCAGCAAACAGTAAACAGCCTGTTTCAGTTTGTTTCATTTTCGTCACAGCCTGATTAACACAAAAAAATAAATAAATATCTGCCTCTGCCTCCCAGCAATTTGCCTCCTTGCAGCAAACAACTCGTTTCAGCTTCAGCATAGCCTGATTAGCACAAGCAGCTGATTGTCGGTTGGATCGGCCTCCCAAAGATCAGCTGTTTCAGGCTGCAGGGATTGCCATAACCTATCGCCTATTAGTGCATCTTATACTCTGAAAAATATGGTAACTATATGTGACATAATAGATGAGATTATAGCCCAGGACCAAAAGTTCTGCTGTAGCTGTAGGTTGCATTAAAGCCAGGTTCATAAACATATTGAGACCTTAGCTTTTGCCAGAAGCCTGAGTTGTAACACATACTATACTTCTTCAGATCCTCAAAGAGAAAGTGAACTAACAACGGTTCAGCACAAGTAGAAGTATCCTAAGATGGAACCTATAGGGCCATGATGGCGAACCTATGGCATGCGTGCCAGAGGTGGCACGCAAGCCGTCGCCCCAGTTCAGCTCCGCTTGTCATGCATGAACTTGTCATGCATGCATTGGGGGTGGGGTGTGCGGGGGCCCACATGCGCATGCACCGGGGCAGGCCGCATGTGGGTGGGCCTCACGTGCATGTGGGGGGCAGGGCACATGCAGCGGGCCACACGATCATTCATTTTGGGGGTTCGGGCACACATGTGCGGATTTGCGCCTGCACCCACGCGATTTGGGCACTCGGTCCAGAAAAGCTTAGCCATCACTGATATAGGGCCCTCATGATTTGTAAGTATTTTGTGGCTGTTTTTCTGTTGGGATCGAACTGGAATCTTTCTCTTTCAACCTCTTCTTCATATCCACTTGGTAGAATGCCTGGCCTTGTTTTTGGAAAGGCTGAACCATGTTAGGAGTTAAGTGGCTCTGCCGTTTCTGTTTTCAGTTATCCTTTTGCTAACAATTACCTGGTTAGGAATTTATGACTGTGTTGAGAAAATTCGCCAAACATCCTTCAAAAAAACAAAAACCCGGATTCCTGATTCTCCTCCAAAGTGGTTTTTTTTTTTCCGGCAAAGTGATTAAGGGAGCAAAAGATGCTTCCTGGTGATTATTAAGAGCATATAATCCTTGCACATCTATTGCAAATCATCCACAGATCTGTTGAATTAAAAGATTTCAGTCCCAAAGATAGGGAATGGCATTTTCTATCTGAAGCTTTAAGATCAGTTTTACAGTAGAGCTCTAAACTGGAAGCTGAATTATCTGGTCTACAAGCCACCACCCCACCCTTTTAATTCTATGGTTCTTAACAAATCATACAAAGCAAAGTTCTTTTGGGTTATTAATAAAATCTCAATGGCTGGATTCATGCCTTATTGTAAGCCAAAGAGCTATATTCACTCCCCTTACAAGCACAACGCTTTATGGCAGAGGTCTTCAAACTTGGCAGCTTTAAGACTTGTGGACTTCAACTCCCAGAATTCTGGGAATTGAAGTCCACAAGTCTTAAAGCTGCCAAGTTTGAAGACCTCTGCTTTATGGCTTAGTTTATGGCTGCTTTCTCCCACATTATTAACTGTGATTTCTATAACAAATTTTAGGGACCTAATCCACATATAAAGATGGGCTGGGATGAGGCATTCCTGAATGCCTGCACCCTGTATCTTAGTCAGGGGTGAAATTCAAAATTTTTCCCTACCGGTTCTGTGGGCATGGCTTGGTGGGCGTGGCAGGGGAAAGATACCGCAAAATCTTAATTCCCTTCCCTCTCCTGGGGAAAGGATATTGCAAAATCTCCATTCCAACCCCACTCTGGGGCCAGCCAGAGATGGTATTTGCTGGTTCTCTGAACTACTCAAAATTTCCGCTACTGGTTCTCCAGAACCTGTCAGAACCTGCTGAATTTCACCCCTGATCTTAGTATCATCTGTAAACCAGGCCTACATTATTATTTTAAATAGTCCTGAACTAGGTAATCCTAACTAGCTTTCTAAATTCTTTTTCCATCACCTTCCATCAACCTGAAAGAAAAGTGTGTGGTGTTGGCTTACCCAAACCATGTGGTGTACAGTGTAAACATCGCTGTCGCCCATGTAGACACGGATGGCCCTCAATGAGAAGCCATACTTCTTCCCCGAGCTGTAGACGACAATGGGAGGCCGCAGACTGGAGCCACTAAGCATGGAGTCCCGACTTGGGGAAGAATCACGGGATGAAGGATTGGAAGAGAGGGAGCGGGGTGAGATGGGGCTTCTGAGAACAGCCCCACTAAAGTCATCTGTTAAAAAAAAAAAAAAGGAAGAGGGAGGCACAATGATAAGAGTGAGATAACTAAATTACAGTATTGCCAATCTCCAATGGAAAAGAATAAGCAAATAATGGAAAACCTTCTCTTTTTCTCTTTCTCACAGCATTTCTGTATCACCAATATTTCCAAAAGGTCCAAAAAAAAGGAAAAGAAAAAAAAAATCCCCCACAACTCAAAAGTCCAAAAACAATCCATTACAGGTAGTCCTTGACTGAGCCCAACATTTCCATTGTTAAGCAAGAGAGCTGTTAAGTCAATTTTGCCCCATTTTACGACTTTTCTTGCCACCATTGTTAAGTGAATCACTGCAGTTGTTAAGTTAGTAACAGGGTTGTTAAGTGAATCTGGCTTCCCCATTGACTTGGCTTGTCAGAGGGTCGCAGATCATACAATCCTGGGACATTACAACCATCATAAATAAATGCCAGTTGCCAAGCATCGAAATTCTGATCAGGTGACCATGGGGATGCTGCAACAGTCCTAAGTGTGAAAAACGGTCATAAGTGCCATTGTAACTTTGAATGGTCACTAAATGAATGGTTGTACATTGAGGGCAACTTCAAAATGCAAAAAAAATCACCCAGAAATTCCTAATAGCCAAACAGCCTTTTTTCCCAATTGACCAACAGAAGAAAAGAGTGCATGCTCTGTCTCCTAAGAACTCAGCAGATAAAATCCTCTAGCCCCACTTCACCGAAAAAGAAATACAATAAATTGTTATGATTCCTCCCTACCCATGTCATCTTTCTAATGGTACTTTTTAAAAATTGGACATTTTTTTTAATAAAAGGAAGCTGCACAAAAGGCTCTCCGTCCATTCTCTCGCCATTCCTTGGTTGCATTTACAAGGTCCCATTAGGTGTTAAGATATCTGGAACTCAGGGCGACCTCAGTGGTGTGTTTGACCCTGTTTTATCTGCTTCTGCACTGCTAGAACCACTTGTGCTGGGAGCAGACCAGGAATTATTTGTCCCACTGACCTGAATTGATGATAAGCGATAATGCAGAAACTGAAGCTGACTTTGGCACTCTGCCACTGGAAGATGCTAGCTGCTTCCCTGCAGAATCCTTGTGGGGCCGATAACTGCCCTCGCGGTCCAAACCTCTTGAGGTAGAGCTCTTAGTACCTGTGCTGTTGCTCCTGAGACGGACACGGTTCAAACTGGCCAGGTCAGCTAGAAGGAAAAGAAAGGGACCTTTAGCATCCTGTAGCTTTGGGATAAAGGTAAAGGTAAAGGTTCCCCTTGACATATGTGCTAGTCGTTCCCGACTCTAGGAGGTGGTGCTCATCTCCGTTTCAAAGCCGAAGAGCCAGCGCTATCCAAAGATGTCTCTGTGGTCATGTTGCCAGCATGACTAAACGCCAAAGGCGTTTGGAACGCTGTTACCATCCCACCAAAGGTGATCCCTATTTTTCTACTTGCACTTTTTTACGTGCTTTTGAACTGCAAGGTTGGCAGAAGCTAGGACAAGTAATGGGAGCTCACTCCATTACATAGTGCAGGGGATTCAAACCACTGAACTGCCGATCTTTTCGATCGACAAGCTAAGCATCTTAGCCACTGAGCCAATGCAGAAGGTCCCAAGTTCCTTCCTCTCATTTCCATGTGGGTTTGGAGAAGATCCGTCTGAAACCCTCTAGAGTCACTACCGGTCACTGTAAACCAGTGTTTCTCAATCATGGCAACTTTAAGTGGCGTGAACTTCAATGCCCAGAATTCCCTAGCCACGTTTGCTGGAGAATTCTGGGAGTTGACGTCCATGCCTCCTAAAGTTGCCAAGATCGAGAATCATTGCTGTAGACAATTGCAAGTTTGATGGACCAAAGATCTGAGTTTGTATCTGGGTTAACCTAGCATGCTAAATCCTAACCCCAAATTTACCCAACACAATTCCTGTGTTTACATCACAGACCATTCTCAAACCAACAAATATGAATGTAATGTCTGATTCTCCCCAAAATGCCAGCTTAGTATTCGAGGAAGTTGGGTTGCTTGCATTCAGCATGTTGTGGGAACCAGGCCACCACATCAGGGCATTGTACTAAGCCATCAGAATGGTGGGGTTGCTGTTTATTTGTCTAGGTTAAGAATGTTATGTGATAATGGAAATTATATTTGGTTAATTCAAGTTGATGGTTTAATAGGTTGTGGGAACCCTGCTTGTATAAGGCAGAATCCTGCGTTTTCACACATTTAACCTGATTCTCTTCTTCCTCTCTTATTTCCATTGATTTTTGGGGCACAGAAAACTTCTCCCATTCTTTGCAAAGGGTCACTAGTCTTAAATTAATTAAGAAGCTAAATCAAGTAACCAAATAGAAAGCTCATGTTCAGAAGCAGTCTATCCCCACACATACTAGTTGTGGATGATGAAGTTCATGGAACCAGTTTGCTCTAGTCTAGTGGTTAAGGCGTCAGGCTAGAAAATGGGACACTGAGTTCAAGTCCTTCCTTAGCCATGAAAACCATCTGGGTGATTTTGGACCAGTCACTCTCCCTCAGTCCAACTCACCTCACCTCACAGGATCGTTCATGTGAGGAAAATAGAAGGAAGAAGGTGTATTGGATGTGTTTGCCACCTTGAGTTATTTGTAAAAATAATGAACCCAGGATACAGATATAAACAAGCAAACGAATAAATAAGGCAGGCCTGCTTGCGTCATTATTGGTTATCACCAAATATAGGAGATTTGTTGTGGTCCGCCAGCAGCCTGTGGAGCTGGCAGCGGAGTTGGTCAGTGAGGAGACTGAGGAGGAACATGGGCCAGTCCTGGAGTCTGGGGAAGGCCCAGATGAGGGCTCTGTGTCGGAGGCTGAGATGGGGCCAGGGCCATCTGGGAGTGATGCACGGACTCCAGAGCCTCCAGAGTCAGACAGCAGAGAGGCAGAGGAACAGGAGGAGCCTGTTCCTAGTGCACACATGCGAAGAGCTGTCAGAAGGCACGAACAGTTAAAACAAAAGGGACGACTTGGGAGTAAGGCCTGGAGATGATTGGCCCCTCCCATAAGGCTTAAAAGAGGAGCAAAGGCATGTGGGCACTTTGCAGGAAAACAACATTGTTAATTCTGTTCCCAGTCAACATCTCTGTTTGATTCTGGAATCCGTGTGGCTTTGCCAAGTAGATCTTTGGTTGAGGTAAAGGTTGGTGATTATCCCGAAGGACTTCTCCCGAAGGACTTTTTGCAACTAATTGGGACTCATCTGTGAATGAACGTAATTTACAGCTGTTGCAATAAAAGACGTTTTTGGGACTACCCGTGTTTTAATGATTCAGGAAACCTAGGTCACAATAGTATTGGACTAAACTTGGCAAATGTTGTTGCCACTGTTGGCTTCACCTGAGTTAGTATCCGGAGATATCCTGCTCTCACCTGCCAGCGCTGAGCCCTTGCTGGGTGTCCTTGGTGCTGCCATCTCAGAATCCCCAACGACAAACTTGGGGCGCTCCTTTTTGGCTGTCCCCCGGCAGGGGCTCTCATCCTCAGAGGACAAGGCAAACCTGGGCATCGCTTCTAAGCTGCAGGTGCTGCTCAGGACGGCAGGACTGCGGCTGAATTCTTGACGGAAGGAATGGACGGTGGAGCCACAGGAGGTCCAGGCACGAAGTCTGCATCAGAGACAGAAAAAAAAATGGAGGACATCTGCAGGGAGGATAATGGAATACTTCCTTGCAAAGCAAACAGATCCCCCTCTATGGAGGACGGTCCACTACTTTCTTTTCCAGTTTGTTTATGTATTAATCAAATTTATATTATCTAACTGTCCCTCTTTATCTGAGATAGTAACTCATTCAAAATAATTCAGCGAACTTGGAAGACTTGAATATGTCTCTTCCCAGTCCTGCATTCTAACTACTACAGCACACGGCATTCATGTAAGTCTACAAACACTGCAAGATGAACCATGAAGGAGCCTTGGTGGCGCAGCGGACTAAAGTGCTGTTAAGTAGCACTTAGCTGCCAGCTGCCTGCAATTACTGCAAGTTCAAATCTCACCAGGCTCAAGGTTGACTCAGCCTTCCATCCTTCCGAGTTAGGTAAAATGAGGACCCGGATTGTGGGGGCAATAAGCTGACTTTGTATAAAAAGAACACCGCTTAGAGGGGGCCAAAAACCCTACTAAGCAGGTATATACAAAAGTATGAAGGCTATTGTTTAACGCATTGTAAGCCGCCCTGAGTCTCTGGAGAAGGGTGGCATATAAATCGAACCAATAAATAAATAAATAAATAAACTGAGAGTAACAAGGTCGGAACACACTTCCCTCCTTTGCCTCTTCTGGTGCCAAAACCGAGCTTGCCCTTTGGAATTTTAAGGAAACCAAAGAAACTCAGGAAGCTCCCTAAGTTGTGCAAAATCCTTCCGCTGCTCCATTTTGAAAAGGTCAGGTGTGACCCTGTCCGCTCACCTGGTCTCAGTCTTAGTTAGCCGGCTCTTGTCCTCATCTCCAGAGCTGTGATCTCCCCTCTCGGCCCTGTCTTCTTTGTCCTCACCATGGCCCTGCTCAGAAGATGTGAAACTGAGCGTGGAGGAGTTAGCCAGATATTCACAACTGCTGTAAACCTGGGAAGTGGGGAAGAGAGGAGGAAGAAAAATCAGCTGGATACAGGACATACTTATTCTTGTAACATAGCCAGCAACTGGAGACTGGAGGCTAAAACATATGAAGAACGGTTGTGAATCTAGTTTAATGGAAAGAACGACCAAGGATGATACGATAGCTGTCTTCCAATATCTCAGGAGCTGCCACAAATAAGAGGGGGTCAACCTATTCTGCAAAGCACCTGAAGGCAGGACAAGCAGTAATGGATGGAAACTAATCAAGGAGAGAACCAATTTAGAACTAAGGAGAAATTTCCTGACAGAACAATTAATCAGTGGAACGACTTGTCTCCAGAAGTGGTGGGTACTCCAATATTACAGGTTTTTAAGAAGAGATTGGACAACCATTTGTCTCAAATGGTATAAGGTTTCCTGCTTGAGTAGGGGGTTGGATTAGAAGACCTCTAGAAGGTCCCATCCAACTCTTGTTATTCTGTTATTCAGTGCTTAAGAATAGTTTTGCAATCAACGAGAATATCACCCCAAACCTCCTCCTTCTCTGTGCAGTTCAAGTGGCCCCCATGTTCGCCAACAACAAAGCCAGAACTTTTCTGGCAAGCCTCCCCATAGGAGCCCCTTCCCAACCTTGCTGAAACGATGGGAGCAGGAAGAAAACTGACGAATCTCCGCACTGGATTCCTCATCCTGGGTTTTCTCATCATCAGAGCCCAAATGCCGGTAGCGCTCTGAGCGAGCTGGAGGAAAGAGAAGGTCGAAGAAAAGGAACTCAGAACTTTAACAAATTTGCCCTGTTTAGGAGCTGCTATAGGTATATGGTGGCCTTCTTCATGGTCTCTAGAGGCATTGGGGCTCTACCCAGAATCCTCCAGCTAGCTAACCAGCCAGCAAACCTCTAGTTATGCTATTTGTAAAATTATGGGAACGTCAATCTAGAGAGCACCAAGTTTTAGAAGACTGCTATAAGCAGTGAAACAGTCCCAAGGGCAGCCCCCATCCCAATCTTTCAGGATACCTTTAAGGGGCCCTTCTGGGATTCAGGGTTGTAACTCTGCCATCCAACCAGTACAGCCCTCTCCATCCTTTCCCTCTTCATCTGGGATGCCTTACTGTCAAAGTAACTGGTGTCATCTTCAGCCTCCAGCTGGGGGATAAACTCAGCTTTCTGCCTCAGCAGCCCATTCCAATCCAGATGGTAGAAGAAAGGATGGTGCTTCACCTCATGAGCGCCTCCTAGAGGTTGAGATGGGAAAGAAGGGATCCAAGGCACTGAGAGCTGATTATTGGGGCAGGAGAGCCACAACATCTCAACTTGTCCCATAGCTTTAGGTACGGGTAGTCCTTGACGTACGACCACAAACGGACCAGAATTTTTATTGCTAAGGAAGATGGTTGTTCAGTGAGCCTTTTTTTTTGTCATGATTGCTGAGTGAATCACTGCAATTGTTAAATGAATCATGCAGTTGTTAAGCGAATCCAGTTTCCTTCACTGATTTTGCTTGTTGGAAGTCAGGTGGAAAGGTTGTAAATAGGGATCACATGATACCGGGAAGCTACAACCATCATAACTAGTTGGTTATAAGGTGCCCAAATTTTGATTCCATGACCGTAGGAATGCTTCAGTGGTTGTAAGTATGAGGACTGGTCCGTGCCGTTTTAACTTGCTAAATGCTAAATGATTCGCATCATTTGAGTTAATGACTACCCGTCAGGCCTAACTGTACGGATGCTGTTGGGATACCTGTGCCCAGCCGCTCCAGAGGGCAGTGACGCAGGAGTTGTGTGATCAAATCTTGGGCATCAGCAGGAAGAGCTTCATCCCCCTCAGGCCAAATGATTTCATCTGAAATTAAGGAAGTAAAACCAAAGCAGTTTTGGAGGGTGCTCCTTGAAATTTTCCCTACCCCAAAAGTTTTCAAAAACTTTTGAACTGGGACAGAGCTATTAGAGAAATTCATGGAAGAAGAAAAAAAAGTTTTCTTCTCAAAAGTCTCAAAAGTTTTTTTATCGTGTGGCCCGAGTGGAACCTCTATGCATAGAGCCAGAAAGATCAACATCACATAAGAGAAACTCCTGTTTGGACAACCTTCCCTTCCTTAATTTTTCTCTTCTCAGAATTTAGATTGTTTTGGGGATGTGATGGGAAGAGCGGTGCTCTTTTTTAGTAGATGTGAGGTTGGGAGAACATAAGGATGCTCTTCTTAACTCACAGGTACATAAAGTTCCACTCTTAATTCTTAGCCCACCATAAAATATAGAATACCTCTAGTAAAGGCCATCTTATGAATAATGAAATACAGAGTAAACTTTGCTCCTACTTTTTCCTTGAGATCAACCATGCTAGCCAGAAATCCAGGAGATTCCTGAATAAATCTCCTTAAGGTCTGACTCTGAAAATATCAGACGTAAGTTTTGTATCAATACAGGAGAATATTTCTAACTCAGGGTTGAAATGACGGGTCCTTAGGGAGCTTGGTTGGGTTTTTTTTATAGACATTTCATTTCCCAAACCAGATTAACATTATCAGTGCTAATAAGGAGTAGAGTTTGCTCTCAGTTTATATTCTAGTAGCTTGCCCTGTCAATGTTGGTGGGAGTAGTCTTGGTGGTTGATTGGTTGGGCTGTTTAACTGTTAGTTTGTTCAGCAGTTCCTTGACTGAAGTATTGTTTATTTATTGATCATTGGTCTGATATTAATCTTGGAGTTAATCTAGGCTCATCTGGGTGTTGATTGCTGGTGGGGAGGTGTTTTGGTCTTTTTGTTCCCTTTTTGGCTTGCTGATTGTCTCTTTTGTACAGTATGTAGATACTGTTTACATCTATGTGTCTGTTGATGGCTAATTTGTCAAAAGTGCCAGGCTTCTAGAAATTCTCTAGCACCAAGTCCAAAAACTGGTACAGGGATGCTATTTGCACAGTTGGGTTAAGAACACCAGAGATCTGACTTCCTGCTTTTTTGCACTCTTGGCATGTTTGGGGAAATACTGTTGGTGAGAGGAAGACAACTCCTTCATCCCTCTTCTCAACTCCCAGAGTTTCATTTTTATCAATGGAAATGGCAGAGAAGCTCATCGTTATCATCCTCTCCCTGCAACACTGCTGCCATTGATGGGAATTTTCCAAACCGTGGGGATGCTCAGGATATTCCCATATTCTGAAGGTGCCTAACCAAGACATTGCTATTCAGCAGTGTGTCAGAAGAGAGCAAGGGGGAGGGGGAGGCTCAGCAAAGCGGCAAATCTTACACTGGCATAATATTCTTTCCGTTCAAGGACAAGCGGAGAGCACTTCAACTCAGCCCTGAAAAAAAGGCCCTGTGAAGTGGGAAGGCAACACCCTCCCCCTTCTGTCATCTCCAGGGACACATCACATGCTGAGCGAAGGTCACTTTTGTCTTCTCCAGTTCGCTGAGTTTATCTACTGGATTTCTCAAAGGTTCTTTTGTTCCGCCAGGCATCTGGGACTGGCACTGGCTTGACTTCTGCAATAAATGGGGCCCTTACTGCTTCGTCACTGAATTTCTCTAGTCTAGTAATATATGTCTCTTCATTAAGAAAAAGCAAACCTACCACTTATCACTTGCCCAAAGAGTTCCTCTGTGGTGTCACCGAAGAACGGGACACAGCCGACCAGGAACTCGTAGAGTATTATGCCCATGGCCCACCAGTCCACTGGCTTGCCGTAGCCTTGGATCAGGATCACTTCCGGAGCAATATACTCAGGAGTACCACAGACCTGCAAAGGGACAGAAAACAGCATTCTGCCTGTTTCTGGGAACAAGGAGGTTTCTTCTTAGGGATGGATGGGATCCCTGTCTCCCCCTTAAACCCAGAAAGGGCAGAATCAAGAGAGCGAGGACTCCTTCAGATGGGTTCGTGGCTTCCAATGTTTGGAGGCTCTTTCCTTTGTACCCAGCAAAACAATCTAGTAAGATTTCATTAGAAGACGTGCAGGCTCCTGCCCATAAACATCATACCTGTTTATCTACAAACTCTCGGGTGTCCTTCTCAATGTGGCCCTCATAGAGATTGGTAGTCATGTTCATCAAGCCAATCTTGGAAAGGCCAAAGTCGGTCAGCTTGATGTGGCCCATGGATGTGATGAGCAAACTGGAAGGAAGGAAAGAAAGAGGAAGGGAGGTGGAGGGAGGGAGGAAGGGAGGAAGGAAGGAAGGAAAGAAAGAGGAAGGGAGGTGGAGGGAGGGAGGGAGGGAGGGAGGGACGGAGGAAGGAAGGAAGGGAGGAAGGAAGGAAGGAAGGAAGGAAAGAGGGAGGGAGGGGGAGGAAGGAAGGAAGGAGGGAAGGAAGGAAGAGGAAGGAGGGAGAGAGAGGAAGGAAAAAAGGAAGGAAGGAAGGAGGCAGAGGGAAAGGAGGGAGGGAGGGAGTGAAGGAACAAAATGAAACGAGTTTGAACCATGAAAGGAATCAACCAAATAGTTCAAAACCTGTAAACTTTTTGTTATATGCTGTCCAGAGTCACTCACTTATGAGATGGACAGCTATATAAATTAGAGAAAATAAATTTAAAAAATTAGCAAACTTTTTAGCCTTTTGGGACACTGGCTTCTAATTCTAAAAGTAGAATACAATGTGAGGGAATTTAGTTGTTTGTCACAAATGTATAGGTGTTACTGCTCAGGCAACCCACACAGCCAGCCAGCATTCTAGGCTACAGCAGACAAACGTATTAGAAGAAGACTCCCTAACAAGAATTATTGAAACAAATGCATCCCACCCACTTCCCTGCATTTCACAATCTGACTTGTACCCCACTCTCACTTGTCTGGTTTGAGATCCCGGTGAACAATGCCGTAATTGTGGAGGTACTCAAGGGCAAGGACTGTCTCAGCAAAATACATCCGGGCCATGTCCACAGGCAAAGGTCCCATGTTCTTCAGCAGTGTGGCACAGTCCCCACCTAAAGGAGATAGAATGTCAGAGAGCTCACTACATGTAAAACACCAGGGACATTTGACAAACCCAGCTTTGATTATTTGACATCTAAACCAGGTTTGTCCAACTTTGGCAACTTTAAAACCTGGGGACTTCAACTCCCAGAATTAGACATCCCTAATCTAAACCTTTTTTCAACTTGTTGTGTTAACTGACTTTTAGACATCAAGTAAACAGATTTTATTTAATTCTGCCTTTTATGTGGTTCTTTTAATCTCTTTACCAAAATGCTTCTTTCAATGGCATTACTTTTATTGTCCAGGATAGCGATCCTTTAATGTTCTTAAAAAGATTCCAGTGCTTTTTAAAAATTTCAAAATGGAAAACATTTTACATATGCTTTTTAAAAGTATCCTGCAGAAATCAAAGGGAAAAACTTTCACCCTCCTTCCCCCCTCACACACTTAGAAAAGCCAAAAGCACATGTCATCGTGCCAAATAAACATATTTGGCAATACCTCGTTCTTTTATTTCGTTTCCCAAAAAGAGCTTTTTTTAAAAGTCTCTGACTGAGATTTCTTTTGGCAGAGACCACTAGGAAAACTTTTAAGATCAAGAAGCAGATTTTAGGCAAACCAAGGAGGGTTTGGGGAAGGGAGACGAAAATGTCAAGCACTTCAATATGCAAAGTCTAAAACACCAATGATGTTTTTGAGACTTTGGCAGGCGTCATACAACATATTTTGCAGACTTCCTTTGGCAGCTGTTTGACAGGGATATAAATGTTGCTTTTCAAAGTTCGCCAATCTCTGGATTCCAAACTCTGTAGCCTTTTAGGAATTCAGCACATACAATATGAAACCGCAGAACTGTGGAATGCTCTGTGCTCTTCTAGAAATGGATATTAAATTCAAGCCAAAGCCAAATTTTGCCAAGATGGAAGTTCTTTCTCTTTGGAGCAAAGGATACTAGAAGCCACCCGATACCAAGTCAAACCACTGATATATCTATCCCACGACTGCCTCCACTAACTGACATTAGCAATCTGTCCATGGAAAAAAGCCTTTTCCAAGTTTTGCCACCCGTGATCCCTTGACTAAAGATGCTACCTTAGACAGACTCAGGATTTCTTCCACACAGACCTGCTGCTCTTTCCTAGACATCTTTGTTGCTCCATTTCCACCCATGCCCATCAAGGTATGTCCTTCTGCAACCTCACCTTCCACATACTCCATGACCATGCAGAGGTGACACCTGGTTTCGAAGGAGCAGAACATGCTAACCACAAAAGGGTTCTCCGCAAAGGTCAGGATGTCGCGTTCCACAAAGACTTGCTGGATCTGGTTCCGTAACACCAGGTTCTGCTTGTTAATCTTCTTGATGGCAAACCGTTGGCGAGTCTCCTTGTGCCGCACCAGATACACAGCCCTAAAGGAACATGGAGAACTATTGGGCAACTTGGGAAGACGGGAACATCTTGATGTTTTCTACCCATTGTTTAGTCCTCTTGGCAGAGCGTTGATGTAAGAGCCTTGGTGGCGCAGCAGACTAAAGTGCTGTTAAGTAGCACCAGCTGCCTGCAATTACTGCAAGTTCAAATCTCACCAGGCTCAAGGTTGACTCAGCCTTCCATCCTTTCTAAGGTAGGTAAAATGAGGACTCGGATTGTGGGGGCAATAAGCTGACTTTGTATAAAAAAGAACACTGCTGGGGGGGGGGGGTGAAAGCCCTACTAAGCAGGTATATACAAAAGTATGAAGGCTATTGCTTAATGCATTGTAAGCCGCCCTGAGTCTCCGGAGAAAGGCAGCAGATATATATATATATATATATATATATAAAAATAAATAAATGTAGATGAGGCTGATAGATAGTGACTGTCTCAGTTCACCATGGCCATAATGAGGATTTAATTCGAGTACAAGTAGTCCTCGACTTACGATTCATTTAGCAACCGCTTGAAATTACAACAGTATTGAAAAAGATGACTTATGAGTGGTCCTCACACTTAGCAATAGTATTTAAGACTTACACAGGCAGTCCTTGACTTACGACCACAAATGAGCCCAAAATTTCTGTTGTTAAGTGAGACATTTGTTAAGTGAGTTTTGCCCCATTTTACGACCTTTCTTGCCACCGTTGTCAAGTGAATCACTGCAGTTGATAAGTTACTAACCCGGTTGTTAAGTGAATCTGGCTACCCAATTGACTTTGCTTGTCAGAAGGTCGCAAAAAGTGATCACATGACCCTGGGACACTTCAACGGTCATAAATATGAACCCGTTGCCAAGCGTCTGCATTTTGATCACATGATTGTGGGGATGCTGCAAAAGTTGTAACTTTGAAAAAAACGTTCATAAGTCAATTTTTTCAGTGCCGTTGTAAGTTTGAATGGTCACTAATTGAACTGTTGTAAGTCGAGGACTACCTATATATGCTTCACAGTGCTTTTACAGCCCTCTCTAAGAGGTTTACAGAATCAGCATATTACCCCCAACAATCTGGGTCCTCATTTTACCGTCCTTGGAAGGATGGAAGTCTGAGTCAACCATGAGCCTGGTGAGAATCGAACTTCTGACAGTCGGCAGAATTTGCTTGCAATTCTACACTTTTAACAATCCTCCAGCTAGCTAACCAGCCAGCAAACATCTACTTATGCTATTTGTAAATTATGGGAACGTCAATCTAGAGAGCACCAAGTTGTAGAAGACTGCTATAAGCAGTGAAAACAGTCCCAAGGATCGAACTGCTGGCAGTCGGCCGTCAGCAGAATTAGCCTGCAATACTGCATTTCAACCACTGCGCTGCTACGGCTCACAACTGAACAACCACCACTTACTTAAACAACCATTGTAGCATCCCCATGGTCACGTTATTAAAATTTGGGTGCTTGGCAACTGACATGTCCCAGCTGCAGCATCCTGGGATCATGTGATAGCCATTTATGACCTTCCCAGCTGCCTTCCGACAAGCAAAGTGAATGGGGAAGATGGATTCATTTAATGGCCATGCGATTCGCTTAACAACCGCAGTGATTTGTTTAGCTACAATGGCAAGAAGGTTGTAAAATCGGATGTGGCTCATTTAACAACTGCCTTGTTTAGCAATGGAAATTCTGGTCCCATTTGGGGCTGTAAGTTGAGAACCACCTTGTGCAAAATTTTTTGCACTAGATAACCCTTTCAGCAAAGAGGAAAGTCACCTAACCTTCTCACTGGCACAATTCTTTGTCCTTTTCCTTTTTTGCACCATGTTTTTCTAAGAGTTTTGGTCTTATGGCAAAAGGGGAAGACTGTATTTGCTGAGCCTACTCACCCGTAAGCCCCATTGCTGATCAACTTGATAGTTTCAAAATCGCTTTCACGGGGCTTCCTCCGAGGAATGGGGGTAGAAGACTGGTTCTGCAAGAGACAGGGAAAGTGAAGGGGAATACCTATTACTTGCAGTCTATACAGAAAGAATGACATCTATTGAGTTGTTACTTTTCTGAAATAAGTAGCATACAAGAATATAAGGGAAAAAAACACACCCTCATTTATCCCAATATGATGGAAGAACACAAGAGTTTACTGGGAGTCTAAAGAAATATCAAAGAACTCTAAATCCTATCTCCTGGTGGGGATTAGAACCAGTCTGGGGACCAAACACAGCTCCCACCAGCCCTAGGAGGATGTAGGAGAAGAGCAGACAGAGATGGGGGGCAGAGTTAAATGCGTTGTTAGTTTAGAGTCCTTGCGTTCCCACAAGGGCTCCAAATCCAACACTTCTGAATTCTGTTGACCCTTATCTGGCGCCAATTCAGCATTGAATCTTAGTTGACCACAGTGGTGGGTTGCTCCCGGTTTGCACCGGTTCACAAGAACCGGTAGTAAAAATTTGTAGTAGTTCGGAGAACCATAATAACATTAGCTGGCCACGCCCCCGAACCAGTCCCGGCCCGGTCGCCGCTCACTTACCCCGCCCACCTCATCAGAGGCTTTTTTTAAAAAAACTTTTAAAAGCATTTTTTCTACAACCTCTTCAGCCGAAAAAATGCTTTTAAAAGTAAAAAAAAAGCCTCTGATGATCATGCGGCTCAGCTGGGATCGTCAGAGGCTTCTAAAAGCATTTTTCCTGCAACCTCTTAAGGTTGTAGAAAAAATGCTTTTAAAAGTAAAAAAAAAAAAAAAAAAGTTGGCCACGCCCGCCGTCACATTACCCCCACCAAGCCACGCCCACAAAATAAGCCACGCCCACAGAACCAGTAGTAAAAAAATTTAGAACCCACCCCTGGTTGACCAGATTCTTGGTTATAGACCTGAATAAATTTTCCATGCTGCGATTTTTGTGCCTGACAGAGGCAGTATGATCTCAAAGAAGACTTTCCTATTAATGTTTCAATGAATGATTACAGAACTATTTTAAATGATGATGGCAAGCTGAACTGGATACAGGTAATCCTGGACTTACACAGTCAATTTAGGAACCGTTCAAAGTTACAAGGTCACTGAAAAAAGTGACTTATGGCCATTTTTTACACTTACGACTTTTGTAACATCATGTGATCAAAATTCAGATGCTTGGCAGCTGGTTCAAACTTATGTCCCTTGCTGTGTCCCAAGGTCATGTGATCACTTTTTGCAACTGTTTGACAAGCAAAATCGATGGGGAAGCCAGATTCACTTAACAGCTGTGTTACTAACTTAGCTTCAGCGATTCACTTAATGACTGTGGTAACAAAGGCCGTAAAAATGGGGCAAAAGTCATTTAACAAATGTCTTACTTAACGACAGAATTTTTGGGCTCAACTGTGTTCGTAAGTCAAGGAATGCCTGTATTGATAAACAGGCCTTCAAGAATACCCAAATGATAAGTAGATTTATTGTAGGAAGGCTGAAGAAGTGCCATGAAAGAATTCCAATGACTAATACACATCAAATATCAATCCTATTTATATTAAAATCAAAGTTCAAACTCCTGTGCCTTCCCCACCCATGTAATATAATGGAGTAGAAGCCACTCTGGAAGAGAATTTGTGTAGCTCAGGGTTGAACTTTGGAAACCTTGGTGTTCTCTGAGCTTGGTGGTTTTCTTACCAATGTTTCATTACCCAACTAGGTAATTTATACAACTGGGTAAAGTGGCTAACTAGTAAATCCACTTTGTTAGGTGGATTGCTTCTGTGTCTCTTGTTTTGCTAGCAGATGGATCCGGTATCATGACCTTTGCTTGTGACAATGTGAGTCCTTAATGTTAAGTATTTTTATAATGAGAAAAGAAAAATAGTAAATTAACAGTAAATGAAATAAAATATCAATCTTGAGTACATCTGGCTCTTTAGGAATATCAGTCTAGAGCAGGGGTGTCAAACTCAAGGCCCATGGCCCAGAACGGGCCCACAGGGTACTTAGATCTGGCCCATGGGGACAACCTGGAAAAAGTGAAGGATTGGCCCACATTGCCTCTGCCAGCAAAAACGCAGCTCCATTTTCGCAGAGGGCTGCAGGAGGCCGTAGCAAGTCGAAAACGGAGCTTGGGAGCCCATTTTTGCTGGCAGAGCGCTCGGGCTGTCTCAGGCACCCCCGAAATGAGTGACGTTGAGCTGGCCATGCCCACCCTGGCCATGCCCATCCCGCCTCCCCCCCCCAGGACAAACACAACCCTGATGTGGCCCTCAATGAAATTGACTTTGACACCCCTGGTCTAGAGTAATGTTTTTCTCAACCTTGGGAACTTTTTAACTCCCAGGATTCCCCTGGAGAATTCTGGGAACTGATGTCTGCACATCTTAAAGCTGCCTGAATTGAGAAACATACAGCTTTAGAGAAATGCCTTGCAACAGACCAGAAAGGGAAGAATATAATTTTACCTCAGGAAGTTCATCTTGCTGCTCTGGGCCTGCTGGGGAAGGGCAGTCAACTTGATCAAACTGCACAATTTCTGGGGAAAAAAGAGAAGCACAATTGAAAGCAATGACAAACAAGACACTGGATCTGTTTCCCATCTGCCTTCCATGCTTTTGTGGTCTTCTTTTTGACGGCCACAACAATATTGCTTTTTTCTGATTGGCAGAATTCTTTCCATTATCCGGGATTTAAATCAACTGTGAGGTCCTTGGCATGCTCTCCGAACTTGACTATTTTCTTACAGACATTTCATTACCAAACTAGGTAACATCATCAGTGCTAGAAGGGAGTGGGGTATGGTCTCGGTTTATATACAAGTGGCTTGCCCTTTCAGTGTTGGTGGGAATGGTCTTCGTGGTTCTTTGATTAGGCTGTTGCTTACATTGATTGATTGTTTGTCTGAGTTGATAGTTCCTTGAATGGGGTATTGTTTACTGCTTGAATGTTGGTCTAGTATTTAGATCAAGTTAAATTAGAGGTGTTGCCTGCAGCAAAGCCCAAGCGATGCATACAAAACAGATATCACTGGACTGTTTATTTCATCCAATTTTTATATACTGCTGTGTTCTAACACTAATTCCAAGTGATTGACATATAAACTCTGTATAGCCCTGCTCAAACTAGAAAAAAACTCTTTTTTCTCTCACCCTCCAGAGGGTCTTTGGTGAGTCCCAGTTGACTGATAATGTAACGTGGAATGTCTGTTTTGATGCCTTGTCCCACTTTCGCATGACCTTCGGCAGCCTCCAGAAGGTGATAAAATTCTTCCGGGTCAAACTCCTGAAAGCCGGAAAGGGAAGAAGAAGCGGAGAAAATAGAAAACAATGAGCTTTTTCATAACATAATAAGGCTTAGCAACTTAAAAGTCTTAAAAATGAATGAAATTATAACAAAAGTCTTCCTCCACAACAAACCAAAGGCTGTGGAAATGAGCAGGCCTAAAAATAAATCACAAGAGCTCTCCTTCTCTGCCTGGACCTCTCACATTTAGGGACTGTTACTGTTAACAATCCAGGATGGATCCCTTTCATGAAAGCCAATAAACTGTGAAACCTAATCTGTAATAATGTCACTCCGAGAAGACCAAATAATTTTTTTTCTCTTGCACTCAATTCTGCGATGCAGACAGAGCCACAGCAGGAACAACGCCACGATACAGGAAGCAGCAGCTTCCTTGGCTCAGAAATCAGAAGACAAAAGCTTATCTATAAATACCAAAGATTAAAATTTCCCTGTCTCTGCTGCATAAACCCTGCCTAGAACCATCACTCATCTCAACTCTGAGCCATCTGGAAAACTCAAGCTATCGTCTCCTGGTGCCATCATGGGAAACGGAGGTATTTTCAGTTCCAAGAAAGCTTCCATTCCCATATTTCAGCCTGCTTGTAATTAAGTACTGGCCCCAATGAATTCTCACCAAGGATCCATCTTGCACACATGGTCTTGCAAACACTGCCAGCAGCAACAAGCATCCAAAAGTAGACATGAGGGCTTTGTTAGCTTAGTTAATAGCCAGTGATAGCCTCTCCAGTTCAGTATATATGTTTCATCCTTTTTACTAAAAGAAGTTAAAACACAAGTGTAGGCTGAAAGCAAACTAAGTTAACACATCTACTGTACATTTAGCACTGTTTTTTAAGGATAGTCACTGGCAGTATGTTAAATTCAGAAAGGCTAAGGGGTGCTCAAAATTTAAATTTTGGAAAAGTGGCTGGAACCATGCATGTTTAAGTTTAGCTCAGTTTCAGAAGGCTCCAGGAACTGTTTTAGGGACGTGCAGAGTGGGGCTGCATTCTCAAATTGCAGAATAGATCTATCAAATCTCCATGAAGTCTAAATGGATCTTCCAGCTTTATAGTAACAAATGGTTTCAGTAAGAGAAGAAAAGCAAGGCTGTTACCTTTTTGAATTGCTTGTAACCTTCCAGAGTAGGGGTTCTGCAAACTTGGCAACTTTTAAGACTTGTGGACTTCAACTCCCAGAATTCCCCAGCAAGCATAGCTGGCTGAGGAATTCTGGGAGTTGAAATCCACAAGTCTTAAAGTTACTGAGTTTGTAGACCCTTGTTCTAGGGCAGTGATGGCTAACATTTTTGCCGTCGCGTGCCAAAAGCGGGGGAAGCGCGGGGGGTCGAGCGCGCATGTGCCCACACCCATAATTCACTGTGCCCCACCCCCCTGTGCATGCACGTGTGACCCCCCCCCCTGTGTTCCTCCCGCTTTTGGCACGTGATGGCATGGTGGGCCCGGTAGGCCTGTTTTTTGCCCTCCCCAGGCTCCAGAGGCCTTCTAGGAACCTGGGGAAGGGCGAAAATGGCCTCCCCCCCCCCGAGGCCAGAAATGGCCCGTTTCCAGATTTCTGGTGAGCCCAAAAGGCCCAAAAATGCGTACACATGCACCCTGGAGCAGAGCTATGGCAACACTCGCGTGCCCACAGATATGGCTCCGCGTGCCACCTGTGGCACGCGTTCCATAGGTTCACCATCACGGTTCTAGGGGGATCTGGCTGGCCACTGTCAAATGATCGATTACATTATAGATCTTCAATCTGACCCACAAGGATCAAGAGGAAGCTTCAGTTCACATTCACCCTTGACCTTACCATTTGGTTTACAGCTCAATCCACTCAGGCAACCATCTCTACTGTTCTATACAGTTTTGGGGGGGTCTACGTGAGAGTTTCAGCAGAAAAATGATCTCTCAAGGCTTGTTGTTGCTCTAGAGGAGGGGTGTCAAATTGGTGGCTCACAGGCCATATGAGTCACACAGACCCACCCCAGCTCTGCAAAGGGAAAAAACGTTGCAATACATCACGTGATGGCAACGTGATGCCATGAGTTTGACACTTGTGCTCTAGAGGATGATGGAGATCCTGTAACCCTTTGTCCCTTCCCATCCAGCTTAGGCTGAGTATAGCAGATAAGTCAGCTTCATCCTTACCAAGCACTCCAGCAGCCGAGCTGGCCGGGAAATGATGATCAGTAATTTACGGACCAACTGTTCAATGAAGTGCAGTTCCTCACTCTCAGAGCGCTCCTGAGCCTGGCAGAGAGCATAACGAAGAACTCATAAACATTATTGAGGAAAAACTCACCAGAGAAGTCTGGGTTGGTGGGGAAACAACAGAGATACTCACATCTCTTAGCATTTTCTCCAGCTTCTCCTGCAGTTCAATGAAATAGCGGGAGGTAATGAGGGCCCCTTGGGATTTGTTGAGACAGTCACGGGCCAGTTCAATGATCTGGTGGTGAATGAATCCCAGTAGACCATCAGCCAAAGGCAGGATGCTACTGGGTGAGAAAGCAGCTATTGTCTCTTCCAGGCGCTCTTCCATCTGGGCAGTGGCCTTTGAAGGGAGGGAGAAGAGGGAGAAAAGCAGAGGGTGACCGTGCGATCCAGAAGCTTCAGTTGGGATCCACGTACAATTTTCAGTGTTAAGATGACCCCGTCTCAGAAGAACTAAAAGGCTCATGATCAAATCCCCCACTCCATCTTTTGTTTCTCTTGCATCCTTCCAACATTCACGCAAGCTACTTGTAAAAATAAACATGAACTGCAAGAGAAGGGAATGAAGCGCCAAACAGTTCCTTCTGAAATGTGTTGCCCGAGGCACCAAAACAGTGAAATGTCTTTCCTTTGGACGGTTTTCATTCGTCTTTCTCTCATTAAAACACACTTTACTTCAACAAGGTTACGGTTCTTAAATTTCTACAAAATTCCAACACAGGAAAAGAGATGAAAGCCATAGAAGCACAGTACTATGACTGTTGTACCCAATGCTTTTTAAAATACAATTAAATATAATTTATTTCCTTTCAGTGCCATGGGATGTGGAGCCACAATGCTGGATCTAGATTTTAGCAAGGGTTTACAGATTATTCTAAGATAAACCTATGGGTCTATGGTTCATTAATTCTAAGAGATAAAAGAAAATTCCCCTGCTCGGTTCTTAAGAGAGTCTTACCTTTGGGAATCTCTCCTTGTATACATGATTCATCATTACCACTTCATTGTCAAAGATCCCACTTGTCCGCCCAGGGCTGTGAAAAGAAGAGGCAACTGCTGAGGACATGTCCTAAGAACTCAAGCAAGGCAGGAATCAGGAAGTAGAAGAGAGCTTTAGTAATGCTCAAGATGTCACATTTCCCCAAAATTTCTTGCTTTAGCCACAGTTCTCATCTTTTGAATGTGTCAAAGCTGCAGACCGACAATAATCTAACTAATCAGTCAAAGAACCTTTATGTCGTGACTAACTTAAACCACTGAAATCAGGAGGAAGAGAAAACAGCGTTGCCTGATTTTGCTTCCTCCTTTCCTAAAATGCACCCCAATGGCTCAGCATTGGAGTCTGGCCCAGCCATGACTAAAAAAGAATCCAAGGATGATTCTTTCAAATGGATGTGATTTACGGTTGTTCAAACAGCAGAGTTGCTGTTAATTAAAGAAGTCAGTTGTGGATTGTAAAAAGGACAAGGGAGCTACTAGAATATTTGTTCGGCATGACGAACATCCCTGGTTCAATCTCTGGTAAAACAAGGCAGGCAAGGTGAGAACCAGTGGTGGTCAGGGCAGAGATGCTCATCATATAAAAGTACCACTCAGCTTCAAGGCTACCAGACACTATGACATTACATTATCTATATTGAAATTCAGGCACAAGTGCTTGCCCCTCCTCTTTGGATAAGAGTTTCCACTTATCTGCTATTTTAATGAGCCACGGTGGCACAGTGGTTAGAGTGCAGTACTGCAGGCTACTTCTGCTGCCTGCCGGCTGCCTGCAATTTGGCAGTTCGAATCTCACCAGGCTCAAGATTGACTCAGCCTTCCATCCTTCCAAAGTGAGTAAAATGAGGACCTAAACTGTTGGGGGCAAACTCTGTAAAACCGCTTAGAGGGCTGGAAAACACTGGGAAGCGGTATATAAATCTAAGTGCTATTGCTATTGAGAGGAAGACAGCCTCCAGTTTAAATACCGGAGACTGAGCCTTCTCCAGCTTTGCGCTAGCAGGGGGCCACCCACTCAAGGTAAGGCTTTACTCTATTCTTATTTAAGAGATTCTAATCTAGTGCCCCGTCTGACAGTTTTCTGCCAAGTCAAGCGGAGGAGTCAAGTTATGTCATGAATTGCCCAATCGGTGATTTATTGCTCAATCTAGGTGAGGAAATGTAATAGACAGTGTCTCAAATAAAAAAAAAAGTTCTTAGGAAGCAAGTGATAAAGAAGAGATTGTTCTCCTTCTGCAGGAGAGAAAAAAGTGCAGTTCAAGGTAGGTTCACCTTTTTAAAAAAAAATCAGAGTTAGAAAGTTCAGGTGCAAAATGGATGCCTTGTAAGGGGTAAAATGAGTGAATCTTTAAGACATTTGCTAAGAATGGCCATGCATAAATATCCCTACATAAATTCCTTCCTATGAAATCCACTTAATACAGGTAATTCTTGATTTACATCCGCAACCGAGCCCAGAATTTATGTTGTAAATTATGATGGTTATACGTTGAGGCATCCACAGCCCAATTTGATTACCTTTTTTTTTTGCTACAGTTGTAAAAATAAACACAGTGGTCGAAAAGCAAAAGTGGCGGCTGTTAAGCAAACACCATGATTGTGAAGAGAGTCAATGCATACCTATTGGCATTTTTTTCCTCTAAAAATCACCGGAAATCATGTCACATGACTATGGAATGTTACAGCCAAGCAGTAAAGGGAGCTGATTGGCAAATGCAGATATGTGACCCTGGGAGGGTGTGTGCATGTGCTGCCACTGGAACTCTGGGATCAAGTCATGAGTACCTTTTGTATTTTTCCATGGCAATGTTGAACAGTTGCTAAGTGACCAGACATTAAGTGGGGACCACCTGTAGAGCCTTCTCCTACTTTCATTAGTGGTGTCATTCTGAACCATCTAAAGAAGAGACGCCCGTCCAAAGCCAAGAATACCTCAAGCTGCGGGACCGAGGACGAAAATATGGCGAGTGGCGCCCGTCTTCTCCTGGAACGCTTTCGGTGCTGCGGAAGTGCTTTGAAAGGAAGTGCAGTTCATCAGGCGTAGGTTGGTAGGGCAGTTGGTGGAGACGCTCCTGAGAGGAGGAAGACGATGACTGGACAAGAGAAGGAGAAAAAGATGACAGACCAGCATGAGAAGGAAGGTGAGTAACCCTTGTTCTGACACACCATCATGGAATAATTTAATATCTGCAGAAGAGCCTCGGAATAAACAGGCAGCTGGAAAAACTGAGGGAGGGGGAAATGAGGTATTTAAGAAATAAAGTGAAAAAAGCCACTTCCTTTCATAGGAAGATATGCGCTTCCTATGTTAACTCTGGCAACTGTAAAGTTTACATACGTCTAAGCCTTGGTTTCTACGGGGCCTCTTTATCTCGACCACCAGCACTTCTGCAAGCAACTTCTAGGCCTCTCTCAATATCCTCTTAGCCTGGCAGCGTTTTTTAAAAAAGCCACTGAGAGTTTAAATTACAAGTTTGTGTTCCTATTACAGTGCCCAAGCTGCAGAACCAAATTTTCTTTGGAATTACATGTTTGGCCATATTTTTGATGCTGATAAGTTGATACATTTCTAGCAAATACTTGAGACAGCCAGTGAAAGCAGAAATAAGAACAGTTCAACAGCACCAACTTAAAAAAAAATTATAGCAAAGTAGGTTAATTCCCACCTTAGGAAAGCAGGTATGAAATGAATATTTCCAGGAAAACAAGATGGAAAACAGGTTATTGGCAGGTGCCATTCATCCCATCTCCAAAGAAATGTCTGTCTTAATGGACTTCATGTAGCTCACCCTTTCTCGGTCTCCTGCTTTCTATATGAACTACAGTGATAATTCTTAGATTTCCTAGACTAGAAAATATGAATCTGACTCACTTTAGCACACAATCTGCCTATTAATAAGATGCTAGATTTACTCCATGGTACTTACTGAAACGGTGGAGCTGGGGGTGTTGGTCCCATAGCCGGAGGAGGGCAATGACGCGAGTGACCACCTTCGGCCATCAGCCCTGCAGAAACAGAGGTAGACATTACGACAAGTCTTGGAGAACAGAGGATTGCTATTTAAACCCAATAAATGCACCGTCAAACTGATGAAAACAATTGAGAAAGGCTAATATGACTGCCCAAATATCATCTACAATAGAGGTCCCCAACACCTGAGCTATGGACCAGTATTGGTCCGTGTCTTGTTAGGAACTGGGTCGCACAGCTGGAGGTGAGGGGCGGGTGAACAAAATGTATTTGCAGCCACTCCCCAGTGCCAGCATCGCTGCCTCAGTTGCACCTCAGCTCATCAGGCATTAGATTCTCACAGGAGCGTGAACCCTGCTGTAAACTGCGCATTTGAGGGATCTAGGTAGCACTCTCCTCCTCCCCAACCCCGTCTGTTGAAAAATTGTCTTCCACAAAACTGGTCCCTGGTGCCAAAAAGGTTGAGGACCACTGATCTGGGGGAAAGAAGGGACTTTTTCCTTATACACATCAAAGGCCCTTTATATCCCCATACCTTTTCTCTTTCAAACCCAGTCAAAATACACCGTATATTCCAGACCAAGCAGAGATTTTTTTTTTATGACTTTTCCCTAGGATGATTCTCTTTATGTGAATGTGGTATTTCTAACTACAAGCTCTCATCTTCTCCCCAAACTGCCAAATGCTGGAATAAGAGGAACCATCTTCGGGCACACAAACACACATATCCTTGCCCTCCAGTTCCCTGTTTTGCCTTCTTGGTAGCTTCTTTAAAAGATTTATAAAAACAAGACAATAGGTCTTCCAGCATATTTCAGGCTGTTTGGCTCTACATCAGGCAGACTTCCTGAGGGAACTACAGATGGTTGCCAGGGCTAGAGAATTATGAGGATTCTCTCCTTCAATCAATCCTAAACATTGGACTGCTTCTCAGGGCTTCAATCAGTGGACAGTAATATCCACTTCTGAAAGATGAATTCTTTTTTTGATAACTGCAAAATATCTATTCTCAACAGAATTCCCAACAGTAGCAACATACTGCAATCAAGAAAATTAAAATTAAAGCTTTATTTTGCTCAGCAATTAGGGGAAATCAATGAAGTTTCTTTTTATTTACTTCCGACCCAGCAGCCAAAGCGCTATAATTTGCAATCTCCAAATCTGAAAAATTGTTCTTCTTTTAACTTGGGGCAATGGATTGTATTTAAATATACACATCATCTTTTCTCCCCCCCCCCCACCCCACCCCAAAAGTCAAGGCAATTAGCGGAGAGCCAGACTGTCTGTTCTGGGTGATGGTTTTCTTATGGGTCATGATTCAATGATTAAGTTTTTGCCCACAAAAAAAGTAATGGTCATTTTTTATTTTTCATTACCAGCTCTGTTAACAAGGCCACTCTATAACAAAGTATTTATAGCACAGTCCCTAACAGAACAGAACGACTGAATAGATTTAAGAATCCTACATGATTTCTTCCTGTTGTTAAAGTTACCTGTCAGTTCGAGGAACATGGCTTTTTCCGAGGCATCATTGAGCGAACAGGAGAAGTAGAAAAGCAAAAGGAAGTAGGGAAAGAAAAGGGTGGGGGAGGATATACAATTAGGAATCACAGGAAAATGCCTTCCCCAGGCCTGGGGGCATTTTTCTAAACCCTCCCCCAAACTGAAATTAGAAATAGTTATACAGTATGTACTTTACTTCATTTGATTTTTTTTTAATGTAAAAATTGATTGGCAAGCAAAAGAATGAAAGACCCAACAGCTTGCGGTCATTGCTCTTGGGGAAAAAATAATTTAATTCATACAACTGTCTAATTTTTTTCGATTCCAGTTCAGAAATGAACTTGGGAAGGAATAAAAATTCCAACGTAAGTTAGAAAGTAGGTTGAAAAAGAACAGAGTGATGTTACTGTGTAGAAGTTAGCTATAATTTCTACAATGGAGAAATTTATTCTGCACATGATTAGAGATATGTCAGACACAAAGAATCAGGACCATTTGTAAGGCTGTGGCATGGATTTATTCAAGCCTATACACAAGACTCTGGTCAATCAAATTTCAACACTAAATTGGCACCAGATAAGGGTCAACAAAATTCAGGAGGGGTTGGACTTGGAGGTCTTATGGGAACGCAAAGACTCTAAACTGATGATGCACTTAACTCCGCCCCCAGCTCTCTTCTTCTACATCATGGGTATCAAACTTGTGGCCTCACGTTGCCGTCACATGACATATTGCGATGTTTTTTCCCTTTGCGGAACTGGAGTGGGCATGGCCTGAGCGTGATGCATCCAGCCCACGGGCCGCCAGTTTGGCACTCCTGTTCTACATCATACTTTCATTTTGATAACTGTGATTCAAGGCAAACTCTGTCATGAGAAATAAGTCTTTTCCTTCCAAAACTCACAAAGTAATGATGTATGGCAAAGAAGAAAACCTGTAGTTGACAAACTAGAAAGGGAAGCCTCTCTGAGGTTTTTTACTCAATTTGCAATTATGTTTTGATTTGATATGTTTGACAAACATATCTTTATTACCTGAGAACCATTTTCAAAACACACTTTTTCTTAAAATTCATTATATGCCTTTAAGGAACAAAAACTTGCTGACGTTTAGCAAAACTGGATCTAAATCTGGAGAGGAAATTATCCTGCACAAATAGCTGCTTTGAATTCCACAATGGAAAAAGAAGGGAGAGATAAATTTCCACTTCTAGGCAAAAATGGAGATTTCCAAGGCATTTATATAATAACAATATAAAAATCAGGAGTGAGTAAGTAAAATAACTCACTTTTCCAATTTGTGAAGCCCTAATATTTTATTGATAGCATCTCTACTGCTTGCTCCCCACTTTGCCAAACTTTGAAGTGGAACTCTTTCTCTTAGCCTAGATTCACTTCCTTCCATCCTTCTTCTTCCCTGGTCCCAAATAGCTTCTGTGGTCCCTTACAGCAGACTCCCCTGATTCTTTCCACCAGATGTGGCCACCGAAGAAGTTGTGGCCTCTTACCTGCGAACAAATGGAAAGCTGGCAGAGGCACCAGTGGAGAAGTTGCGAGGACTATCAACTGGACTGCTACTGGCTGCAGAGAGAGAGGAGGAGATTGGACAGAGGCAGGACAAAAGAAAACAATGGACTTTTATTAAAGATTCAAAGGGTATAGAAGAAACCAAGAGATCTTGAACACCACTCAAAAACTTAAAGTTGGGTAGGAATGGGTGCTTCAAGATTTATCCATCAAATACCTCTATTCTAGGAATCTATGGAAATTCTCAGTCATCCAGGTCATGGTTGTCCCAAAGGTGCTTTTTTCAAGAGGCAATGGGACTTTCTGGTTTTTCTTTGAAGACATTTCACTTCTCATCAGTTCTTGGATGAGAAACGAAACATCTTCAAAGAAAACCAGAAAGTCCAGTGGCCTCTTAAAAAAAGCACCTTTGGCACTCTATTCTAGGAATTACACTGACTGCTGGTGAGCAGACTTCTCTGAGCAATTCAAGTGCTGATTACTACTTGAAAATCCTACAGAGCTCAAGACTTGATTATCTCTCTAAGACTGACTACTCCAATGTGAATCTGCCAACCAGGTAGATCTTGGAGAGAGGTCATGTGAAGGTCCCATCCCTTCACATGACATTTCCACCTACAGAAAGCCTATCTCAGGATCTTCTCACTGTGGCTACTCTTATTGTGGAACAGGTTGTCCTTTATCTTTCCTGATAAAGAATACTTTGTTATAGACACTCCCTAATGAATGTCCACAAAAAAACATGGCTCTAGGAAAGAGTCTAAGGAGAATATTAGATGTTGGTATCTACCTATGTTACTCAGTGCTATTATAATATTAATATTCTTTTGCTATGTTAATCTTCTGGGGTACTTTTTCTATATATGCCACTATGAAACATTGGGAATTGAGTAGCATAGAACTGCTAGTAAGTAAATGAATAAATGAATATTTTAAAAAGTGGCTAGTCTCTGATTAATTTTGTCACTCAATAAAACATCCGTCATGAAAGAAGCAGAGGAAGGAAGCATCTCATGGAAAAGAAAATTTATATGTCAGCCCAACCCACTCATGGGGACTTCAGGTGGCTTATAGAACTAAAACACCCAATACAAAACTCAATAATTCACCACCCACCATCCCCCAGTGACAACAAGCAAATCAACCACTTGATGGGTTCCATATCATCCTGAGATCACCAGGCCCCATGGCAAAATCATGTCTTCAGGACCTTTCAAAACAGAGTCAAAGGGGTAGGTGGGGTGTCAATCTTTTTCCACAAGGATGATGTTCCACAGGGAAAGAGCCACCACGGAGAAGACCCTTTTTCTTGGTCGCACTAGATGGGCCTTCTTAAGAGAGGAGATCTATAACACACCTCTTCCCTGCTCTGGTGGATGGGCAGATATAAACAGGGAAAAGATGGTCCTTCAAATAACCTGACGTTACATGATGTTGGCCATCATATTGAAGATAATACAAGAGATTATTTCACTAGGACTCTCTTCCCACAACTCAGAATGCAGCACCAAGATATTCTTCACCATAAACCTGAGTCCAGCTTGCCACTTTTCATGTCTTGGTAGGGATATCCGTCCTCTGTTCCTCCAACAAAGAAGCTTTTCTAATTTGGCATACACTTACCTGTTGGCACAGAGAGGGGCGACAAAGGACGTGAGAGGGTAGGCGAAGGAGTTCCAACCACTAGGCTCTTCCTGTTGCTGCGACAGCTGCAAAAGCAGGATAAATGATATTATGCCAGGGACAAGGTTTCATAGGCAGCAAGTATCACCAGAACTCTGGGGTAGGAAAAATTCAGAATATTATGGGTTTTAATGATATATTCTTAACTACCAAGGCTAATGGAAAATGGAATGAAAGTTTAAACAGATATTGGCTGGGGAATTTTGGGGGTTGAAGTCCACACAATCTTAAAGTTGCTGAGGTTGAAAGACAATGATCCAAAGACCATGGTCATGATTAATGAAACACACGCAAATTAATGAAACACTTCAATGCAACAGCCGCTTTTTCAGTCAATTCAATAAAAAGTTATGATCCTGGCACCAGGATGGAAGTTAAGTCTCTATTCCATTTGTTGAAAGAAAAGTAAATGGGAAGTGTGTAGACACAGGCCACTGCCTAGAACAGGGGTGTCAAACTCAAGGCTCGTGGGCCGCATCTGGCCCACAGGGTGTTTAGATCTGGCCCGCGGGGCCACCCTGGAAACAGCGAAGCACTGGCTTGTGGTGCTTCTGCTAGCAAAAACAGAGCCACATGCGGCCCTCCCAGACTCTGTTTTCAGCCATGACGGCCTCCTGAAGCCCTCTGCCAGTGAAAATGGGGGGGGGGGGGGCTGCGTGCAACTGCAGGAGGCTGTTGTGACTGAAAATGGGGCCCAGGGGAGCTGTGCACACCCCCAATCTCCGTTTTCGCTGGCAGAGGGCTGCAGGAGGTCATTGTGGACAAAAACAGGGCCCGGGGGAGCTGCATGTGCCCCCCGAGCTCCATTTTTGCTGACAGAGTGCTCAGGCCACCACAGGCATCCCCCCGATAGGAGTTACCTCAACCTGGCAACGCCCACCCCAGCCACACCCAACCCGGCCCCCCAAGGTCAAGCACAACCCTAATACAGCCCTCAATGAAATCGACTTTGAAACCCCTGGCCTAGAACCAGTGGCAGACAGCCCATCTGCCTCCAAGACTTAAATATCAGCCAAAAGCATTCCCCCAGGAATGGAATGGAAAGTCACAGTCAGAAGCATCAGCAGCTGAACTTGAGAAAGGAAGTGATTCACTGTTGCCCTAAGCACAATTCACAATGACCTGGGATCCCTTTTCATGGCTGCTTGGCAAGATCAGGGCATAAGGAAAGTGGGAGTGTCCAGCCAGGAGGAAACAGACAGCACAACAGGGGAGAGCCACTTTGCTGACCTGGATCAGCAACTGGACATTGGCTGGCCATCAGGAGAGAGGTAAATAAAGGCTGTCACAGCTGGACATGGAATATGTCACCCTTCCAGCAGCAAATGTAATGGCCAGAAGAAAAAAAAGCAACAGAGGAATCACAGGATTTTTTTTTAAAAAAAAAAAACGAGATGAGGCGATCAAACCATGCACAAGTAAAAAAAAGGGGGGAGATCTTTAACTGTGCAGTTGTGGCCACCATCTTGACTTTTTTTTTTAAATCCTAAAATATCCCTGAAGTCCACGCATCTTAAAGTAGCCAGGTTGGAGAAACACTGGCTTAGCTATTTTTATTTTAAATAATTGTAAAACTATTTCTTCCCAAAAAAATCAGCTATCAAGTAAATATATTGATAGGAGCAAAATACATGGGGAGGAATCATACCATTCTTATAATGATTTTAATCGCACAGGGGGCAATCCCATTATTGCTAGTTAATTGGATGATTCATAAATAAAGTCTAGTTTGTTTCTGGCCAGCTGTGGCTCATTTCTTTAAAAGACAACCAATATTTTCACAGTATTGACCCAAGTACAGCATGTCATTTAGCCACGTTTAGGTCTTTTGCATATACACACACATACAACACTTAAGCTTGTTCAGTCTTACTCATCAGTCTCTGTGTTTATGAAATTAGCTTCCCATTTTTGATTCATGATTACAGTAAAAGTGTGACAGAGTGCATGCCATAAGAAGATAAGATTTCCCCAGGAGCAGATTAGACATAGCTATAAGAGGAAACCCTCCCTCAACCTTGCTCAACCTCCTGTCCTATCAGACTACATTTTATATTTTTATTTATCAGAGTTTGAAACAGAGAGACGCTGTATAGTGTTCAATAAAATATGAAAACATAAAAGCAATATATAAAACTTAAAATGAGGCAAGGATTATTAAAAAATGTTAAAAGTTCATTATCAGAGTGTTACAGATTAACAGAGTTGGAAAGGACCTTGTTGTGGGTCATCTAGTCCAACCCCCCACCCAAGCAGGAGACCCTACACCATTTCTGACAGATGGCAGTCCAGTCTCTTCTTGAAAGCTTCCAGTGATGAAACTCCCACAACTTCCGAAGGCAACTTCTGTTCCATTGGTTGATTGTTCTCACCGTAAGAAAATTTCTCCTTATTTCCAGGTTGAACCTCTCCTTGTTCAGTTTCCATCCATTATTCCTTGTCTGGCCTTCAGGTGCCTTGGAAAATAGCTTGACCCCTTCCTCTCTGTGGCAGCCCCTCAAATATTGGAACACTGCTATCATGTCTCCTCTGGACCTTCTCTTCACTAGACTAGCCATGCCCAGTTCCTGTAATCGTTCTTCATATGTTTAGCCTCCAGTCCCCTAATCATCTTGGTTGCTCTTCTCTGCAGTCTTTCTAGAGTCTCAGCATATTTTTAATAGTGTGATGATCAAAACTGGATGCAGTACTCTAGGTGTGGTCTTATAGAGTGGTATTAGTACCTCATTTGATCTTAATTAAAAGGTGGGGTTCAGGGTGCTAACCAGTCTCATTTATTTATTTTTATTTATTAGTTTGATTTATATGCTGCCCTTCTCCGGAGACTCAGGGCGGCTTACAATGCTTTTAAGCAATAGCCTTCATACTTTTGTATATTCCTGCTTAGTAGGGCTTTTGGCCCGCCCAAGCAGTGTTCTATTTTATACAAAGTCAGCTTATTGCCCCCACAAACCGGGTCCTCATTTTACCTACCTCGGAAGGATGGAAGGCTGAGTCAACCTTGAGCCTGGTGAGAATTGAACTCGCAGTAATTGCAGGCAGCTGACAGTAGTAGCAAATACTACTTTAACAGTAGTTTAGTCCAGTGCACCACCAGGCTCCTAGACTGTATGCTCCTCTGTGCTCTCCAAACAATCCCACAGAGCCATGTTTTCACCCCCTTCCAGAAGGCCAGGAGAGTGGGGGCCCATCTCACCTCTAGAGAGGGCAGAGGCAAACAGTAGACAAGATCCTCTTCCTTGACCCCACCAGTCCAGGTTCTGGGCATATCATCCCTGCCTGACCAGGTGGGATGGATAGATATAATGGGATGAAAACAGTATCCAAGGTAGACTGGCCCCATCCCATGTACAGCTTTAAAGATTATAATCAATATCTTGAATTGAACCCAGAAACAAACTGGCACCCAATGTAGCTCGTGCAGCAAAGTTATTAAATGCACTATTCTTTGGGTGCCCAAGATTGTGTTTGCAGCCACATTCTGTTATCAGCTAAACCTTCCAGATATTTTTTAAGGATAGCCCCATGTAGAGCCCATTGCAATAATTCAAAGGCGAGATAGTCCAAACAGGAGATACATGGAGGATAATGGGGAGTTATAATTGAAAATACCAGACATGCTAGAAAATGACCAAGGTTTTAAAAGCTCCGAGTTTAATTCTCCTCAATAGAAGATAATATTTGTGTCTCAGGGTTGAACTGTGCGGTACTTGGTGCTCTCTGAGCTTGGTTGTTTTTAATTCTCATCATTTTCCATGTTTAAAAGCCAGCCCGGTTGGTAAAAGCATCTTTCTGCCTGAATTGCTAGAGCTGTTGCTAATCAGACCAGATTATACTGGTCTATGCACACCAAGGCAGCTTCCGGCCTGCCTGCACACTGCATCTGTGTATCCCTTCACCAATTTGATAGAAGTGGGCTTTTTCTGCACAAACCCCTTTCATTAGCTCTGTTAAGGGTGACTTTAAATGCTGAGGGCCATAAACAGCTGCATTCCACAGCTGCAAAGCAATTTTAGGAAGTAAATGGCCATCATTTCTGTGTCACACTCTGACCTGGGCTCACTAAAAGTCAGTCCAGAGAAAAGCACACACCAAACCTTGAAGGAACACAACTCACGGCTGAATCAAATAGCACTGCAAAATTGACACTGGGCACTGGAAAACGCCCACGTTCAAACTCTGCCCCTGTGAAATGTACATACAACTAAACCAATTACATAACAGGAACAGGGAGATCTTGCAGAGACGATTACAGACATGAAGATTACGGATGACGTTTTAGATGGGAAGAATGTTCTCAGATACCAGGGGGCGAAGCTGAGAGGGAAGATCAAGCAGAATTGAGGTTGCTTTATAAAAGACTGCTTAGCTGCCTCCCATCCCCAAAACTGAAGTTTTCTACCCAAAAGCACATTTCGACAACAGGAAGTGGTGACTTTCCTCCTGCACGTTGCAATCTCTTTAATCACAAAGACATAATTCCAAGCATGATGGTTATTAAAGATGCAACAGGCAAAAGGGGATTTAATGAATTCATCTTCCACAGGGATGGCGGGGGGGCGGGGGGTTGGAAGGCTGAAGAAGAAAGAAGAGCTAGTCCATTGAAAAGGATAAGAGCAATGGGGGTGCGGAAATAAAATGGGGATTGCTGAAGCAATTAAGTAAATAAAGGTACCGTCTTTGTGAAATCCCCTTGAAAAAATATAAAAGCGTTTGCACCTTTTTTTTTCTCTTTAGCAAAAGACATGTGATGCCTAGTCAGTAAGGCATGGAATGGATAAAGTCATCCCTGATTTTATTTCCATTTGCCACGTACTCCCTGACATCTGCCCACTGCAGTGGAACGTTGTGAAGGTTGCAAAATGGTCATGTAACCCAGTCAATTTTATTTTACGACCTTTTTTGCAGTGGTCGTTAAGTGAACCCAGTGGCTATAAGACAAATGCAGCAGTCGTTAAGTAAACCCATTGTATCAAAGTAACTTCCAATTTTCAGCAAAACCATCATATAATTCAGTCATATGACCACAAACAGCCATAAATGTGGCCATGTTGCTGAATGCCCATAACGTGGTCACATGACCGACGGTTGAAACTTCAGAACTGGATTGTAGCTCCTTTTTTCAGGTATGCTGTAACTTCCGAGGGTTGCTAAGCAACCGATCATAAGTCAAGGACTAGCTGTATAATACTTTAAGACTGAGAGACAAGCAATTCAGAAAAGACCGCACATCATTCATTCATTGAATTCTCTGCCACGAAAAGCAGTTATTCTATAGATAGCTTTGAAAGGGTAGATTAAATCACAGAACCTCCATATTATTTAAAAGCACTCTATCCCTGAGTTTTAGCAACTAGGATGCTACTGTAGAAGACCTGGTTCCTTTTTGTCCATTTTTGGGGACTGTTCTAAGAGGCAGACAAGAAGGACATTGAGAAGAACAGAACTTTTTAAAGCTCGAACCCATACAGACCTTAAAATTCTTCCAAAAGTTTAAGACAAATGGTATTCACATACATTTTGGTCCTGAAAGCTATGAAAAGTACCACGTTCAGAAGAACTACTAAAATGAGTACTCTAAGTAGGTCTGGCTATAAGGCCTCTCTTGGAGGCATCCAGAGTGATCTGGCAGGTAGACTGTGTTGGAAATAGTCGTATCTTGTGCACACAGAGCCCAACCTTATAAATAAACCAAGATATGTTTATTTATTTAATAGATTTATACGGTGGCTGCCCATTCCGGCTGCTCACAACAGCAATTAAAAAAAAAAAAAACAATGAAAGGAATAAAAGCAAAAACCTGGCACTTCACCTACCCTTCTCTAATGCTTCCAACGAAACTATCACCAGGCTCCAACCTCACTCTGTCCCAATGTGTGGAAAGAGTCAGCTCTTTAGGTCCTTCCAGAATGTTAAAAGGCGGGGTGTGTGGGGGGGGAGCTGTTGAATCATAAAGGAAGGACACTCCAACTGCAAGGACTTTATGGAAGAGGCAGGCTTCCTAGGTTCTGTTAGATGGCAACGTTTAAGGGGGGGAAAACCCGGAATGCACCCATAATTTTCAATCTGGTGTGCTAGGCAGAGAGGGAAAGGCAGTTTCAAAGATGACCTTATCCCATGCCATGTCAGGATTTAAAGGGGATAACCAGCACCCTGAATTGCAACTGGAAGCCAATGTAATTCACAAACAGCCATGTAATATGGGTGAAGCAAGGGGCACTGCATGATATGTCATATTCTAGACTAGTTATAATATCAAGAGCAGCCCTATCTAGGGTTTATTGTAGTAGTCTAGGCAGGAAGTGATCTAGAATAGAATAGAATAGAATAGAATAGAATAGAGTAGAGTAGAGTAGAGTAGAGTAGAGTAGAGTAGAGTAGAGTAGAGTAGAGTAGAGTAGAGTAGAGTAGAGTAGAACAGAACAGAACAGAACAGAACAGAATAGAATTCTTTATTGGCCAAGTGTGATTGGACACACAAGGAATTTGTCTTTGGTGTATATGCTCTCAGTGTACACAAAGAGAATAAAATACATACATCAATAATAAAAAGATACAAGACTTAGTAATAGTCAAGGTTACTAATAAGCTATCAAATCGTACTAGGAAACAAATAAAAACAATATAAATTGAAAGATACAAGAAACATGGTTATAGTAATAAGTGGAAAGAGATGCTAGTAAGGAAGAGAAGAATAATAGTAATATAGTCTTAGTAAATTATTTGACAGTGTTGTGGGAATTAATTGTTAAGCAGAGTGATCAAGACATGATTGATTATGAACAAAGCCTCTTGGTCCAGGAATAAGTATGGTATAACTGGCATGCAAGAAATGCAAAGCCCCCTCCCCAGGTATGGCTGTCTCCTGCTCTTTGAGCAGAAGCTGCAAGTCCAGGAGAGTCCTCAGATTGTGCACCAGTGCATGTCAGAGATAACACATCACTAGATCTTGAAAGAGGACTAAAAACCCAAGGGGTTGGTTGAGTCAGAGCTGGTTCCTCCCCATCACAACCTCTAGGCACTGGGTCAGCATCACAATGGCATTACCTGTTCGGTCAAGGTTGGAGACAACTGAATATCATATCAGAAGCATACGACAATACCACACCCTGTATTGTTAAATGGCCTCACCCAGCAGTTTCACCTAGATGTTAAAGAGCAGCAGCAAGAGATGGGAACCTGAGGCACCCCACACTACGGAGACTTCTTACCCCCTCCCCATAACCTAGCCTGCAGTGATTGACATGGAGAAAGGAGGGGAACCAATGCAAGACAAATGCTTCCCAATCCCTAGAACTAGTCCAGAAGGATACTCTGGGGGATGGTGCCAAAGATCCAGAAGGGGCGGAGCAGTCAAAGTTCAGTCAGGGCTGGGAACAAGGCAGATTGCCGGATTTTTAATCCTAAATCTCTTGGCTCCTTTCACCGCTTGATATCCAAATGAGATCAAGTGACCTCAAATGGCCCGGCCTGGGACCAGCCATTCATCCCGAGGCACGCCTGCATCACAGCCGCTGAATATGGGCTGCAGCTCATGTCCTAATCTGGATATCCCCAGCAGCAGCAACAACAAAAGATGCCGGGCGGGGGATGGGAGAAAGAGAAGTTCCTCTCCTGGCCAATCCTCCCGTGAAGCAGAAAAGTGGCGCGGGCGCAGCCCCGGCAGCTCTCAAAAGAGCGGCGCGGATCCGAAAGATCCCGGAGCTTTCCCCCAAACCGCCGAGCCTTAATTTGCTGCTCTCCCGCTCCCCGAAATCAAACTCCCCGTTCCGCAAACGCCCGTCTTTCAAAGCCTGGCTACTTCCCTCTCAGAGACAGTCCCGTTCGATGCGTAATTGCGCACGGAAAGCAAACGCTTTGCTGGGGAGGTTGGGGTGGGGAGGGATACCAAGGCTATTGTTACGCGCGCTTCTCTCCTTCCCTTTATCTCCCTACCTCTTGGAGCGCCGGAAGAGGGTGCCCGCCAAAGTTTCCCAGCAACTCAGATCGGACATCGCGCCCCGGCCAACTCACTCCCAGTCAATGGGAAACGACCGGCCAGCGGCCCACCGGTTTGTCTTCGCCACCGCCGCCTCCGAGGTCCGCCCGTCTTGCAGCCGGGGAGGGACTCTGCAGCGCCGCCTTTCGATCTTTGCAAAGCTCCTTTTTTTTCTTTCGCGTGGCCCCTCTCAATCCCAGCAGCGGGGAGAATGCACGGTGGCGCTTTCCAAAAACGGCCGATTTGAAAGAAGGGTTAACTTGGACTCAGCAGCCTTGGGGAAAAAAGCACGGGGCTCCTTGGGAGGAGGAGAGGTGGCCCCTGCACGGTTTCCTTTTGGTACTAGCGCCTCCTTCTCATTTATGAAAACTAGAAACTTGTAGTTTCCATTGAGCATTTAACTATGTCTTATTATGCCATTAACCGAAGTGCTCCAGGCAAGGCTGGAATGTGAATGGCCTGAAATCCAGTGACATGCTTTGCATTGCAGCTTAAACTAAACTTTAAATTCAAGGGTTCCTAGGTACTGAAAGTGTCCTGTCCGATCAGCCTTGGGCCTCCAGCATTTGGGGTCACTTAAAGGCCAGCCAGCTGTAACAGCCCCTCTTCTCACTGTTGCTCCCTGGCAGTTGGTATTCAAAAAATGCAGCTTGCCAAGAAGCAGCTATCAAAACTAATGGCCATACAGACCACCCTGCTGTATTGTCTAGTCTAGTCATTTAAATTGATACCCTTTGGCAGTATGGTAGAGGGTTCTACAGTTGAATTCTATTTTGTGCAAAGAAATAGATCCTTTTAGGAGTCCCAAATCTACCATTCAATTTAGTGGATGAACTTCATATTATGAAATGTAGGCAAAAAAAAAAGTTTAATTAATCCCATATTCCAGACCATGCGTTATTTAATATCTTATCTCCTGTTATCTATGATCCAAACTAGAAACATGGCAACCGTTATATATTTTTTTCCTTTAAGAGAGTTGCTGTAGCCCTCTGCTCAGTTTGAACAGGTTTGAACAGGTCTGATCATCTCATCAGTACCGCAAACTTTAGTATCCTGAATCATCATCTCCTATTTAAAATAGTCCTGAAGAAATTTGACCCAACAATGAAGATCCTTAATACGGTAAAATGTAAGTCCCACCTCAATATTCTTGCAGAAGTAGACATGGTTAGATTTAAGTGGTGGTGGTATCAGGTTTATCAGTTGGATTTATTTACATTTGGCTGAAAACATTTTGAAAACTGCTTGGTTCTAAATTCCATACCAAACTTAACATCTGACAAAACAGGCTATTGACACAGACATGGATTAATTTACAGAATAGGGGAGAAAAATAACATGTTTTTTCTTACATAAACCCATTAGATATGCTAATCCAAAATTCTTTTTATTGCACTGAATAGCTGGAGGTCTTTAAAAGCCCAAAAGCCTTCCTTTATTATTTGTCAGACAGACGTACTTTGAACTAGGCTATTCCAATTATTCATCATTGCTAACAGCCACAAATAGATATCTCCTTTCTTGTTTATTGATCCAATTCCTTTTAAAGCTATTTAAGCCAACACCATGATCACATCATGTGCTTATAATTGCAAATTGTGTGCAATTACATTGTGTCTGACCTCGTTCCGCTGTCAATCCAATTCAAGACTAAAATTGACTAATAAAAACACTAAAGAAAAATGCAAACCAAATAATGGACAATATGCCTGGTTTTCCTCAACTTATGACTGGTCACTTAAGGACCATTCAATGTTGCAATGGACACCCCCCCCAAGCTACTTGCAACCCTGCTCCAGAGTTCCAACAGCTGCACACACTCCTGTAGTCACATGACCACATTTTGGGGACTTGGCAACTGGCTCACCTTTACAACCAGTTGTAGCATTTTGCAGTCAAGTAAGTGCAATTCATGACACCGTTTTCTGTCTTTTTCGCTTGGTTTAGGAATATATTGATTTGCTTAATGACCACAACATTCACCTAATAACCACTGCTTTCCCTTAACAACTGTGGTGTTTTGTTTAATGGCAACTGCAAAAAAAGGGGTAAAATTGGATATGATCACATGGGTGTCTCAATTTGCGACTGTCATGGAAATACAGAGCCTGTAGTACAGTGGACTAAAGCACTGTTATTAACATCTGCTGCTTGCAATTACTGCAAGTTCAAATCTCACCAGGCTCAAGGTTGACCCAGCCTTCCATCCTTTCAAAGGTAGGTGAAATGAGGACCCAGATTGTGCGGGCGATAAGTTAACTTTGTATAAATATACAAAAGTATGAAGGCTATTGCTTAACGCATTGTAAGCTGCCCTAAGTCTCCGGAGAAGGGCGGCATATAAATTAAAGCAAAATAAATAAATAAATAAATAAATCCAGGCTTCATGGGAATTTTAAGTCAAGGGCTATCTGCAAGGGAACTACATCAGCAAGAACAGAGGACAAACCCATCCCCATTCTGTCTTGTTAAATTTGAAAACTTAAGACTTCCGGGGCTCTGAAAAGAGAAGAAATAAATTGGCTTTAAACTTCAGTGTGCCAATGGCGCCTGCTAAAATTGAAAAGACTAATGTCCTCCAGAAACTTGCACCCTAGAATGAGGAAATTTCAGCTTGGATGGATCCAATCGATCCAATCTGAATCCAAGCCAGCCTCCCTTCCCAAACATCCTGCCTGCCTCTCTGTGTGCAACAGCCACCAAAGAGGCAAAGCTTTAACCCTCTCAGCTTGAGGTCAGCAGCCAAGGGCAACGCATACAGTGGCAGAGGGTTCAAAAGAGATAGCAAGCAGTCAGGCAGAAGTGGGCGAAGGCTCTCTCTCTCTAGAGCAGTGGCTGCCTGCCTGGGATGGGGACGACAATGTACAGCTTACACGGACCAATATCCTCCCCTGCAGGAAATCATGTGTTACCCAGTGGATTTCCTCTTGCTCTCTCTCTCTTGTTCATGGCAATGAGGTTGCCTTTAGAACAACAGCACTACACAGTCTGCAGCCCAGGCAGTTGCTATCCTCTTCATAGCTACTGCATAGCAGATCAGGTTGGTTTGAGAGAAATGACACACTACCAAACTGGACTTGAACCATTACTACTTTAGTAAAATGTCAGTCTTCATTTCCTGGCCAAGGTTTATGAAACCACCTCAGCAGTCTCAGGAGGGTCTTTAGCAAGCTGCTTCCATTTGGATTGCTTTCCTTAGCTACTAGCTGGTGGATTTGGTGGCCAAGAACAAGCTGGCTTTTTATTTTTATTTTTATTTTTTTTGTATGAAAATGTCAACATTCCACACTGACATAAGCCAAAGAAGAAATCAAAGAAAGTGGGTTTCCGTAATCTCCTAAACTACTAATATACAGTAAATCATTTTTTCCTGTCTTCCTTTTAGGATCTAACTCTATTTATATAATACTTACAGTTAATGTGATGTTTATATAGTTTTATATGTGGTTTTACTGTTTGTTGTGCACCACGCCACACCTTCAGTGAGCCACCAGTGAGATGGGCAGTTATATATATTTGATTGTATGTATGTATAATAGCAAAGAGCTGATCTGAGCATGACTTGAACCTTAGGTCGGCTACCTTACATTTTGTGAAGATCACAAAGCTGGTGTTAAGGGAAATCAGAAGTTCCGGGCAGTTCAAATGGATATGAAGATTTATTGCAAGTTTAAGCTCTCTAAAAGAATCTGAGCTACTAACGGTCCAAACAAATTGGTGGTAGATAAGAGTCTAAGGAATTCAAAGTGGGCTGGATCTCTTGTGGGTGCGAAAGGACTCGTGACCGATGACGTGTTTGACCCCTCCCTCAGGCTCAGCCTGGTCATCTCCCACACCTGGTTTAGTTTTCCTTATTTTGGGGGGATGGGAATGAAAGTTGACAGACTACACATTATGCTAAGCCATGTTTTCTTTTTAGCTGAACTACAATTGACTGGGTTCATTGAACATGAAAAGGGGCGTGCAATCTTCTGGGGGCCAAGGACTATTCTTAATACAGCAGTCCTCAACTTAACAATCATTCATTAGCAATCATTTGAAATTACAATGGCACTAAAAAACATGTGATTTATGATAGGTCCTCGCATTTATGGCTACTGCAGCATCCTCATGGTCACATGATCAAAATTCAGGCACCAGAAAACCGGTGTGTATTTACACCAGTTGCAGTGTCCCTGAGTTACGTGATCGTCATTTGTGACCTTTCCCACTGGCTTCCAACAAGCGGAGTCAGTGGGGGAAATGAGATTCACTTAATGAATGTGTGATTCACTTAACAACTGCAATGACTCGCTTGACAGTCATGGCAAAAAAAGGTCATAAAATCGGTCATGACTCACTTAACCACTGCCTTGCCTAGCAACAGTTCTGGTCCCAAATATGGACATAGGTTGAAGAGTATCTGTAGTTCATTTGAATGCGAGAACTATAAATGTTGAGTATTAAAGCAAGTAGATAGATTAAAAATTTCCATACAGGGATGGAGCCAATCTTTCTAGTTTTTTCCCCTCTGGAGGGGGCAAGAATTTTGTCATTGTTGATTTAAGTATGTTAAACAAACTTGCAGGGTTAGAGTGCAAATTTGATATATTTTCCAGCCTGAAAATGGTTGGGAAGCCACGCTGCTGTTTTTTGGCAACTGTAGTCAACAGAGTACAAATAAGGAATTGGAAAAGAGGGTCTGGGGCACTTGTAAACCACAACAGCTGGGTTCACACAATGCATTAAGCCAGAAGCAAATAAACCAAATTATGACTTGGCAGAATGATATGTAAACCCACTTGGAATGTAATGCATTTGCTGTCATTTCCTTCTTGTGGTTTGAATTTGGATACAACGTGATTTGGCTTTCTTTGAGAAGTTTGGCACCACCATTATTTCAAGGAAGACAAACATACACAACTGGGAATGGTTTGCTCTGATTTCCTGATTAAAAACAGCAAGATAGTTGTCTCAGGCATTTTGCCTTTTGATGCTTTCTTTCAGCAGCTTGTGTGCCAGCAGTCAACTGAACCCCTTCTTACAAAAAGATTTGGCAATCACTCTTCTCTAAGTGCAGTATTTTAGGGTTGTATAATGTCCAGATTCAATTCCAAAAAGGTGTTTTGGAGCACAAGCACAATACCTGTCTGGGATGGTAAAGTAGACATCCCCCCCCCCCGGGAACCCATGGCCGTTGCAGAGATGGACCATTCTAGGAAAAGAGGCAGCTGCTTTAAAGAGTTAGAGACAGAGCTTACAGTTACACTTCAGATACTCCAAAGTACTTTTTCAGAATTATTTCCAAAGCACTGCAGGATGAAAAACAGCAAGGCAGTCTGTTTGCATTGCCACAACCAACTGTTCCTTGTGAAATATTTGGCTACAGCCTAATTATCCTCTCTTTGCCGCAAGCTTGTATATTCATTTTTATAATATGTATCTTTTAATACGGATTTTATCTTTGTTGTTTTATTCAATTGTTGGATGGATGGATGGATGGATGGATAGCCTTAACTGACAGGTTGGGAAGAGATAATGATTGCTATCTTGTTAATTCTTGCACTGACTTCACAGTTTGGTAAGATGCTTTACAGGAGTATCAACATAATTTTCTCTTCTTAACAGCTATACTGAAAAAAAATCTCTGTTTTTTACAAAGCGCACACTATTTTCCATCTCTGAGAAATAACAGGCAAGATAGGATCAGTCACAGTGTAACAGACGCTCAGACAAATTTTGTTGCTCACCGATTGTACTGTATATACTAGGATATGGCACCACACTGCAGTCGATCTTAGGGCCTCCCAATTCCATGGCATTTTACTAGCACTTTTAAAAATAACTTAGCTCTTTGTCAAGCTGGCTAAAAGGCAGAGGGAATGGAAAGCTTTGACATTTCATCACTTTCCACCTCATATATAAAAAAAGAAAGAGGTGCCACTGGATTAGATCAAGATGGATTCATCTTCTTTAAACGTTTCCTGCAGTAGACAGCCAAGGCTTTTATGATATGAGGAAATAGGGCACAAATGGGGCTCTATATGGGGCTCCCCTTGGGGTGCACCCGGAGGCTCCAACTGGTCCAGAATGTGGTCATGCAGGGGATTATGGGAATGCAGCCGCGCAGGGGATTATGGGATTATGGGTGTCACATGGGAGCAATGGGGCGCTCCATGTGACACCTCTCCTGCGCGAGCTGCACTGGCTCCCGGTAGTCTTCCAGGTGCGCTTCAAGGTGTTGGTGACCACTTTTAAAGCGCTCCATGGCTTAGGGCTGGGGTATCTACGAGACCATCTTCTGCCGCCAATAGCCTCCCACCGGCCAGTACGCTCGCACAGAGAGGGCCTCCTCAGGGTGCTGTCGGCCAGACAATGTCGACTGGTGACCCCCAGGGGGACAGCCTTCTCTGTGGCGGCACCTGCCCTCTGGAACGACCTATCCCCAGAGATACGCACAATACCAGACCTCTGGACTTTTCATTGGGCCCTTAAAACTCACTTATTTCATCTAGCCAGGCTGGCTTGATCCCATCCTTTCGATTTTAATTTGTAATTGATTTTAATTGGACTGTTTTAAATTGTGGGCTGAAATCATTTAATATCTTTTAAACTGTTTTTAAACTTTGTATGTTATGTTTTACCTTGGCTGTTCACCGCCCTGAGTCCTGCTGGAGAAGGGCGGTATAAAAATGAAATAAATAATAAATAATAATAATAATCATAAATAATGCACAGCTGCCTTATAGTTTGTCTCTACCTCCAAATATTTAATGTGCTTCTCAATAAAGAAGAGAAAATAAGAATAAATAAAAGAACAACTGGATCAGACTCTATAGATCTTGCCTCCAAGAAGTTGCAGGTATTCCAACACTGAAGGTTTTTTAAGAAGAGATTGGACAATCATTTGTCTGAAGTGGTATAGGATTTTCTGCCTGAGCAGGGGGTTGGACTAGAAGACCTCCAAGGTCCCTTTCAACTCTGTTATTCTGCTATTCTGTTACAGAGCTATGTAGTGCAACATTGAGTTCCCTAGTGGGTACTTCCAAGAAGGCAACAAGCAGGTTTCGAAAGCCTCTTGTCACGAACTGGTATTCAGAGGTAGATTGCTGATGAACGCAGAGCTTACACTGAGTTCATACGCCTGGAATGTGTCTATGGGCTTCACCCCACTGGAACACTGCAGGTTGCTTTATAACAAGTGAGATCCTTGGCTCACTGAAACATAATGCAATTGCCACCACTGTTCAAGATTTCAGCAAGCAACTTTTCCATCCTGAAAAAATGCTGGGACCAAAAACCTCAAAGCAGGTACTCAACTCAGTGGTTGATAATCCTGTCTTTACAAATTGGCTAATGTCCCTAACCCCTGGGCCACTGGCCAGCACCAGTCCACGGTGCACCAGAAACTGGGCCGTGCAAAAAAGTGAGTCCCCATCCGCACACACACGGAATGCAGCCAGTGTGTGAAATCACATCACCTCCGGTCCGTAGAAAAACCTCTATCCATGGAACTGGTCCCTTGCACTCAAAAAGTTGGGGGCTGCTGTAGATTTGGTCTAGTGGTGGAGTTACCAGATTAGAAACCAGGAGACTGAGTTTTACTCCCACTTTAGGCCCAAAACCAGCTGGGTGTCCTTGCCCTAATTACTCTCTCTAAGGCTAGGAACAAAGCAATGGTAAACCACTTCCAAAATCTTGCCAAGAAAACTGCAAAGTTGTCTACAGGTAGTCTCCAGGAATCGAAAGCACACACAAAAAAGTATCTTACAGAACTTATTCCAAAGTTATTTTTTCAATTGCTGATGAACAACAGTGCAAATGAGATTTGTTGCATTCATGTTGAAACATACGAACACCCCATAGATTCCATACCTGCAGTCTTCTATGGTTATTGCCTCCCTTTGGAAAACCCGAACATTGGGAAAAAAATTGTTTGGATCTGTGGGGAACTTCTTACGTTAATAGAATGAAGCCAATTTTCCTCATCAGAAGTAAGGTGGGCGGGTGGCTGTTCAGAGCAGAGTTTGTCAAATTGACAACTTTAAGATGCATGGACTTCAATTCCCAGAATTGGCAATCTGACTGGGAATTCTGGGAACTGAAGGCCGCACATATTAAAATTGCCAAGGTTGACAAATATTGATTCAGAGAGAAAACATTTTCAGCTCCACCAGCCTATCTATGGAACTCCCTTTCCTTTTGGCTGCAGATAAAGGACTTTCTAAATTTTCCCAGGTATTTTCTCTAACATCATCATCATCATCACTGCTATATCCATCCATCCATCCATCCATCCATCCATCCATCCATCCATTTACTTACTTACTTACTTACTTATTTATTTAACCAAATATTCTCCTTCATCCTTTCTCTACAGTGCTTGGACCACCACAATAAGAAATAAAAGCATAAAAGCACAGTAAGCTTTCAAAAACTTTAGGCATGCTTTTAATCTTTTAATACATTACAGCATATGGTGGATTCTGGATGCCTACTTTGTACTTATTGTATATTTTGGATCTTTACTGTTGTTTTTACATATTTATGGACAATGTTTCATTATAATAAAGGTTAAAGAAATATCTGGCATTAACAGCTACTGACCACACAAGCATATAGCTTTATAGCTTCTTTAGCAACAACAGAACTGTGGTCTGAAATTTCTTCCTTCAGAACATCTTTTCAACTTCCTAAATTAGCCAACAGTTCTGTGATTTTCTTGTGCTCTTTCATCCAGTTATTAATCAGGCTAGACTGTGTTTAGTTTGGTTGAAATAGCAAAGATTAAATAGGTCCTGCTACCTTATGGCATTACATGATAAGGCACTCTCTGAAATTAAGTTACAGTGAATCCACAAATCTTTTATAAACAAATCCATGAAGATGTCAGAAATGCAAGTCAGCTAATGCAGCTAGTGAACTCTTTGATACAGGAAGGAGGGTGAATTGTGGTTCTCAGCAATTATACTGAAATGCTGCCTACATAAGAAATGTTTGCACTCTGCATGGTAATGAGCAAGAGCTACAATACATTTAGGGGGCACAATGGCTCAGTGGTTAAAGACACTGAGCTTGTCAGAGCTCACAGTCCAGGTTCGAAACCCAAGCTACACGCAACGGAGTGAGCTCCCATTACTTGCCCCAACTCCTGCCCAGCTAGCAGTTCAAAAGCATGCAAATGCGAGTAGATTAATAGGTACCACTTCAGTGGGAAGGTAACAATGTTCAGCGCGACTTTGGTATATAGCCATGCCAGGTTGCCAAGTCTGGAGAGACCCCTATACTAGATCATGCTGGCTGTGGAATTCTGGGAGTTGAAGTCCATGCATCTTAAAGTTATTGTACTTGCCTGCTGTTGATTAACTCTCTGCTTTCTTTCTGAGTACCTGGAAGTATGTCCCATGAGACAATTTGAACCACAATTCACAAATCAACAACCCCATATTTTTCTATTTGCTCAATTTAAGTAGTAGAAATTTGGGGGATCTTTTATTAGAGAGTTACAGATTAACAGAGTTGGAAGGGACCTTGTTGTAGGTCATCTAGTCCAACCCCCTGCCCAAGCAGGAGACCCTACACCAGTGATGGTAAACCTATGGCACGTGTGCCAGAAGTGGCACGCAAAGCTATTTCTCCGGGCACGCCAGCCATCACCCGTTGCTCTTCCAGGTTCTGGCGCGCACAAGCATGCCATCCAGCTGGAAGACCAGGGTCCTGGTACATCCATACACACCGGGGAACTGCTCTTCCATTTCCAGTGGTCCCGTGCTTGCGTGCTGGGGAGCTGCTCTTCAGGATTCCGTCGCTCCCCTGGGCTCCCCCCACCATGCATGCGCATGCCCCTGTTTTGGCACTCAGTGCCGAAAAGGTTCGCCAACACTTCCCTACACCATTTCTGACAGATGGCAATCTAGTCTGTTCTTGAAAGCTTCCAGTGATGAAGTTCCCACAGCTTCTGAAGGCAACTTCTGTTCCATTGGTTGATTGTTCTCACTGACAGAAAAAAAATCCTTATTTCCAGGTTGAATCTCTCTTTGATCGGTTTCCATTCATTATTCCTTGTCTGGCCTTCAGGTGCCTTGGAAAATAGCTTGACCCCTTCCTCTCTGTGGCACCCCTCAAATATTGGAAGACTACTATCATGTCTCCTCTGGTCCTTCTCTTCAGTAGACTAGCCATGCCCAGTTCCTGTAACTGTTCTTCCTATGTTTTAGTCTCCAGTCCCCTAATCATCCTGGTTGCTCTTCTCTGCATTTTTTCTAGAGTCTCAACATCTTTTTAATAGTGTGGTGACCAAAACTGGATGCAGTATTCTAGGTGTGGTCTTACTAAGGCTTTATAGAGTGGTATTAGTACCTCACTTGATCTTGATTGCATCCCTCTGTTAATGCAGTTTAGGATTGCATTGGCTTTTTTGGCTGCTGCCGTACACTATTAGCTCATATTTAACTGGTTGTCCACTATGACTCCAAGATCCTTCTCACAGTTACTGCTATTAAGCCTGGTTTCACCCAGTCGATATGTGTACTTTTGGTTTTTCTTGCCTAAGTGTAAGACTTTACTTTTCTCTACATTGAATTTCATTTTGTTAGTTGTTCCCTCCTTGCAGAATGTCAGAGCTCCCTCTGCAATTGCCTTTCTGCTATAGATGAGAAGGCACTTCCCCAGGACCACCAAACATCACCTAGGTTGACATCATCATGCTAGTGTTGCCAATACAATGTTCATGGATCGAGCCAGCATTCCCATAAAAAAAACTAACACCAGCACTTGGCGCCCACTTTTATTCTTCCCCTACACACTTCCTTTTTGCAGCAAGGAAAAGAAAAAGGGGAAAGTTCAATCAGGTACTGTTGGACGAGGCAGCTCTTCGGGGCTACTTGAAAAAATGTTGCGGGAGGGACATGATGGTGGCAAGTTGCCATCCTCCCTTGGTTATCAGAGAGAGGCAGACAGGATATAGGATGAAGTGGAAATTCTAATGGGAAGCTGCCTGCTGCAAAGCATCAAAGGAAACACTGTGATGCAAAAATATCTTTGCTTTTTCCCTTCCAAAAAGAGTTGATAGGAATCGGCTCTATTTTCCAAAGTCTTATGCAAGTTCTGAGATTGTAGGGCTACAGAGGCATGACACTGATTTTAGATGTACATGGAAGAACCTAGAATTTCTTGCAGGTGTTCAGTGGGCAGAAGCATAGATCTTGAGTGCTTAGTTTTGATTTCTGAAAATACCTTTCCTTAAAGATCTCTCTTTCACCTGAAAGGACTCCATAGAGATAACAAGGGTCCTGGAGTCACCAACCATAGCTGACCATACCTACTCAGGTCTGCTCAGGAGCACACCTATGTTCCTAGAACCTAGGTGTCAGACGGGACAATGTCTAAAGCGACTCCCTTATTTTGATCTACAGTTTATAGGGTCATTAAATAATATGAGTGGGGCAGGTTCACACAGTTGTCCCTGTGTCTAAGGTCTAAGCTGCCTCTTCTAAAATGCTGCAAAAAAGTGTGTGCAGGAATCTGTCTAAAAGAATCCACATCAGACAAAAACTGCAAAATAACCCCCTAGCTCATGTGTCCACATGTCATCTACCACTCAGGATGTTTAGGTTAAGGAAATCATTCAAGTGAATCTTTCTGGAGTTCAGTCCAACTTCATCTGCAACAAGAGAACCTGGATGTTTTATACTGCTTATGTTCTATAGCAGGGGTCTCCAACCTTGGCAACTTTAAACCTGGAGGACTTCAACTCCCAGAATTCCCCAGCCAGCTTTGCTGCCTAGGGAATTCTGGGAGTTGAAGTCCGCCAAGCTTAAAATTGTCAAGGTTGGAGACCCCTGTTCTATAGCATGGGTGTCAACCTCGATTGCGCCACGTGACATATCCCGGCATTTTTTTGTCTTTGCGGAGGCAAAGGGTGGGTGTGGCCTCTGCGTGATGCATCCAGCCCACAGGCCGCCAGTTTGACACCCCTGTATCTATAGCAATTGATACGGTAAAGGTAAAGCAATTCCTGTGGATTTTACTCCACTAGTTTTTGCTGACTAAAGGGGACGGTGCTCATCTCCATTTCAAGGCCATTGAACCAGCACTGTCCAAAGATATTTCTGCCCTCATGTGGCCAGCATGACATCATGGAACACTGTTATCTTCCCTCCAAAGTGGAACCTATTTATCTACTTGTATTTGCACGCTTTCAAACTGCTAGGTTGACAGGAGCTGGGGCGAGGACGGGCGCTCACCCCATTGGGTGTTGCTCGGGTCTTGAACTTGGTCTGTCAACTTTCCAGCTGACAAGCCCAGTGTCTTAAACTCTGAGCCACGGACCCACCAATTGATGCAGTACATCTGGGGTCCCCAACCCCTGACCCATGGCCTTGTGCCGGACTACAGCCCATTCAGAACTCAGCCATGGAAGTGGAAGGTAAGTGCACATATGTATGCACATGCGCGAAGCTGCATTTGGGAAAGCGTGCACGTGAAACCAGCCTCTCTCCCCCCACACTGCTGCCACCTGCCACCTCCACCAGTCTGCCAAGCCAGAAAGGTTGGGGACCCCTGTGATACAGGATTATTAATCAATAATTTTTTTTCTCTGTGCCTTTAAGTCAGTCCTCACTTTTGTAGATTACATGAACAAGTCCCTGCAGATTTTTTGGCAACAGTTTTCGAAACAAGTCTCTTAGAGCTAAGAGAGAATGGCTGGCTCCAAGTCACCCAGCTAGCTTTGTGCCTAAAATAGGACTAGAACTTACGGTCTCCTAGTTTCTAGCCCACTATCTTAACCACTGCACTCATCTGATTCTCTAGTAAATACATTTATAAGAAAGAAACAATTTCCTTGAAAAGAAGATTTTCATGAAGCAACTCTATAATCTATAAATAAAATATAAAAAAAATACATTTTACAAAACAAAATGTAAGAATATGTTGCAAAAGAATTAAATGGAAATAATTTATTGCTTCCAAGACTCTGACTTATTCCATTCCTCATATCAAAATTCTGTGCTCATGTAATTCTGTATCAGGAACAGCTAAATTCCACAACCAATATAAAATACATTTTAATGAACAACCTGTGTAAGCAAACAGTGAGGGAGGCAAGCAGAAGTTGCCTTTGCAAATTAATAGATAATTCCCCGATTCCTACCTTTCATATTTAAAAAGCAAACAATAAATAATTATCCCGTATCAGTTATAAGTTAGCAGGGTACTGACAGGTACTCTTTTGTCCAATTATTTGGTGAGAAGCCATCTGCTCCCATCTTTCAATATTGTTTGGTCAATGAGTAAGTCAGGGCAATGATTGATATACCTATTATTTAGAGCTTCTAAATGTATTTAAGCCAGTGTTTCTCAACCTTGGTAGCTTGAAGATGGGTGTACTTCAACTCCCAGAATCCCCCAGTCAGCAGCGCTTGCTGGGGGATTCTGGGAGTTGAAGTCCACCCATCTTCAAGCTTCCAAGGTTGAGAAACACTGATTTAAGCCTTTCCCCCTCACTTTTCCTCTCGATTGCTATATTGAGTAATCCCAAAATCCAAAATAAAAGGATTTTAATGAACCTATAATAGCACTGTGCTGTTTCTACAAAAATAACAAGTTAAAGATTTCCTCTTCCTGATATAACTAACTAAAATGTCACAGGAAAAAAACAGATTTCCGTTCCTGTTGGCAAACATTTCATTATTCCCCAATGCAATGCCTCCATCATTATTCATAATATTACAGAGATAATGGATCACATTAACTTAACCAAATAACCCACAACTGTTATGACCAATATGTGGAGAGTAAAGAAAAGAAAATTCACTCTACTTGTATTAATCTAGGCCTTACAACCTAGCCTTGACCATTGAGAGATGCAGATTTCTGCATATGGAAAGAACAATAAAATGTAGCTCGCATTTTTTAAAAAATTCAGTTAAATTACAAGCATTTGGGGAGGTTGTTTGCCTTCTGGAAATCTAATGTGGGTTTGTGTATTTTATCTGTATACATATGCCTATGATTAATCTATATATTTCTAAATACATGCAAATATTTCAAAATATTCTTCTGCCTTCTCCGAAAAGGAAACGAACTCTGTACTCAGAAAAAGTGAACTAGCTTAAAGACTCTTGTAAGAGCACAATGGTTGCCCATAGCGGATTCAAAATAGCCCCTGCTACTTTTTTTGTAGAAAATTTCCAATTCCAGAAATTATATGGGTTAAACTTTTGGGTTTTTCGTATACTCTGAGCCTGGTTGTTTTCCTGCAGATGTTTCAGTCATGGGCTAAGTAATGTCTGCAGAGAACGCCAAAAACGCAATAGAAACCTTCCTTTTGCAAGAGTTTGCTTTCCTTTTAGTTCAGGCTGTCAAAGAGAAATCTCATTTCCTGCTACCCATCATACAAAGCACAACCCTGTTGCTTAATTAGAGTGAGATGGGGGAAAATTAATTTCTTAGGCAGGAAATAAGGAACAGACCCAATCCAGAATGCATTTTCAGTTCATCAAGATAAAAACAGCTGAACAAGCAGAATCAGATCGTGGCATAATTAACACAACAACCCTAGTCCAACAGCTCAGTAAACAATGTTTTCCTTTCCCCTCCCACTGCTGTTGCCCGTTCACCTTTTCCTGCTGTTTCTCTGCTGCTTGCCAACAGCCCCCCTCCTCAAGCGTCAGAGATAATGCTGTGCAGCAATGTTATTCATTAATCTTTTTAGCAATGCAACTAGAGGAGAACTTGGCCATGAACGTGAGAGGAGCAACAGAATGTGCCACTCAGGCTTGCCTGATGTAAATGCAGGTGGCCTTGTAGGAAATTGGTTCCACCATTTACCGTACCTCTTCTAATGAAGGTTTCCTCTCAGAATCCGAAGGGACAGTGGCCCTCCCCACCTCCACAAGCACCGTCTCTCTTACCTCCAGGGATGCAGAGTCAAAGGACTACAAGGACTGCAGGGGCTGAGAAGGGTCGGGCTCTGGCTACCGGGTGACAAGCTGCAAAGGAAGAGAGGCAACCAAAGGAAGGGTGGGTGAATAATGCGAAGAGGTCTCCTAGCAGTGACCCTCCTCTGACAGTGGCGGGGCCCTTTTGGTCCCCCCCCCTCAATTCCTTCTCAAGCTCTAAGCAACAAGTCCAGTCCCAAGAAGGTTGCTACCATATTGAGCATAGGACAAAGTGTTGCCATCTCCCATTTCTATAATCCACTTGCTTCATCCTTCCTTCAAGTTCTAATGATCTTTCTACCACTCTTGAAGACAACGTTTTGTGTCAGGGAGCACAGGGAAGAGGGCCTGCCAGATCAGCTTTCCTTTCCTGGACTACCTGACATCATTCAGAATCTGTACTAGTCTGGGTAAGACTAGCTCAAAAGCCACAAAATGATCTGTAGCTGACCATATTCATCTCCAGTTCTTGTAGACTTCCTGGGTAAGTCCCTGTAGCTTTCTTGGCAAGTTTTTCAGAAGTTTCCTATTACCTCTTTCCTAGTATTTCCCAAAATACTCTACCAAAGAGAAAATGACTGGTCCAGGGTCGTCCAGCTGGGTTTGTGCCTAAGGTGGGATTAGAACTCATGGTCTCCCAAAGGTGTGTTTTTTTCTCTAAAGCTTGGCAAAGGGTAACCCAATTTCTCCACTAGTTGGGAATGCACTAGCATCTTTCAAGGCAGATCATTACGAAAAAATATATGGCTGAATATAGAGAGTCAGTTTGGTGTCGTGGTTAAAGCATTGGACTAGAAACTGGACCAAAGGTGTTTTTTTTCAAGAGGCAACTGGACTTTCTGGTTTTTCTTTGAAGACATTTCACTTCTCATCCAAGAATCTCAGAGCTGAAGAGTCTTCTTGGATGACAAGCGAAACGTCTTCAAAGAAAACCCAGAAAGTCCAGTTGCCTCTTGAAAAAAGCACCTTTGGGACAACCATGACCTGGATGACTGAGAATCTCCATAGACAGTCACGGCTTCCCAGTTTCTGGCCTGATGCCTTAACTACTACACCAAACTTAAGAGCCTTGGTAGTACAGGGGTTTAAGGCACTCTGTTATTAAGCTTATTAAGACCAGCTGCCTGCAATTACTGCAGGGTTCGAATCTCGCCAAGGCTCAAGGTTGACTCAGCCTTCCATCCTTTCTTAGGTAGGTGAAATGAGGACCCAGTTTGTGGGGGCAATAAGCTGACTTTGTATAAATATACAAAAGTATGAAGGCTATTGCTTCTACATTGTAAGCCGCCCTGAGTCTTCGGAGAAGGACGGCATATAAATCAAATTAAAAAAAAACAAAAACTGGCTCTCTATATTCAGCCGTATATTCTTTCTTAGTGACCTGCCTTGAAAGATGCTAGTGCATTCCCAACTAGAAGGGAAATTGGGTTATCCTTTGCCAAGCTTTAGAATTTGAACTCTGAACCCTGTTCTCAATTTTATTTATCTACCCTGAAATGACGCTGTGTTGAATTCCTTCATTCCTCTTATTAAATTCCATCACAAAAAGACTTGAGGCTATACATACTCAGCTCTCTTAATCCTATGAAAGTTGGATTCATTAGGTGGGTTTAGCCTCAAGAAGGGGAGACAGGAAATATATGAAAGGCTGTCAAGGGAAAATGTCCACAGCTCCTGAAGGCAGGATAAGAATCTATGCTGGAAGCTTTACACTAGATCCAAACAGTAAATCCACACTTGAAATAAGGAGGAATGACAGTTATTAGGTGGTGAATCAGCCTGCCTTCTGACATTGTGGGGGCTCCATCACTGGAGGTTTTCAAGTGATTTGTCAGGGATGATGTCAGAATTTCTGCCCTGGGCAGGGCTGGACTAGATGATCTCAGAGGTCTCTTTCAGCTGGACAATCCTAAAACCAGAGCTGTGTGATTCTGAAACTATGGAAATCCAAGGATTACCAAAACAACAAGAAGCCGGGTGTTTTTTTTTTGTGATCAAGTAATTGGGGGTAAAATTTGTGTGGGAGGGATTACAACAGAAGGTGTTGTGGGGGGGGAGGGTAGGGGAGAGATGGGCTTGCCAGATATTGATGAGGCTGCTGGGGGGGGGGAACAGATTCCTGATACATAGCTACTCTTGCTGTTTAAATTAGGAAAGCCTACCAAACCCTAATCTTGCAAGGTTTAATATAGAATAGAATAGAATAGAATAGAATAGAATAGAATAGAATAGAATAGAATAGAATAGAATAGAATAGAATAGAATAGAATAGAATAGAATAGAATAGAATTTTTTATTGGCCAAGTGTGATTGGACACACAAGGAATTTGTCTTTGGTGCATACGCTCTCTCGGAGCACATAAAAAGACAAGATACATTTCCCACCCCATTCTTCCTCCATCTCCCCTTTTCAGCTCCTCAACTGGGCAGGTGGACGCTTCAAAAGGTAAAAGAGCAAGCGGAAATCCAACAGGTGAGGCTTTCCTCCCTTCCTTAGGACGGAGGTACAGGAGGGAGAGGAATCCGGCAGGTCTAGTACACCTGCTTCCTTTCTACTCTCAAGCAGCTGCTGTTAAAACTACGTATTATTGGGGTGAGTGGGGAGTGGGGGGGGCGAGGCGAAGAAACAGGGTGGCTGAATAGGGACGCTGGGAAGACCTCAGTTTTAAAGCAGCTGCTGGCCAGGAGATGGAAACGGTGGAGAAGGAAGGTGAGCCTCTTCTTCGCTTCTTTTTGGGAACAACCCGCCCCCTCCCTCCCTCCCAACCTGGTTCCCTGGCAACCGAAACATGCGTCATTGGAGACCCCTGGATCGAAGGAGGGAGCGCGCGGGGAAGAAAGGAATCCCTAGAAGGGAGAAGCGCCCACCCGCGTTCGCGCCACCCCCCCACCTCACGCAGCTTTGTCCCGGGTGCTTTGATCCCTCCGGTCCGTCCTTCCCCTCCCAAAAAAACCATTGCCTTCATCTCAGATTTCCCTCCCCCCCCCGCAATCCCTCCCTCCCTCCTCCACCGGCCACGGACCCCCCCCCACTCCACAGCCCCTCCTCACTTACTCCACCAAGGTCAGCGAGGGAATCTTCAGCTTGGCCCGGCGCGCTTGCATTGTTGTTGCTGCCGCCCCGACGGTGCGCGCCCTTCTCGCCTCTCTCTCTCTCTCTCTGCCCGCCAACCCGGTCGGGCAGCAAGTGAGAGGGAACCAGCCGCAAGAAAGGAGGCGAGGCTGCTCGCCGGCTTCCCCCGCTGCCCGCCCACCTGCCACTCCTCCCCCGCGGCCCTCGGAGGGGAAAAGGGGGGACGGCGGAAGAGCCCTCCGCGCGCGCGCGCGGAGCTATTCCTCTCCCCAATCTTAGCCCCCGACTTTAAAAGGGGGTGAAACAGACTCTGGGGCGGGGAAGGTTAGCAGCATATGTACAGTTCTTGCCGCCCCCCCCCCCCAATAATACCAAATTTCCACAGCTGGTGGTAATTTCTAGCTGACCAGAAATGCTGACCCTTTTTGGAAGAATGTAACATTAACACTAACAGAGTTGGAAAGGACCTTGGAGGTCATCTAATCCAACCTCCTGCTCACGCAGGAGACCTACACTAGGGATTCAAACCGCCGAACTGCCAACCTTTCTGATTGACAATGCTAAGAAAGGAGTGAGGCACTGGCATTTTTTAAATGCTTTTTTCCAGGGTTTGGTACCGTACAGCTATAGTCCTTGGTTTACGGCCACAACTGAGCCCCACATTTTGGTTGTTAAGTGAATTTTACCCCGTTTTACCACCTTTCTTGCCACCGTTGTTAAAGGGACCCCACTGCAGGGGTTAAGTTGTTGTTGTAAAACAATTGTTTTAAGCGAAAGGGGATCGGGTGACCGAGACACGCCAACAGTCAGAAATGTGAGTCAGTTGACGAGCATCTGAATTTTGATCACATGACCGTGGGGATGCTGTAATAGTTGTAAGGGTGAAAAATGGTCATAAGTCACTTTATTCAGTCAGTGTTGTTGTAACTTTGAATAGTCACTAAATGCTTTGTTTTAAGTTGAGGACTACCTGTAGCAGGGAAGAGACTGAAGGTCTCCTACAGGGGTGGGTTCTACTTACCTTTACTACCGTTTCGCAATGGGGCCGCACACAGAAGCTTCTGCGCATGCGCAGAAGCATTTTGATGACATCGGGGTCGGTGGGCGGAGCCTCCCGACGGTTTTACTACCGGTTCTATAGAACTGGTGCGAACCGGCGGCAACCCACCACTGGTTTCCTAGAGGTGCTAATCTCAACTGCCTTGAACCCCTTTTTAAGTAGAAAATCACAGCAGAGCTCAAATAAATGATGATGTTAACCAGCAGTGGGGCTTAATACCATTTAATCAAATCAGGCCAATCTTTATTATGATCATAGACCAGGCATGTCATGCTATTTCAAAATGCCAATAAATATAATTTTTAAAAAGCACTTCCTGCATATGTACAAAAAGCTGTTCTGTTTCAAATAGGCATTTTCTGATCCTTAGGGTGGTTTCCAGAAGGCCATAGGTCGATTGGTTTATTGAAGTCACTATAAAAGGAAATAAAGAGATATGCACAGAGATACTTCATATGCCATGACTACTTCTCCAGATTATGGATGTACAGGCTGGCCTTGACTTAACCACAATTGGGAGTCGAATTTCTGTGGCTAAGCAAGGCAGTTGTTAAGCGAGTCATATCTCATTTTACAATGTTTTGTGCCAGTGTTAAGCAATCACTGCAGTTGTTAAGTGAATCATACGGTCATTAAATGAATCCAACTTTCTCCATTGACTTTGTTTGCTGGAACCTGACTGGGAAAGTCACAAATGGTGATTCCTATGACCTCAGGACACTGCAACCATCATAGATTCATGCCGGTTGCCAAGTGCCCAAATTTTGATCATGCAACCATATGGATGCTACGATGATGGCAAGGACCAGTCATAAGTCACTTTTTTCAGTGCCATTGCACTTTGAACGGTCGTTACATGGTTGTAAGTTGAGGACTTACCTGTACCTACAAGTTCAAAATTAATGTTGAAGAAAGCACTCTCTACCTCGATAGAGGAACTCTTTTCTTGGGTGTGCATTATAGCAAGTTGCCCAGGAAAACATATTCAGTACTTTCCACACTTAAGACTGAGATGTTTGATTGTTCTGTGTTTTTTGAGATCATACTGTCATCCACATCTCCCACCCGCAGATGTGTGTCAAAAGCCAGTTTACAAAGAAAACAACAGCTCTGCATAATAAAAGAATGGGGAAGGGGAGCCAAGATTGTGATTTAATAAGAATGCAATGCTCAGCACGATTGGTATCCAGTCCAATAACCTTCAGAGTAGGAAGTACATTTGCACATCGGATGACAATTCTTCGTACATTATTTTCAAAACCCAAAACATTCTAACAAAAGATAGAGGGACAATAGGAGAGTATTAAATGCTCTGTGAAACCAACCCATTGGTGCCGTCATCTTTCTATGGACAATTCCACCCCTCCTCCCCCACTTAGATTTACAGGAATACTAAAAGTAAATTGGACAGCTACAGACACAACTGCTTCACAAAGCAATTAAGCAGAATAATCTGCCACGAAGTGTGGTGCAAACCCGTCATTAAACAAAAGGACAACTTCTAATAATACTATAATTCTAATAATACTAATATTCAAAGATCTTTCAGGACAACTTCTATCAGTGATGAAGATAACGTGATAGCCTTCTGCCACCGATAGCCTCCCACCGGCCAATACGCTCCCACACAGAGGGTGCCGTCGGCCAATGTCGACTGGCAACACCCAGGGGGAGAGCCTTCTCTGTGGGGGCACCAGCCCTCTGGAATGAGCTGCCCTAGAGGTTCGTATGATCCCCGCGTACCTTTCGCCGCGCCCTGAAGACTCTTTTATTCCAACAAGCCGGGCTGGCCTAATAGGAATTTTAAATTGGGTGTCTGTTAGCTTTTAATTTGGTGGGCCACATTTATATATTTGTTTTTAAATTGTTTTTAAATTTTGAAAGTGTATATGTGTTTTAAGATGGCTGTACACCGCCCTTTGAGTCCTTTGGGAGAAGGGCGGTATAGAAGTGTAATAAAATCTAAAAATCTAAATCTAAAATAGCAAAATGTTCTTAGAGACCATCCGTGTCTAGTATCAGAGAGTGAGACTGGTTTCCTTCCTGGCGTCTTTATGGGCTACCCAAATTATTTGACCAGCCAATGCCAGAAATGGAACGCTATTTTTTTGTGGCCCAAGAAAGCAGAACTTCTCTATTCTTGTAACGCGTGGGTGAGATGGGAAACAAAAGAAATTTAATAATAAATAAAATAAATAATTAAGATGCAGCTGACAGAAAAACAAATACAGGTAGTTTTTGGTTAACTATGGTAATTGGGTTCAGATTTTCCATCGCTAAGCAACAGAGCTGTAAAGTCATGTCATGTGATCATGCTGCTTAGCGACAGCACTTCCGGTGCTTCTTGTGGCCGTCATTAAGAGAATCCTGCACCATTGTTAAGCACAACTTCACATAATTACACTTTGGGATCTCGTGCCAGCTGTTCCATTGACTCTGCTTGTCAGAAACCAGCAGTGAAAGTTGCAAATGTCGATCACATGACTGTGGGATGCTTCAATGTCATAATTGTGAGCCGGTCACTGAATGCCCGGATTGTGATCATGTGATCTTGGAGATGCTTTGACGGCTGGAAATTTAAGAGCTGGTCATAACTGTCACTTGTTCAGCGCTGTCGTAACTTTGAGCAGTCACTGAATAAGTGTTTGCCAAGCAAAGACCACTTCAGGAATGAAATGCTCCCGGTTCGGACCAGATCGCCTGATCCGGTAGCAATGGAGGCGGGTGATTCGGCGAACCGGTAGCAAAAATCCCTGCCCCCCCCCCATGCTCAGCTGAGTCCCGCAATCATCAGAGGCTTTATTTTTTAAAAAAAGCATTTTTACTACAACCTCTTTGGCCGAAAAAATGCTTTTAAAAGTAAAAATAAGCCTCTGATGATTGTGTGGCTCAGCTGGGATCGTCAAAGGGTTTTAAAAGAAAAAAAACCCCTTTTTTCTTTTAAATGCCTCTGACGATCCAAGCTGAGTTGCCTGATCATCAGAGCCTTTTGAAAGCATTTTTTTACAACCTCTTCGCTGAAGAGGTTGTAGAAAAAATGGTTTTAAAAGTTAAAAAAAAAATGGTCACACCCACCCAGTCAAATTACCCCCCCCCACCAAACCACATCCGCAGAACCGGTAGTAACAAATTTTAGATTTCACCATTGGACCACTTGTAAGTAGCAAAATAACGAGTGTCCACACAAGGAGGGAGTCAACAAAATTAAGAGGGCACCCACAGCTTTGCAATCAAACCCAGCCTCTTTTTTACATGGTTTTGCACTTGTGGGTGTCCACAAAGCTCTCTGGATCTTTGTGGATCCCTCTTCAAGCAGATGGCCCCAATGCAGTTTACACAAGAGGCTCAGCTACATGGAACATGGAAAATGAATGAAGCTCCAAAGGGGAGAATGAAAATGAAGCCTATGAAGAAAAAATTGGGCTGGTTGCCCTTTACTCACATCTTCCCTCGGCGTGGCAGGCTCAGCTCCTTCTGGACGAAGAAAAGAGAAAATAAAAGAGTGTTTACATCGCTTCTGTATTACCCATATCTTGTTTCTTTGCCTTTGCTCAGACTCCCCAAATCTTAGCCTGAAATGGTATAAAGTTGGTGTGGTATAAAGTTCCCCACTTGAGCAGTGGGGGTTAGACTAGAAGACCTTCAAGGTCCCTTCCAACACTGTTAACCTTTTGCTCTTTTAGCTTCCTGCTGGCCTGAATGGATGAATGGGAAAAGTGGTAAGTGTTTCTCTTCACTCGACAAATGAGGGTTATTCAAGATGCAGCTGACTAGCCTGACTAGGTGGCTCAGTGGCTAAGACACTGAGCTTGTCGATCAGAAAGGTCAGCAGTTCGGCGGTTCAAATCCCTAGTACAGGTCTCCTGCGTGAGCAGGGGGTTGGACTACATGACCTCCAAGGTCCCTTCCAACTCTGTTACTGTTATCTTCCTTTCCTGGGATTCTTGCGCCAGATTTTTCAGCAAGAACATGCTCTTTGTACTTGTTAGGAAAGGAAAGAAATACACTGCTTATGTTCCAGAGCATTCCCTCTATACAATCTTTGTTCAGGTCCTCAGCTAGCAATACTTACTGGGTGACTATGAGCCAATTTCTCTCATTCAACCCTGCCTACCACCGTATTGTTGGATAAAATGAGAGATGGCTTCTACACTACAATATTCCTGCAGTCAAGTAAAAATAAACAAGAAGAGGGAAGAACATCTTGCTGTAGATGGAATAAATCTACTACCAAGGTGGCTAGTATAGAAAACGTCAGTGAATGGGCTGAGGCATCCAGTAAGCTTGGATTAACATGTTTTCTGATTCATGCTAGATAATGTCTAGATTCCCATAGGACCTTAAAATCTATAGAATTCCAACTTAGTCTAATATAGCAAATTTGTAAAAAATTCAGACTGGCATAGGGAACCTATATTTGTGCATCTGGAATGGGTGATGGCTAGCATGTCAATTTGCCTTTTTCCATGAGAAAGAGATGAGTTAAATGGAGTCTTTCAAAAGTCCTGGATTGTAAAAGCAGGAAGCACTTCCTTTGGGGGGGGGGGAAATGGGGAGAGATACCTAGGGTTGCATCAAGTCTAATCTTCCCCATGATGCTCTACGCTGTATGGCCCAGCCTCAAAAAATGGGCAAGGCAAAGCAAAACCTACATTAATTGAATTTAAATGTATTATATATTCTTTAATTTCCCTCTTCTTTCACATAAAAATTTCAAATGCAAATTACCCAGGAAGCCATCTTTAAAAAAAATGGGGGGGGGGGGGTGCAGAGGACTAAAATGCTGTTAAATAGCACTTAGCTCCCAGCTGCCTGCAATTACTGCAAGTTCAAATCTCACCAGGCTCAAGGTTGACTCAGCCTTCCATCCTTCCAAGGTAGGTAAAATGAGGACCTGGATTGTGGGAGCAATAAGCTGACTTTGTATAAAAAAGAACACCGCTTGGGGGGGGGCAAAAACCCTACTAAGCAGGTATATACAAAAGTATGAAGGCTATTGCTTAACGCATTATAAGCCGCCCTGAGTCTTAACTCCCAATTAGCAAAGAAAAGGTTTAAAGCAGAAATCGTACAAGTTAAGAGCTAACCAGTACTTACAATCTTTTCCCCACTTTCTGGCTGTATTCTCACAACACGCATCACCTGATTACTGAATCAGTCCATTTTCTGGGCTCACACACAATATCCTGGATGGTCAATTAAGCAATGGGCTGGGGTTTACATAACTGTCAAACCACAAAGAATCTCACCAAGACAACTAATCAAGATTAGGAAGCTGTGTAACCTCAACTGAACTGATAAAGCTTGTTTGTGAAAAAAGAGCCTTTGAGGCTTAGGATCTTGATTTTGAGTCCCAAAGACTCTTTTTCTGTCCCAAACTCCTCTAGCATATATGAATTCACAAGTAATGGCTATCAAGTGGAGAACAGAATTCATCCACTCCTAGGAAGGATTCTCTTCTTCCAGAAGGAGGACTGGCTTCCAGGAATAATTTCTGTTACTCCAGGAATAACAGAATTCACTGAATCTGGAAACAGGAGTGGGCATTTTCAAAATATGGTAGGGCAAGAACAGACAGATATTCTTTTCATAATGCCACTAATGGATAGGAAACTTCCTGCTTAATTAAAAGACAATTCAAAAGAGCATGAAAGTCATCAACTCACAGATAAATGGTGGCTGAAAACTGAAGATGTGTTCCAGTGGCCCTTTTCTTTGGAATTAACTTAATTAATGAGACTGTGTGAAAATCTAGCTTTCTTATTTGGGAGTTGCTGTTAGAGTTTTGACAGACATTTCAAAAAGTGCCTCAGGGGTATTTTTTAAAGTCTCCATGGGCTTTTAGGAAGAAATTAATGTTTATTTCTAGTTCCTAAACACCCAAAAATAACTCTGAATTTTTAGTAACTCTTTAAAAAGTGGATTGGGAAAGATGATCTTAATCCTTTATCACAAACCAAACTGGAAGTGGTTTTATTTAAGGGTGGAATATAAACATTTTGAAACAGAACAGTATTTGGTGACACAAAAAACTTCTCCCACAATTAATGAATCAGTCCAAGGTGACTGTGCATTGTTTTTGTTAAAATGGAATAATATCACAAGCCCTTTGGTACACAATTCCCTACTGTGTTTCCTTCTCTTCTCAAATATATTGTCAGAATTTGCTGTAGAGATGCTGTAGAGAAAAGGGGAAACTGTTGCCTTTTCCAACAAAATCCTGGGATCCTTATCAAAAACAAGGAAGTTTTGAACGAGAAGAAGAAATATAAAGAAAATGTTGGCTCCTTTCACATACCAAATAATAAGCCAAATGTGGTATGCTCGCTTTTGGTTTAAGGTCAATTCCAATCCAAGAGACAGACTTGATTTTTAGGCTTCATGATAATAATAGTAATAGGCAAAGCCAGGGCAAAAACGAAATAACATTGGCTTGGCTTTGTATTTAATTAAAATTAAGCACAGTTAGAATAGATACCCCCCAGCCATATGTCTAATAATTTCCCCTTCACATTAAAATTTCCACTTTGGTTAAGACTAGAAGTCTCTGGTGACCACAGCTGGCTTCATTGCCTGTGTGTAGCTCCAGGGCCCCAGAATGGCTTAACCACCATATGATGTATGAACTTAGCCATTGTTATATTAGTATCCAGCTCGCACATTTCATGCACAAAGTGCATTCACTGAGAAAAGTACTCCTAAGCACATGCCTATGCAGTGTCTCACGAACACCTTATGTACCCAATGCTTAAAAATGCTCAACTTTCATGGAAGAACTCTTAAAGCTGCCTTTTTGCTATTCATTTTTTCCTCCAAAGCATCCCCTTCCAATGCTTTCTTGCTTTTCAACCATTCTGGGATGGCAAGAAACTGCAGGAAGCGTTTGCCATGGCAACCAATGATGTCACACTCCACTTGCCACTAGCTGTGGAACAGCCTGACTTAAGAAAGAGGTGGGTGTAGCCTGAACAATCCTCATCTCAGATTCCATGCAAGGCCTGTCTACACCCAGAATGCCCTGAAGTTCCAAACCAAGAAGCAGATGGTGTAATTCTGGGACTAACCAATAATTGTATCTAGATCTTCTTGCATCATCTCCATTCAAGGCTACTAGTTATGATGTCTAAAATGAACCTCTCTATTCAACACCAGTTGACTTTAGGGTCAAATGGGGACAGCAGTTCCTTTTTGTGGTCTGGGAGCTTCTGAATAGCAGGAAGTTGATTATTGTGGACTTGGATTGGAAAAATCTATGGGAAGGAGGAGGAGGAGGAGGAGGAGGAGGAGGAGGAAAGGGAAGGGAAGGGAAGGGAAGGGAAGGGAAGGAAAGGAAAGGAAAGGAAAGGAAAGGAAAGGAAAGAAGGGAAGGAAAGGAAAGGAAAGGAAAGGAAAGGAAAGGAAAGGAAAGGAAAGGAAAGGAAAGGAAAGGAAAGGAAAGGAAAGGAAAGGAAAGGAAAGGAATCTTGTAACAGTTTTGAAGAGGTCCATCAACAGGGCTACAGATATCAATGTCTGAACATCAGTTCCTCTGAGAAACAGTAACGTATCTCCCTCCTTGGGTGTGTGAGCTTCCCAGAGGTGTCTGTCCAACTAGGGTAGAAAGAAAGTAAGATGCTCAGCTAGAGCAGTGGTCCCCAACCCCCAGTCCGCGGACCGGTGCCGGGCCGTGGAGTACCTGGCACCGGGCCGCGCAGCGGCCGGGGGACATGAACGCTGCAGCGCACGGCCCAGGAGCCTTTGCGCTGCAGCGTTCATGTCCCCCGGCCGCTTTTGCGCACTGGGCCGTGCGCAAAAGCTCCTGGGCCGTGGTCCCACCCCTGCGCGCGCTCAGCGGGCCGCGGCGTTAAAAAGGTTGGGGACCACTGAGCTAGAGAGAGATTTTGGGAAGGTAGAGAGAAAAAAAAGAGACAGGAGTATAATTTGGGCAAGTTCTTTCCTAGTTTCACCAGCTCTTACATGATTGTGGACATCTTTGCCTGCAACCTCCACCCAGATTTGAAAACAAAAAAAAGGGGGGGGCGCAAATAACCCTGGTCTTCTTGCTTGCTCATTGCTGTCAGGTCCATGTTTCTGTTTCGTGGCTGAGATTGGTCTCTCAGTGACAGGCAAAATGTCACTGAAGCCCTTGAAGCTTTGATCTCTGAGGCTTGGACTTCTCCCCCAGGACTCTCAGCCAAGCAGTGAGGCACGTGAAATGCCAAGATAAATTTCTGTCGCTCTCCCATGAGTTAAATCAGGCAGGAGAGGGTGCAGAGGGGGACCGTCTGCCTTGTGCTCCTGGGAGCTGCCAAGACCAATAACAGCAGGACTCTGCCCTTAAGGTAACTCAGTGGAAGCAGCTTGCTTAACCCTTGCAGGGCACTTTCTCAGCAACCAGAACTGCCTTGGTGGATGATGAGAGCAAAAATTCTTGTCTTCTCCAGAGCAAGCAGGAAAGGGATGATTTGCTCCCAGTTTATTTGGGGAGAAGATACAAAGGGGTTACTTAATACCTTTATCCTGAGTGTCTATCATCTAGACCAGGGGTGTCAAACTCAAGGCCCTGGGGTCGGATCTGGCTCACGGGATGCTTAGATGCTGCCCTGGGAAGGACCGGCCAGCGGTGCCTCTGCCAGCGAAAGTTGAGCTCAGGGGGGGCCCTCCATTTTCGCTGGCAGAGGGCTAGCAAAACAAAATAAAAATAAAACAAAAGGAGAAAATCCCCTTTTGCATTTGAACATCCAAGAAGGGATAGGAAAGGAGAAAGACAAAGAAAAAGAAAAAGAAGGAAATATGGGAAGAAAGCAAGGAAGGAAAAAAAGGAAAGAGGGGAAGGAAGAAGAAAGGAGAATGAAGAGTCTTGGTACTACAGTGGTTTAAAGCACCCTGTTATTAACACAGCTGCCTGCAATTTACTGCTGGTTCGAATCTCTCCAAGGCTCAAGGTTGACTCAGCCTTCCATCCTTTCTAAGGTAGGTGAAATGAGGACCCAGTTTGTGGGGGCAATAAGCTGACTTTGTATAAATATACAAAAGTATGAAGGCTATTGCTTAACGCACTGTAAGCCGCCCTGAGTCTCCGGAGAAAGGCGGCATATAAATCAAATTTAAAAAAAAAAAAAAAAAGAGTGAAGAGTGAAGGAAAAAGAAGAAAAGGAAGGAAGGAAGGAAGGAAGGAAGGAAGGAAGGAAGGAAGATTATAATGAGAGAGAGGGAGGGTCAGAGGGAAGTCCTGCTTTAGCACTTGGCCACCACAGGTGCCCCCCCAACAGGAGTGACATCAAGTTGGCCATGCCCCCCTGGCCACGCCCCCCACCCCCCCAAGGTCAAACACAATCCTGATGTGGCCCTCAATGAAATCGAGTTTGACACTCCTGATCTAGGCCATGGTTGTTCCAAAAGGCATCTGAACTTTCTTGCTTTTTCCCCCTGAAAATGTTTCACTTCTCATCCAAGGAGCTTCTTCTTCAGAAGCTTCTTGGATGAGAAGCGAAACATTTTCAAGGGAAAACCCAAGAAAGTCCACTTGTCTTTTGGAAAAGCACCGTTGGGACTTTACCCTGAGTAAAAACAGTGCATTTAAGAAGGACAGCTGGCTTAAATTCAGAAGCAGTCTGCTAGTGATCAGGTATCTCTTTAGCTGCCTGCTGGTGGGGAGGGAGAGAGAGAGGCAAGTGGCAGAAAGAAGATAAAGGGAAGAAAGAAGATGTGATAATGCCACTCATATTCATCATTAACTTCACCCAACAGTATGGAGTTTTTGACAGATAAATCATGAACAGTGTGCTATAGGGCAGCAGTCCCGAACCTTTTTGGCACCAGGGATGGGTTTCGTGGAAGACAATTTTTTCCATGGACCGGGGGAAGGGTATGGACGAGGAGGAGCGTGCAACTTAGATCAGGTGCTTGCGCAGTTTTGCCCACCTGCCGCTCACTTCTAGCTGTGTGACCTGGTTCCTAGCAGGCCACAGATGCAGCCTGGGGGTTGAAGATTTCTGCTATATGGTATCTGGGCTGAACAAATCTATATGGGCGCTAGATGGCAGCAAAGAGGTGTCATTATCTGTATTTCTCAGCTGGATCTCTTAGTCCAGATATGGTAGCTGTAAATAAACATCGTTTTCGGATGAATGAGGCCTTTGAGGAGAAAAAAAAAATAAGTTCCACTTATCTTTCATTTTTGTCACAAATCTGCAAAGTAGATTAGCTAAACTTTCCCAAACTGGAGCTTTTCAGATACATTGGACCACAGCTTCCAAAAATCCCAACCAGATAGGTGCCCAGCATGTACGGTATATAAAACACAAATCTCAGATCTGAAACTCTTCAGTCATTGTCACTGTTCAGACATTTTAGCCATGCTTGGTATACCATCCCACTGGCCCTGTGGATCTTCCAATTTTCTATTCCAGGAGTCTCCAAACTTGGCAACTTTTAAGACTTGTGGACTTCAACTCCCAGAATTCCCCAGCATGCAACCATTAACACTGATGAAGTTACCTAATTTGTATTTTTTTTATATGCACCAAAAATGAATTCCTTATGTGTCCAATCACACTTGGCCAATAAAGAATTCTATTCTATTCTATTCTATTCTATTCTATTCTATTCTATTCTATTCTATTCTATTCTATTCTATTCTATTCTATTCTATTCTACTCTACTCTACTCTACTCTACTCTACTCTACTCTACTCTATTCTCTGCAAAAATAAACAACGAAGCTCAGACAGCACCAAGGACCCCTCCTTTCAAGCTTGAGCTAGAAATATTCTCCTTTGTGATGACAGCAGAATTGCTATCATTGCCCTCTCACAGAGCTTGGAGGCTTGGGAGTCTGGATGGGGGACAACAGGCTGAACCCTGGTAAGACTAAGTGGCTATGGAAGTGTGGAACTTCAGGATCTGGGAGTTCTGGATGGGGTTGCACTGCCTCAAACAGACCCTGCGCACAATCTGGCAGTTCTCCTAAACTCAATGAGCAAGTGGCAATTGTGGCTAGGAGAATTTTTGCAGAACTTCATGTTATGCACCAGTTGCATCCTCTCCAAAATCATGGAGGCCCTGCACTCAATCACTCATGCTCTGGTCATCTCATGTTTGGACTACTGCAATGCACTCTACATGGGGCTATCCTTGAAGATATTCGGAAGCTACCGCTGGCACAGAATGCAGCAGTGTGGACAGTTCTTGGAGCCCCCTAAGGAGGCCCACGTAACACTACTGTTGCATGAAATGCACTGGTTGCTGGTTTGTTTCCAGGTTCAATTCGTGTTGGTTATCACCTTTAAAGCCCTTTATGGCATGGGTCCAAGCTACCTGAGGAACCATCTCAGAAGAGGCATGCTGCAGACCCCATCAGTCAAGGAATTTCAGCAGCGGAGTCTAGGAAAAGAGTCTTTTCTGACCTGGGTCTCGCCCAGGGGTGAAATCCAGCAAGTTCTGACAGATTCTGGCAAACTGGTAGCAGAAATTTTGAGTAGTTCGGAGAACCAGCAAATACCACCTCTGGCTGGCCCCAGAGTGGGGTGGGAATGGGGATTTTGCAGTATCCTTCCCCTGGAGTGGGGTGGGAATGGGGATTTTGCAGTAGTCTTCCCCTGCCACACCCAAGTCACACCACGCGCAAACCACGCCCACAGAACCAGTAGTAAAAAAAATTGGATTCACCACTGGTCTCGCCCTTTGAAATATAATGACCCTCAAGGTGAGACCTGCCTCCCCTCACTTTCTTGGCCTTCCAAAAGGGCCTTAAAACCTGACTCTAATTGGTCTGGGGCCCCAAGAAGGCATCCCACTCAGAAGGAGGTGGCTAGTACATTAAGAAGATCCCACTTCCACCCCATTTGTGTGTTTGTTCCTTTATCTACTTTTTGTTAACATTTCATGTTTTAATTTTTAATGTCTTTAACATGCTCATTGTTTTATATTGTTGTTTTATGACGCGGTAAACCACCCGAAGTCATTTGACAGTGAGATGGGTGGCACATAAATTTAATAAATAAGCAAACATGCATTTCGGGAGCTATTTCATTTAGCCCCATTTTAGCTTGTTCATATCAGCTCTGACTCTTAGCTGTTAGGTTTCATTTATCTAAAGTTATTGGCATTTATAAATATTGCTGAATATGCAGTTTCAGGCCCCTGCCTGCATTTATTTATTTATTTTTGCTTTAAACGAATAAACAGTAAATGATTGAAAAAGATCTACTCCTGGTGCATATTTACAGAGCAAATACTTCGATGACTTAGGACCCGTGATCTCAAATACTGGATACTGGATATATAATGGTTTTTGGGGGGGGGTTGTGTGTGTTTTATTTTTAAATGCATTGTAAGCTGCCCTGAGTCTCCGGAGAAAGGCGGCATATAAATTGAATAAATAAATAAATAAATAAAAATCAGAGAGTAGTGGATGGAGATGGCTCAGCCACCCTCCCACCTTAACTGAAGTGGCCAAATCTTCTCTATTTCGCTGGTGCCCCAGAAAACACTGGACTGAACCAAATTCTCAAAGCCACTAAGAAACCAGGAATTTCCTTCCTATTCCTCCAAGGATTTCCAGCATGCTTCTCTTCTTAGGGTGGGGATCGCCACAACATTCCCTGCGCTTTTCTGCGCTTTTCATCCACTTTTCAAGGCGTGTTCTTCATTATGGCGCAGCCCCGATGGGGAACCCCATATAAAAAAAGCAGAGAGGGCAGAAAAGCCACCGAGCGTTTCGACTCCAGACAGCCGGAGGCACCCCGATCCCGCTTGCCCAACGCAGGAGCCAAAGGGGGAATCGAGCGGGAAGAAGAGGAGCGAGTTGCTTTTTTCGCTGCAGCTCACCAGCGCCCCTTACCGCCAGTCGTTGGGAACGTCCAGCCGGCACGAAACACGCCCCGCTTTTGCCACGGTGCTCTCCCGAGCCCTTCCCGGCGAAAAGATGCCCACGCTGGTAGACCCCCTCGCCCACCCACGCACCCAGCCACCTTCTCAGTGCCTTCCTTGCACACTCGCCTTCTACTTTCCTCCCCCCCCCCACAATCAATTCTGCCCCCTCCCTCAGGCACACCCTGCAAAAGCGCAGCAGATCGGTTTGCAGAAAAGAGACCAGGAGATCTGCGGGCGCGCCTAGTGGGGTCTTCAGCTAGGAATCGAGGGAGATCCTTTCCTCCTCCCCGGCGTATCTGGTTTTCTTAGGTTCTGCCGCATCTTTATACCTGCCCGCGATGGCTCTCCACTCTCCCACCCTCCTCCTCACCTGCAGCCCTCGGCGCCTCAAGATGCTGGATTCGTCCATGCTGCCTCCTCTTCCTGCTCCTGCTCCTCCTCCATGCCTCTCCGAGCTCGTCCGCAGGGTGGAAAGTGGTCCCGACGCTTGGAGGAAAGGCCGGACCGTGCGGGAGGCGGAAATCCCCCGGCCTGCATTGGCTGGTGGGGAATCAGCTGATCTGATCTTTCCCTTGTGGAGAAAAGGAGACTTGGAGCTCCCGGCGTGTCAGTCGAGCCCTGCAATAACTAAGGTGGAGGGGGGGGAACGGCAGAGACAGGCGCGAGGTAGCCGTAGGGATGGAGAACTGCGATTCCCAAAGATCACGGCAATCAGAGTAGAGACGGAAGGGACCTTGGAGGTCGTCTAGTCCAACCCCTGCTCAAGCAGCAGACCCCATTCCATTTCAGACAACTGGCTGTCCAGTCTCTTCTTAAAAGCCTCCAGTGATGGAGCACCCACAGCTTCTGAAGGCAAGCTGTTCCACTGGTTAATTGTCCTCACTGTTAGGAAGTTTCTGCTTAATTCCAGCTGACTTCTCTCCTGGAATAGTTTCCATCCATTCTTTCTTGTCCTTCTTTGGAAAATAAGTTTCCAAATTCCAGTGGTGAAATCCCAATTTCTTTACTACCGGCTTGGTGGGCATGGTGTGGCTTGGTGGGCGTGGCAGGGGAAAGATACTGCAAAATCTCCATTCCCGCTCCACTCCAGGAGAAGGATATTGCAAAATCTCCATTCCCACCCCATTCTGGGGCCAATCAGAGGTGGTATTTGCCAGTTCTCCGAACTACTCAAAATTTCCGCTACCGGTTCTCCAGAACCTGTCAGAACCTGCTGGATTTCACCCCTGAAGTTTTTTTTTTTTTTAATTTGATTTATATGCCGCCCTTCTCCGGAGACTCAGGGCGGTTTACAATGCATTAAGCAATAGCCTTCATACTTTTGTATATTTATACAAAGTCATCTTATTTCCCCCACAAACTGGGTCCTCAATTTACCTACCTTAGAAAGGAGGGAAAGCTGAGTCAACCTTGAGCCTGGTGAGATTTGAACTTACAGTAATTGCAGACAGCTGGTGTTAATCACAATGCTATCAGTCTGCTGAGCCATCAGGCCCTCTTGGTGGCTCAGTTGACCCATCTTCTTCTTTCTCTAGCCTGGGCATACCCAATTCCTGCAACCGTTCTTCATCTGTTTTAGTCTCCAGGCCTTTAATCATCCTAATTGCTCTTCGCTGCACTTTTTCCAAAGTCTCAACATCTTTTTTGTAATGCGGTGACCAAAACTGGATGCAGGATTCCAGGTGTGGTCTTACTAAAGGCTTTATAAAGCATTTGTAATACTCCATGTGATTTCGATTCTGTGCCTCTGTTTATGCAACCAAGGATCATATTAGCTTTTTCAGATGCTGCCGCATACTGCTGGCTCACGTTTAAGTAATTGCTCCCTAGAACTCTAAGATCTCTCTCACAGTTACTGTTTTTGAAAGAGGCAGCCAAAGATATTTCAGACCAGGGTGATTCTTTTATGCCTTTTGCAATTTGCACCTATATTCCTCTAATGAGGTGGGGAATAGGGCTTTCTCTAAAGAAGAGCTCCTGAAGTGGGGTGCCTTGACTTGGCAATCTCAGGAACCCCTCAGTTGACAAATCCTTCCTGCCTCTCTTGCAAAAGGAGCATTGATAATAAGGCTTGCCTACCTGGCAGGTCTGGTGTAAAGATCAAGGGGTGGGCAAACAGCCCTTTGCATTGAAAGCACACAAGATAAAGCTGCTTCTACCACAGCCTCCTCTAACTTCTAAAAAAACTTTAAAATTTTAACTTTTAACTTTTTTAAAAAATATCCAGCCTTTATTATTTTTATAAATCACTCAAGATTTATCTCTAATACTCCTTCCTCCTCCTATTTTCCCCACAACAATAACCCTGTGGATTGGGTTAAGAGAGAATCACCCAGCCAGCTTTCATGACTAAAGCAAGACTAGAACTCACATTCTCCCAGTTCCTAGTCTGGTACCCTAACCACTAGAGACCAAACTGGGATGAATGGACGTCACCCAAAGTGTGCAGTTTCTATGTCTTGAATGAAAGAGTATTTTGTACTCTGAGGCAAAGTATGAGAAAAAGTCCTTGCTGCCCCATTTCACAAATTTGATTAATTAATTTGATTTCAGTTGACTGTTTCTTAAATTCCTCCAATGGAAAATGTTCTCACATCCTGGATTTACATCAGGTATAGCAAAGCATCTCTAGAATAACAGGTAACCATCTTTTTGCCACCTGAAAGATTGCTCTGCTCTCTAAGGTAGACCCAATCCTGGGAACTAAAGATTTATTGTGTACTATACAGAGGTAGACCTCGACTTGAGACCACAATGGAGCCCAAAATTTCTATTATGAAGCAAGACAGTTGTTAAGTGAGTTTTGTCCCATTTTATGACTTTTCTTGCCAGAGTTGTTAAGTGAATCACTGCAGTTGTTAAATTAGTCAAACTGTTGTTAAGTGAATCTGGCTTCCTCATTGACTTTGCTTGTCAGAAGGTCACAAAAGGTGATCATATGATCCTGGGACACTGCAACTGTCATAAATATAAGCCAATTGCCAAGATCCAAATTTTGATCATGTTACCCTGGGGATGCTGCAACAACAGTCGTAAGTGTGAAACACGATCATAAGTCACTTTCTTCAGTGCCATTGCATCTCTGAACATTCACTGAACAAATGTGATACAGGCTACCTGTATAGCTTTCATTGTGTGACTGCACAATATATCAGAATCTGAATCTGATGGTTTGAGATTACAGTCTGTAATATTTTAAGATAGCATAGCCAAGGAGAATTGCAGCCTGAATACAGATGAAGGGCAGTAGAAAGGGGAAGTTGGTTAGACTCTTGGTGAGCTGACTTAGCATAAAGCAGTTTCAGTTTCCAACTCAAAAGGCATCATTTTGAGGAAACCTCTGCCTTCTGACATCTATCAGATTAGACCTGAGCTGCATGTTGGTAGCCTGCTGGAAAAGGCAATCCCACCCCCCTCCCCAAATTGTCAGCTCAGGCCAAAACCCAAGTTTGTTTAAGTTGTTGCTCATTCATTCAGTTACTTCTCATTTTTTGTGATATCACTTCACCAAGTCAGTATCGGTTTTACTAAGTTCTCATAAGCTCCTGCTTGAGTCATCAGCTATAGTATCTCCCTAGTATGTTGGATTTTCAGTTTCCTTTCATTTTTCCAAGCAATAGGATCTTTTCCAATGACTCTTGGCTTTGTTTTCTGTGTCCAAAGTATCTAACCTTTAGCTTCATTCTTAGTGCTTCTAGTAAGCAGACTAGTTTTACTTAATCTAATACCCTGTTTCCCTGAAAATAAGACATCCCCTGATAATAAGCCCAATTGGGCTTTTGAGCGCATGCACTAAAATAAGCCTCCCCCCGAAAATAAGCCCTCCCCAAAAATATTTAAACACAGAGCTGGAAATCAGGTAAGACAGCAAGAGGAGCCCCATCTTGTTCCACGCGCCCCAAAATAGTAAGACCTCCCCGAAAATAAGGCCAAGTGCTTATTTCAGGGTTCAAAAAAATATAAGACAGGGTCTTATTTTTGGGGAAACACGGGTATTTATCTATTTATTGTACTTATAAACCTTCCCAATCAGTGTACAACTAAGTAAAAAAAACCACTCTGGACACTGTACAGCAAAAACAAATCAAACATTAATTATTTCTTCTTATCCATCGAAGTTAGTCTCAAAAATTTCCTAGCCCCACAAAATCCTAGAAACCAGGAGACTGTGAATTCTAGTACCACCTTAGGCATGAAAGCCAGTTGGGTGACTTTGGGCTAGTCAATGTCACTCTCAGACAAAAACAGGCACTAATAATTTTTCATGCACTTTTTCTATTGATCCAGCTTTCCAGCCTTATATTTCAATTAAAAAAGAAAAAACCCAATAGCCTTGATAATGCATGCATTTTTGGTAGGTACAATGTCTCTGCAGTGCCCGTGACTACAATTTTCATAGTCTCCCAAGTTGGAGATGGGTTGTTATTTCATAGTTGCAGTTTCCATTCCTGTCAATTTTTGAAGCTAAGGAAATAAAGGCTCTGCTACTTCCTGCTGACTGTACTGGGTTGCTATTTTCAATTGACATAATAGAACACAGTAGATGAGGGTGTCAAACTCAAGGCCCAGAGGCCAGATTCAGCCCACGGGGTACTTAGCTCTGGCCCATGGAGCTGCCCTAGAAACAGTGAAGGACTGCCCCACAGTGCCTCTGCCAGTGAAAATGGAGCTCAGGAGGGCCATAAACGGCCCTCCCAAGCTCCATTTTTCTCTGGCAGAGGGTTGCAGGAGGCCGTCGCAGCCAAAAACGGAGCTCGGGAGTCTGTTTTCGCTGGCAGAGTGCTCAGGCCACCACAGGCGTCCCTGACACGAGTGACATTGAGCTGGCCACGCCCACCCCGAGGTCAAACACAACCCTGATGCGGCCCTCAATGAAATCGAGTTTAACACCCCTGCAGTAGATTAAACAGCCAACTGCCTTTTATAGTCTACCTTCAATGAGAGATTTCTTGGGTCTTCCTTGCTTTTAGCTGTTCAAGTGGTATTTCTGGGGTTGCTGATGTGTCTCCTGGAAGTTTTAATTTCAATGGCTCGTAGTTCAGCTTTTTTCATGATATATTCTGCATGTGTTAAATTAGTAAATGGGTGTTATACAACCCTGCTACACTCCTTTCTCAGTTTGAAATGTTTAATTTCTCCATATTCTTAGTCTTTAGCGGCAAAGGATCAAAGGAGTCTGGCAGCAGCTTTTTTTAACCAATAAATTTAGTCCGAAAAGGTATCGATTTAAAGTAGGGTTGCCAGGTGTCCACTATTTGAGCGGACAGTCCGCTTTTTTCACATTATGTTCACTATTTTTTTTCACAAAATAGTGGACATTTTTTTTATTCAAAAGCTTTATGATGAAATGGTACCTAAGTTTTGCGAGTCAGAATTCCATGAAGTTTTGCGCCATGTTCCAACACATTGGTTAAGTTTGTTTAAAGCGGTCGAAAGACTTATTTTAAACTGGATACCTCTAAAATCGTATTTTATTTCTCTTGGATCTGATGAGTGCCATAAGGTTATCTGGAACCTTATTTCGGATCAGGAAAATGAACTCGCAAAGGACGATGAACCAACAATTTCAGAATTGTATTTATATTTCACGCACTTCTTCATGTCAATAATGCAAGACACCCTACTGAAGCTGGAAAGCAAGAAAATTCTTGCATGTGATCTTCACATTATCATATGTAAGCTGCGTGATTCTTTGCAAAAAAAAATACGATGAGCAGTTTTTTGGAATGAAAGTTTTATTTGCCTTACGTAAAAAACATTTGCCTGAGAATGCCATGCAAAAGTTCAAGAAAGAAGCCGTCAACGTGTATCAAAGAGCCATTGCGTACCTAGAAAAGTGGTATAATTTCACCTATTCAGTATATGAGACGCTAAGTTGTTTCAATCTAATTGATCACAATAATCTTCCAACTTTAGAAGAAATGACGAACATCTGGTTATTATCACCATGGCGAGAAGAACTTCCACCCAACACTCTCTTTGATGAAATTTCTGCCTTAGAAGAAGTTTATGTTCATCTGCAGGGCGATTCATCCCTTGATAAGTGGATGTACTTTTTCAAGAAAGAGCCAGCTCCGAGTTCACTGAAACTGTTCCAGTATTGTGTATCAATTCCGGTATCAAATGCAAACGTTGAATGAATTTTCAGTGTCATGGGAAATTTGTGGACTGACGAACGTAACCGACTGCTTGTACCATCAGTTCGAAGTGAACTTTGTATATTTTTTAATATTTCTCAACGTTGTACTGAAATTAAAGAATTATTCCTTAAACACAAAGAATTGATCAAAGCTGCACAGTCAAATAAAAAATACACACGACAGCAAAGTAAAATGTAATTTAATATTTTACATATTATTATATTTGATGTTTTGAATTTTAAGTAAAGTTTTGAAGTGATTATTTTAATACGTGTTAAAATGTTTGTAAGAAAATATATAATTTAATTGTAAAAATTTGTTTTATTTTTTTACTACTTAAACACCCCACCCACCCCGCTTGTCCGCTATTTTTTGGAACCAGACCTGGCAACCCTATGTCTTCTGGAAGTTTTAATTTCAATGGCTCGTAGTTCAGCTTTTTTCATGATATATTCTGCATGTGTTAAATTAGTAAATGTGTGTTATACAACCCTGCTACACTCCTTTCTCAATTTGAAATGTTTAATTTCTCCATATTCTTATTCTCTAGTGGCAAAGGATCAAAGGAGTCTGAGAGCAGCTTTTTTTAACCAATAAATTTAGTCCAAAAAGGTATCGATTTAAAGGCATCAATTTTCATAAACTGTAATTCATTTCATCAGATGTGTTTAGTGGCTAGACTATAATTGTTGCTAGTCATCATGTACATTTTTGTATATGTGGCACAAGTGGCACAAAGAGCCATATTTGTTGTGGTCTACACAGTTAAGAGGGTTAGTATAATCAGTAAGGCAAAGCTAGATATTTTGAGGGAGCTCCTTTGTCCTTTCTATTACTGCTTGGATGTTAGCAATGTGATCCCAGGTCAATCAATCAGAATAGATCTGAAAGGGACCTTGGAGGCAGGGGTGGGTTCTACTTACCTTTACTACCAGTTTGCAACGGGATCGCGCGCACTTCTGCACATGCGCAAGTCGCTTCTGATGACATCAAGGTCAGTGGGCGGAGCCTCCTGCCGGTTTTACTACCGGTTCTATAGAACCGGTCCGAACCAGGGGCAATCCACCACTGCTTGGAGGTCTTCTAGTCCAACCCCCTGCTGAAGCAGGAGACCCTATACCAGTGATGGTTAACCTTTTTGCCATCGCGTGCCAAAAGCTGGGGGAGTGCGGGGTGGTCATGCATGTGCATGCCCACACTCATAATTCTACGAGCCCTGCCCCCTTGCGCATGTGCATGTGATCTGCCATGCTCCCCCCCACTTTTGTCATGTGATGGCACAGTGGACCTGGTAGGCCTGTTTTTCGCCCTCCCCAGGCTCCAGAGGCTTTCTAGGAGCCTGGGGAGGGCAAAAACAGCCTTCCCCTCCCCAGAGGCCCTCCGGAGGCCGGAAACAGTCCGTTTGCCAACTTCCGGTGGTCCCAGAAGGCTCGAAAATCAGCTGGCCAGCGCGCGCATGCATGCTGTAGCTCAGCTAGGGCAACGCTTGCATGCCCACAATATGACTCCGCGTACCACCTGTGGCACGCGTGTCATAGGTTCGCCATCACAGCCCTATATCTTTTCACATAGGTGGCTGTCCAGTCTTTTCTTAAAAATCTCCAGTGATGAAGCACCCACAATCTCTGAAAGCAAGCTATCCCCACTTCTGAATCCAGCTTGTAAATCGAGCTGGATCTTATTCTATATACTGCATTTTTAAAGTCTGGCCTGCACTCTTGAGCATTATCTTATTAACTATGAAATAAGCACAGTTGTTTGATAGTTTGAGCATTCTTTCCTACTGTCATTCTTAGATACTGGAATATCAATTGATCCTTCCTGTCCCATAGTCACTGCCCTGTTTTCTATACTTCTCGATAAACTATATCACATCACCTGCACCTCTTGTAAGAACACCTGCAGCTTTGTTCTTAAATACAGGTAGACCTTGACTTACAACCACAATTGGGACCGGAATTTCTGTTATTAAGCGAAGGTGGTTGTTAAGTGAGGTGCGCCTGATTTTACAACCTCCTTTGTCATAGTCGTTAAGCGAATCACTGCAGTTTTAAAATAAACCAGGTGATTGTGAAACAAATCCAACTTTTCCCATTGACTTTGCTAGTGAGAAGCTGGCTGGGAAGGTTGCAAATGGTGACCACATGACCCCCAGGATGATGCAATCATCATAAATACATGCTGATTGTCAAGTGTCAAATTTTGATCACATAACGGGGGGGATGGTATAATGGTCGTAAGCACGAGGACTGGCTGTAAATTACCTTTTTCAGTGCTGTTGCAAAGTTGAACGGTCACTAAATGAAGGGTTATACATTGAAGACCATCTGCATACCATATTTTCTAGGCCCAATTTAACTTCACTTTCCAGGATGTTCATCTCTAGTTCCAGGGGTGCCCATAGGGTGTGGTTTTAAAAAGTCAAGTTGTGTGATGGATATAAACAACGGATAGAACTTCATCTGCACCATTGTGGCTGACACCTTTGCCTTTTTAAAACTATATCCTGTGGACATTTGGTCTAATTCAGTGCTGGAGAGCAATTGTCCCATTTGGGAGCAGGGCTCAAGGGGAGAATTAGTCTGAACCTGTTACATAAACGAAAGAGGGCAAGGTCTGACCCCCCCTCCTTTCACAATTGTCCTTCAGCCTTGTCTAATCTTTCCCAGGTGAAAGCTGCCAGTCTGGGGAGATTCCTATAAAATAGGCATGCAACAATAAAGTAGCTGGTTTGAACCAGTGGTGAAATCTAATTTTTTTTACTACCGATTCTGTGGGCGTGGCTTGGTGGGCATGGTGTGGCTTGGTGGGCGTGGCAGGGGAAGGATACTGCAAAATCTCCACCCCACTCCCACCCCACTCTGGGACCAGCCAGAGGTGGCATTTGCTGGTTCTCCAAACTGCTCAAAGTTTTTGCTACCGGTTCTCCAAAACCTGTCAGAACCTGCTGGATTTCATCCCTGGTTTGAACTCTACATGCATGGGCCTGGCTGATCGTTCTTGACATTCAGTGACCAAACCTTCATATGTATTATCAACTCAGATATTTTGCCCAGTTTCATTTATTACAATCCATTTTTCGTATCTTCAATAGCTTTTTTGTCTTCTTTGATTTTTATGATGCTCATCTTTGCATAAAGTTTATTTTATTTATTTATCAAATGTACAGTATATGGCCACCCATCTCACGGAAAGAGACTTGGATAGTGTAAAGTTTCAAAAAAGTAGTTCCAAATTCATTTATGTTCCCTTCCATGGAAATCCTTAGTAAAAGATGAAAATTTTATATGATTCGAAGAGAAACCAGAGTATATATAACGTTTCCCTAGATTACTCTATTTTTAAACAAGTCCCTTATCTTTCCCATTAAACTATTGGCCTCAGTTTCTTTGCATTACTTATGTAAATGTACAGTAATTCCGTGTCTCTTCTTGTTCTTAGGAACTCAGTGTTTGACTGAGTAAATTGTCCTCTGTCTCAGATGCTTTTCTTTCTGTCATTTTTTCAAATATTTTCAACAGGTTAACAGATATTTTGCCTTCTTTTGTTTTTGTTTGTTTGTTTCAGGATGTTTCCTCCATTTTGATGATGTCTTGAATTTCATTTCAGGTTTCTTC